>NC_092726.1:11653636-11983636 GCF_047496885.1 Scyliorhinus torazame
GAAACGGGGGGGTCTCATGTCGACTCTAGGATTATGAGAGAAATAGATGCTTTTGGGTTTCCCAGTCTTCCAGGGACTGAATGCTTACTGTCAAAGTATACGACTGTTCTTGTAGTGTTTCACTATCTTTTTTCTGCATTCATAAATACTTTTATTGTTGCTTAACTACAGAGAGGTTTGCATTCTCACTGTTTCCACAAACATCCATGAAAGCAATACACCACGCAAAAATAGTATTTGAGGTTGGAACACTCTCGCACATAACGTTAGCGGGGTTTCAAAACAGAATTACCACTACTAAATCAACCAACCCCTTTCACACTTCAAGAATGTCACGGACAGCCAAGCCAAATAAGGCAGCAGCTTCCGGAAGATGACGGATGGGCTGCAGGTCAATATTTAATTGCTATGTTGATCAGAATTCAGCTGGCTTAATTGATGCAGTTCAGGTTTCCCATTCAAAGGAATCATACTGTTTCTGATGTTTCAGATGCATGTTAAAATAGGTGCTTCATCACTTGCATAGGGCTTAATATTTTGCTCATCTGCTGCCAAAATCCCTCATTTGTGCTATCATTATCTTGGGACTCAACTCTTTGAACACACTCCTGGTTGGTCTCCCACATTCTATGCTCAGTCAACCCAACATCATCCAAAACTCTGCTGCCCATGTCTTAACTCGCAGGTATCATTCTCCTCTCACCCGTGCTGACTGACCAACCGTGGCTCCTCGACAAGCATCATCCTTGGTTTCAAATCCCTCCTTGGCTTGACCCTCCCCATCTCTGCAACCTTGAACCTCACAACCCTCCATGATGTCTGTGTTCTGCAATTCTGGCCTTTTCGATACTCCTGATTTTAATGACTCCACCATTGGTAGTTGTGCCTTCAGCTGCCCAATTTCCTCCAAATACCTCTCTGCCTCTGCCTCCCTCAAGACACTACTTCATATCCACCTATGACCATGCTTTTGATCATCTGACTTAATATCTCCTTTGAGACTCGGTGTCATATTTTGCTTTATCGTATTCCTGCAAAACATTCTGGGACAATTCATTGTACTTGCATAATCTGAAGTTCGGAGTAGTGGACTGCAGTTTTTAGTTTCCATTTTGTGGACTTTTTAAGTAAAAAAAGGTGGTGGACCTTAGTCTTGGGAATGGAACACTTTTCCAATTCACACATCCAAGCCTCAGGACATCAGCATCAAGCTTGTTTGGTCTCGAGTGACAGGTTAAAAAGTGCAATTTTAGCACAGTGATAATCCTGCAGAGCTCCGTGGCCATCAGCCTAATCCTTGAAAGCTCCAGTTATATATTGACAAGACTGGAAAGTCAGTTTAAGCTCAATTAAAACAGAGATCACAGAGAAGTAGCTTAAAATATATGACAAGAGGGCAGCATGGTGGCACAGTGGGTTAGTACTTCTGCTTCACGGTGCTGAGGTCCCAGGTTCGATCCCGGCTCTGGGTCACTGTCTGTGCATCGGGCTTAATATTTTGCTCATCTCAGCTCATCTGCTGCCAAAATCCCACATTCTCCCCGTGTCAGCATGGGTTTCACTCCCACAACCTAAAGATATGCAGGTGGATTGGCCACGCTAAATTGCCCCTTTATTGGAAAAAATGAATTGGTACTCTAAATTTCTAAAATAAATAAATATGTATGACAAGGCGTAACAACGTGTTTCAACTCACTGGTAGCCACCCTTAAAGCTAAAGAGGAAAACTGTTCATATTTGACGTGCAAAAATGTGAAAGGAAACCTATTGCAGTGCAACTGATGCACTTTGCCAGCTAAGTGCCTGGCCATGTGAACCACAAAGGCCATTTGTTGCAACAGAACAAAATGTTCATTTCAAGCTGTCCCACATATGCTCAGTCTCAAGAACCTGCTTTTTCTTCAAAAGTTAGTTTTTATCAGTCTAAACTGATTACTGAAAGCTATTTGACTACTATCATATTACTTCACTTGTAAAAATGGATGGGGTTTTCAAAAAGCTTCTGCTGCAACTCTCCATGAAAGCACAATATGTTATTTAATATTGCAGCCTAACAACATTGAAGAGATGCAGTTTACTCACCTTCTCTTTAGAAGAGAGTGTGGGATGAATAAACTTCCTGTAAATCATGCTGGCACCCTTAGTGTATGGGGACAAAAGCCAGACAACAAATGCAACCTTGATTTCATAATAGAACGGGAACCTGCAGGCGAGAGAATTTCAGGTCCAGGTCAGTTATCTACGAACAGCGACGCATCATTGTTAGAAAATCGTGTTCCACCTTCCATGATAACATTTCAGGTATTAACTTGAAGTTAATACCTGAAATCTCATTTTTATGATCAGCATTCATCTATTTATGGCAGCTCCTCTTCAATACCTTCAGCTCACAGAATTTGGACAAGTGCACAAGGTTACACATCAGAATAGATGTGACGAAGGAAGGATGTGCAAGGTCAGCATGTGAAAATTCATGTGGCTGGCCTTTTGCCTGGGTTGCCAGTGAAGTAAGTAGCACTACCATTGATCATTTGCTTCAGGGGCAGCAGAGTTAAACCCACTTGGGTAATTTGCTTGCTGCAAGTACATTTCATCCAAAATGATCTCATGTCCAGATCTATTGTTTCAGTCCTACAATGATATTGAAGCAGCTTTAACTCTGGCACAAACTTCATGTCAAAATGAAGTCAAGATGCACATTTCAGAACAAGTTGGATAGCTTTACCCCTCTTCACCCCGATCAAATCTCTTGAATCCCTCACTCTCCCACCAAATCATGTAAAAGAAAGGTGGCATAATCTCTCAGCAAACTTCAGCACATTGGAGGTAGTTTACAACTTACCAGGAAATAAATATGTCCGTGAAGGTTTCTATACTTGTGAAGATTGCAAACACAATCCAATACATCATCCATCGGACCTAAGGAGAAACCAGATGCCTTAGTTGCACAGTCAATAGAACACAAGATTGCTCTCCAAACAAGAGTCTAAGCTCCTATTGCCTTAAATTACATGGAAGTGGAAAGCAGAATAAACAACTTTTGAGCAAAAGACTTATATATACAAGGAGTAAAAGGAATAAAGGGCCTAGCTTCTATCAGTGATAATCACAGCCTGTTCACTGAGAGTTACTTACCCGTGGGAATGCTGTATCTTTCTCACCCGATCATCCGACTTAAGCGAGGTCAGAAAGCTGCAGTAAGCAGCTTCCAGAGCTAATTTGTCAAGGACAGCTTAATTAAAGGTCAGGGATGCCCCCCTTTTTTAAAGCACTTTTCCAAAGTGGCCAGCCAAAAGCTGCAATGGTTGTTTTCTTCAATAGTCAATTTGCTTTTGACGTTTCCTATACTCACAAAAACATCACACCATAAATACATGGCTGCAGCAACATCACAGCACATAAAACTGAACAATTCAATCATCCAAAAAGACAGTGCCCGTTAGGTCAAAACAGTTGTCCGGTTTGTGTGGATTTCATCCTGGGTCGCAATCAAGGCTTTGCAGCTAAGTTCAGAATCGATTGGCCATGGGGTTGAGCGAGAAACGGACGGAGCCATCGACTGAAACCATTGCATGTCAAGGAGGGATGAGGATGCTATCAGCCTTTGCCGAGATGCCCGAATTGAAAAGTGATAGCACTCACTTTCAACGAATGGGAAGGACATTGAAGAAAGTGGACAATGAACAATGATCAGGGAACATGAGCACTGTTTTTATCCAATCTGCAGAGTTGTTAACATTGTTAGTGTCATGTTAATGGAAGCAGAAAAGGCAAGATTATGCAAATTTTGAACACATAATATTGGCAAAGGTAGCACAGTGGTTTGCACTGTGGCTGCACAGCGCCAGTGTCCTGGGTTCGATTCACGCTTGGGTCACTGTCTGTGCAGTCTGCACATTCTCCCCCGTGTCTGCGTGGGTTTCCTCCGGGTGCTTCGGTTCCCTCCCACAAGTCCCAAAAGACGTGCTTGTTCGGTGAATTGGACATTCTGAATTCTCCCTCGGTGTACCCAAACAGGCGCCCGAGTGTGGCTAGGGGATTTTCACAGTAAGTTCATTGTAGCGTCAACGTAAGTCTACTTGTGACAATAATTAAGATTATTATTGTAAGAGTGGCAAATTCTGGCCAACTGAATAAGTGGAGGAGTGATCTGTGTGTTGTGAGCCCTTCTAAACCACAAAAGATCATTATTGTACTCTGCCCAGTACTGCAACAACTTTGGGGAAGTAATTTTGCAGGGCACAGGTGAATTGGAACACCGCCACCTGAAAGCTCTCCGACAAGCTACATAACATCCTGACATTTCATTTGATTTATTATTGTCACATGTATTAGTATACAGTGAAAAGTATTGTTTCTTGCATGCTGTACCAACAGTACATAGGGAAGGAAGGAGAGACTGCAGAATATTTTTAATTTCTTTTTAATACAGTTTAGAGTACCCAATTATTTTTTCCAATTAAGGGGCAATTTAGTGTGGCCAATCCGCCTATCCTGCACATCTTTGGGTTGTGGGGGTGAAACCCGCGCAGACACGGGGAGAACGTGCAAACTCCACACAGGCAGTGACCCAGGGCCGGGATTCAAACCCAGGTCCTCAGCGCCGTAGGCAACAATGCTAACCACTGTGCCACCGTGCTGCCCTGAGACTGCAGAATATAATGTTACAGTCATAACTAGGGTGTAGAGAAAAGATCAACTTCATTCGAGGTAGGTCCATTCAAAAGTCTGATGGCAGTAGGGAAGAAGCTGCTCGAGTCGGTTGGTACGTGACCTCAAACTTTGGTATCTTTTTCCTGATGGAAGAAGGTGGAAGAGAGTATGTCCGGGGTGCGTGGGGTCCTTAATTATGCTGGCTGCATTTCTGAGGAAGCGGGAATTATAGATAGAGTCAATGGATGGGAGGCTGGTTTGCGTGATGGATTGGGCTACATTCATGACCTTTAGTAGTTTCCTGCGGTCTTGGGCAGAGCAGGATCCAAACCAAGCTGTGATACAACCAGAAAGAATGCTTTCTATGGTGCATCTGTAGAAGTTGGGGAGGGTCGTAGCTGACATGCCAAATTTCCTTAGTCTTCTGAGAAAGTAGTCGATGATGGGCTTTCTTAACTAGTGTCGGCATGGGGGGGGACCAGGACATGTCGTTGGTGATCTGGATACCTAAAAACTTGAAGCTCTCGAACCTTTCTACTTTGTTCCCATTGATGCAGACAGGGTCACGTTCTCCACTACGCTTCCTGAAGTCGATGACAATCTCCATCGTTTTGTTGACATTGAGGGAGAGATTATTGTCATCGCACCAGTTCACCAGATTCTCTATCTCATTCCTGTATTCTGTCTCACCAGTGTTTGAAATCCGACCAATACTGTGGTGTCATCAGTAAATTTGAAAATAGAGTTGGTGGGGAATTTGGCCACAGTCATAGGTGTTTAAGGAGTATAGTAGGGGGCGGAGGACACAGCCTTGTGGGGCACCGGCTCTTGGAAAGAGCACCCTACCCAAGGTCAACACCTCCACCCTATCCCCATAACCCAGTAGCCCCACCCAACACTAAGGGCAATTTTGGACACTAAGGGCAATTTATCATGGCCAATCCACCTAACCTGCACATCTTTGGACTGTAGGAGGAAACCGGAGCACCCGGAGGAAACCCACGCACACAGGGAGGATGTGCAGACTCCTCACAGACAGTGACCCAAGCCGGAATCGAACCTGGGACTCTGGAGTTGTGAAGCAATTGTGCTATCCACAATGCTACCGTGCTGCCCACAGGAAACTGCGAGGGAGGCTCCTCAAGCAGACATGCTTGGATGTCCCTCTAGAGGGAGGAACCCAAATAACGCAGCTCAGTTCTCAAGGCAAGTTTGCGTGTCAAGAAGGCAACTCGCAAGCACCAGGATCCTAGTGTAAGCTGAAACTATTTGCAGAGGGAGGACTGAAAATAAACTTTAAGCTTTACTGAAGAGGTGTGAAAGTTTGGGGTTTAGACTGCCCGTTTTGCTAAATCTTCTGTGACTTAACTTTGGAAATAGTTTGAGTATTCTTCCAATTCATTTACAGAACGAGAGGAATCAGATCTCAGCCAGTCCTACGTTATAGCCCATCCTACCAACCACAATGGGCTTCTAACAATAATATTTATTATTGTCACAAGTAGGCTCACATGAACACTGCAATGAAGTTAATGTGAAAAGCCCCGCGTCAGTTCAGGTACACAGAGGGAGAATTCAGAATGTCCAATTCACCTAACAAGCACGTTTCTCGTGACTTGTGGGAGGAAACTGGAGCACCCGGAGGAAACCCACGCAGACATGGGGAGTAAGTGCAGACTCCCCACAGACAGTGACCCAAGCCGGGAATTGAACCTGGGACCCTGCTGTTGTGAAGCAACAGTGCTAACCACTGTCCTACCATGCCACCCACGCTCCCATATCCAGCATGCCAAGTCTCTATTCTTACATAAAGTGTCACGTTTTACAATAAAACAAAGTAAATTACAGCACAGAACAGACGTTTCAGCCCTCGAAGCCTGCACAGACCATGATGCTCATCTGAACTAAAATCCCCATCCCTTCCGGGGACCGTATCCCTCTATTCCCATCCTATTCATGTATTTGTCAAGACGCCCCTTAAAAGTCACTATCGTATCTGCTTCCACGACCTCCCCGGCAGAGTTCCAGGCTCCCACTCTTCAGTATCCCGCTGACTACCTGGGGGTCTATAATAAACACCTAGCAATGCGGTTGTCCCTCTTTTGTCATTTTTTGTCCCCAAGCTCGATCCACAATGCTTCATTTAACGCCATCCCCAAGATATCATCTCTCCTTACTGCAGTAATTGACTCTTTAACTAATAGTGCATTGCCTCCCCCTCTTTTGCCCCCTCCCCTGTCCCTCCTGAAAATTCTGTATCCCAGGATGTTAAACTGCCAATTTTGCCCCTCCCTCAATGAAATCTCCGTGATGGCTACTATAACATAACGTGTCAACACTCGCCCTTAACTAAACAACACCCACCCAACTCAAAGAAAAGAGCAACTCACCCCCCACCAAAAAAAACCATAGCGCAATCGTCCCAAACAAAATGCAAGAAAAACCCCAAAGGAACAGAAAACGAGCATCTCCTCAAAAGTTCAGTGTCCTCCTTCTTCTGCCAGTTCATTGTCTCTGACAAATTCCATTGCCTCCTCCAGCTACCGACTCTTATATGTCACCCACAGGCACGCCAGGTACAGCATACCAAATTTCACCCCTTTCTTAAAGAGGGCCACCTTCACCTTGTGGCCCTCTTCTTGGCCAGCTCTGCACCCAGGTTCTGGTACATGCAGCTCATTGCCCTCCCAAATACAGTGCCTCGTCTGTCTGGCCCATCTCAGGATCCTCTCCTTGTCCAGGAACCGGTGCAGGCACAACATCATCACCCTCGGCGGTTCATTCCCCTGCGGCTTCCTCATCAGCTTCCAAGGATTGTTCAAATTCCCCCTTGTTAAGTTTGCACCATGATAATGTTTGAGCCCAGGGGGGGCAGTTAGTGTGTTGATGGGGGTTGGGGCTGTTATTTCATGGTGGGTGGGGGGAACGGGACTGCTGACCAGGGAGGGGTTTCTAGAACATGGTATGGAGAGGGTCGATGATGGTAGGCACCCAAGGGTGGGCCTGAGGAGGTGGGGGACGCGGGCTGGAGGCTGGCCCAGGAGGGGTTATGGTTGATTGGTGGGGAAGGGGGCAAGCAAGGTGCCCCCCCCGACCAGGCTGATCACATGGAATGAGAGAGGGTTGAATGGGCAGGTCAAGAGGACCTGAAGGTTGAATCAGACTAGGCGGAGGAAAGGGTGGGTATGGCAGGTATTCCATTCAGGATTGGATTGTAAAACAAGGGGGGTGGCAATTATGATTCACAAATGGGTGGCATTCGAAGTGGGGAGTATAGTGGCTGACTCGGGGGGGGGGGGGGGGGGGGGGGGGGAGGAGATAGGTGATGGTGGGTCAGAAATCAGAGGGGATGCTGGTGGTGCTAGTGAATATTTATGCTCCAAACTGGAACGATGTGGAATTCATGAGGGTTTTGGATCCAAGGTTGGATCGGTCGAGTTAGAGGTCGGGGAGGGTGTCAGCGGAGCTGAGGAGGTTTCTGGAGCACATGGGAGGGGGGGGGTGGATCCGCGGAGGTTTGGGAGGCTGAGGGCGAAGGAGCTTTCGTTCTTTTCGCATGTACACCGCGTGTCCTACCGAATTTGCTTTTTTGACCTCGGCAAGATGCTGTTGGCGGAGGTGGTCGACGTAGAGTATTCAGCGATTGTGGTGTCGGATCAGGCTCCGTATTGGGTGCACTTATGGGTGAATAAGGGAGGGGGCCTTCGCCCGCAGTGGAGGCTAGATGTGGGGCTTTCGTCAGACGCGGAGGTTGGTGAGCAGATGAAGGCTGCCATATGTGAAGTTAAACGAGCCAGGCTGTGGGAGACATTGAAAGCACACAGGGAGAAGGTGGAGCGGGTGGAGATGGAAAGGCTAGTGGAGGTGGATAGGAGGTATTGAGGGCCCGGAGGCAGGGCTGTTGTCGGAGCGGCAGCCGCTGCAAATGGAGTTTGGGTTGTTACCCACGGGGAAAGCCGTTGGGCAGCTGAGGAGAGCGAGATGGTGAATAAGGGGTGAAGGCGAGCAAAATGTTGGCGCACAATTGGGGAAACAGGACGTATCGATGTGGGGTGGGGGGAGAAACACGATTTTGGATCCAGTGGGGGTGAATGGGGTGTTCAGGGAGTTTTACAGTAGCTGTATGAGTTGGAGACCCCGGCCAGGGTGGAGGGGACGAGGCGGTTTTTGGAGGGGTTGGAGTTCCCGAGGGTGGAAGAGGATCTGCTGGAAAGTTTAGGTGCCCCCATCGGGTTGGCAGAAGTGGTGGAGGGGCTGAAGGCAGTGCAATCCGGCAAAGCCCCAGGCCCAAGGGGCGACAGGATAAGGCGGTGTCAAAACCGAGAGTGGGGGAGGGGAAGATAGCGGAAATATACAAGGAACTGATAGACTGGGAGGGAGACCCGAGGGGGGAGATGAAGAGGAAGTGGGGGGGGGGGGGGGGGGGGGGGGAAGAGAGAGAGAGTTAGATATGGAGTTGGAGGCTGGATTATGCGAGGACACCCTGGGGAGAATCAATGCATCCTCGTCGTGTGCCAGGCTTAGCCTTATATAATTTAAGGTGGTCCACAGGGCACATATGACAGTGGCTCGGATGAGCAGGCTTTTTGAAGGGGTGGATGATAGGTGTGGGCAGTGTGTGGGTAGACCTGTGAATCATATCCATATGTTTTGGGCATGTCTGAAGCTTGGGGGATCCTGGCAGAGGTTTGCTGACATCATGTCAAAGTTACTGTAGGTAAGATGGTTCCGAGTACAGAGGTGGCGATCTTTGGAGTGTCAGAAGACTCGGGAGTCCAGGGGGCGACGGGCCGACGTCTTGGCCTTTGCCTCCCTGGTGGCCCGGAGACGGATCTTGCTAGCATGGAGGGACTCGGAACCCCCAAAGTCAGGGAGGGGGGGGGGGGGGGGGGGGGGGGTGTAAGGGACATGGCTGGGTTTCTCAGGCTTAAGAAAGTTACGTTCGCCCTGAGGGGCTTGATGCTCCGGTTTGCCTGGAGGTGGCAGCCATTTATTGACTTCTTTGGAAAAGAATCAGCTGTCAGCACATTTGGGGGAGGGGGAAAGAAGAACATAGAACATAGAACAATACAGCGCAGTACAGGCCCTTCGGCCCACGATGTTGCACCGAAACAAAAGCCATCTAACCTACACTATGCCATTATCATCCATATGTTTATCCAATAAACTTTTAAATGCCCTCAATGTTGGCGAGTTCACTACTGTAGCAGGTAGGGCATTCCACGGCCTCACTACTCTTTGCGTAAAGAACCTACCTCTGACCTCTGTCCTATATCAAAGAGTTGTTGTTGGAGTATTAGTTAAGCCATGTTGGCTGAAAAGGGGAGTCATGTTGGCTGGGGCTTTTTTCCCCCCTGGTGTGTGATTGTTTATGGTGTTAAAATTTATAATATAGGCACTTCCGGTTGCGGCCATGCCTGAATAGGTCGCACGTTCGGCAGCTCCCTCCGGGAACGGACTTTAGGGCTCTCTAGAGGGGCCCCAACGACACTTGTTCGACAGCTTCCAGTGTGGGAAGGTGACAGCAAGGTCCCCCCGACATTATATGGATTGGACCAGGAGTGGAGCGGTGAAAAAAGGGATCTTGGAGCAGCGAAAAGTGAGAGGGAAAAAAAGCAAGCTGACAGCAGGTGGAGATCAAGCAGCATGGACGCAGTGGTCGCGGGAGCAGCAGGAGTTTCTTAAACGCTGCTTTGAGGAGCTGAAGACAGAAATGCTGGCGCCAATGAAGGCGGCGATTGAGAAGCTAGTGGAGACCCAGAGGGCCCAGGGGGCGGCGATCCGGGAGGTGCGGCAGAAAGCCTCGGAGAACGAGGATGAGATCTTGGGCCTGGCGATGAAGGTCGAGGCACACGAGGCGCTGCATAAGAGATGGGCGGAAAGATTTGAGGACCTGGAGAATAGGTCGAGGAGGAAGAATCTTCGGATTCTGGGTCTCCCTGAAGGAGTTGAGGGGCCCGATACCGGGGCATGTGAGAGCACGATGCTCAATTCGCTGATGGGCACGGGAGCCTTCCCGAGCCCCCTGGCGCTAGATGGGGCTCATCGGGCCCTGGCAAGGAGACCCAAGGCCAACGAGCCGCCAAGGGCTGTAATGGTGAGGGTTCACCGCTTTATGGATAGAGGGCGTGTCTTGAGATGGGCCAAGAAAGAGCGGAGCAGCAGGTGGGAGAACACGGAGATCCGAATCTACCAGGACTGGAGTGCAGAGGTGGCAAAGAAGAGAGCTGGCTTTAATCGGGCCAAGGCGGTGCTCCATCGGAAGGGGGTGAAGTTCGGTATGCTGCAGCCAGCGCGATTGTGGGTCACGTTCCAGGATCGGCACCACTATTTCGAAACGCCTGAGGAGGCTTGGAGCTTTATACAGACTGAAAAGTTGGACTCAAATTGAGGGTCTGTGGTTGTGGGGGGGATGTCGGCTGGTATATATGGTTTTCACTACGTGTCGGGAATGTTCCCTTGGTTGGGTGCTGGATGGGGATGGGTGAAGGGATTTGATGGGGAGACTGTGGGAGAGTGTGGCCGCCGGTATTGGAGGGAGGGGAGGCCCAGGGATAGGGGAATTGAGATAAGGCCGCAAAAGGAGCTGCGCCAGAGGGGGCGGGGCCGGCTCAGGAAAGCACGGGCTTTTTCCCGCGCTAGGGAAGGACGGGGGTGGGGGCCAGCGGGGGGGATGGGCGGTGCTGGAGAGGAGCGCACACTGACTGCTAGGGAGGAGGGGGAGGGGGGATTCCCACACTGGGGCGGGGGGGGGTCGATGGGAAGGCGGGAGAGGCTGGTGTCAGCTGACTTACGGGAGTGTTATGGGGGGGGGGAGGAGAGAGGAGGAGCAAAAGAGCTAGATATGGATCTAGCGGGGGGAGGGGGGGGGGGGGTATAGGGTTGCTGCTGCATTGGCCAATGGGGAACTGGAAATAGGAGAGGTGGTCGGGGCGGGGATCCGCCGTTTGGGGGACTGAGGGTGCAGGAGACGCGGGCACGTGACTGGCCTAGAAAAGGAGATGGCTAGTCGGCCAGGAAAGGGGGGAGGTGAGAAACCCCCCAATCCGGCTGATAGCTTGGAATGTGAGGGGCCTGAATGGGCAGGTTAAGAGGGCCCGAGTGTTCGCGCACCTAAAGGGACTGAAGGCAGACATGGTCATGCTTCAGGAGACACATTTGAAGGTGGCAGACCAGGTCAGGTTGAGAAAGGGATGGGTAGGACAGGTATTCCATTCGGGGCTGGATGCGAAGAACAGAGGGGTTGCAATACTGGTGGGGAAGCGGGTGTCGTTTGAGGCCAAGAATATTGTAGTGGATAATGGAGGGCGATATGTGATGGTGAGCGGTAGGTTGCAGGGGGTGTGGGTGGTACTGGTAAACGTATACGCCCCAAACTGGGATGATGCCGGATTTATGAACCGCATGCTGGGTCGGATTCCGGACTTGGAGGCAGGAAGCTTGATAATGGGGGGGGGGGATTTCAACACGGTGTTGGATCCAGCATAAGATTGCTCCAGATCCAAGACGGGGAAGAGGCCGGCTGCGGCCAAGGTGCTTAGGGGTTTATGGACCAGATGGGGGCAGTGCATCCATGGAGGTTTGCTAGGCCTCTGGCCAGGGAATTCTCATTCTTTTCCCATGTACATAGAGCCTACTCCCAGATAGATTTTGTTGTTTTGAGTAGGGCGCTAATCCCGAAAGTGGAAGGAACGGAGTATTCGGCCATAGCCATCTCAGACCACGCCCCGCACAGGGTGGAGCTGGAGTTAGGAGAGGGACCAGCTCCCGCTGTGGCATCTTGATGTGGGATTACTGGCAGATGAGGTGGTGTGCGGGAGGGTGCATTGAGAGATACTTGGAGGCCAATGACAACGGAGAGGTGCAGGTGGGGGTAGTCTGGGAGGCGTTGAAGGCGGTGGTCAGGGGAGAGTTAATCTCCATTAGGGCCCACAGGGAGAAGAGAGAGGGCAGGGAGAGGTTGGTGGGGGAGATCGTAAGGGTGGACAGGAGATATGCAGAGGCCCCCCGAGGAGGGACTACTTGGGGAGCGTCGAAGCCTCCAGGCGGAGTTTGACCGGTTGACCACAGGGAAAGCAGAGGCACAGTGGAGGAAAGCACAGGGGGCGACGTACGAGTATGGGGAGAAGGCGAGCCGGATGCTGGCACACCAGCTCCATAAGAGGGTGGCAGCGAGGGAGATAGGTGGAGTTAAGGATAGCAGGGGGAATACAGTGGGGAGTGCGGTGAGTGTAAATGAGGTATTTAAGGACTTCTAGGAGGAGCTGTACAGATCTGAGCCCCCAGCGGGGGTAGAGGGGATGTGACGATTTTTGGATCAACTGAGGTTCCGGAGGGTGGAAGAGCAGGAGGTGGCTGGTTTAGGGGCGCCAATTGGGTTGGAGGAGCTGGTTAAAGGATTGGGGAACATGCAGGCGGGGAAGGCCCCAGGGCCAGATGGGTTCCCGGTCGAGTTTTATAGGAAATATGTGGACCTGCTAGGCCCGTTGTTAGTGAGGGCTTTCAATGAGGCAAGGGAGAGGGGGACCCTGCCCCTGACAATATCCGGGGCGCTGATCTCACTGATTCTGAAGCGGGAGAAGGACCCACTGCAATGTGGGTCGTATAGACCGATCTCGCTCCTCAATGTGGATGCTAAGTTGCTGGCAAAAGTGCTGGCTACGTGAATTGAGGACTGTGTCCCTGGGGTGATTTATGAGGACCAGACGGGATTTGTAAAGGGCAGGCAGCTAAACACTAATGTGCGGAGGCTCCTTAACGTGATTATGATGCCATCGGTGGAAGGAGAGGCGGAGGTAGTGGCAGCTATGGACACGGAGAAGGCCTTCAACCGGGTGGAGTGGGAGTATCTTTAGGAAGTGTTGTGAAGGTTTGGGTTCGGGGAGGTGTTTATCATTTGGGTCAGGCTCCTATATAGAGCCCCGGTGGCGAGTGTGGCTACGAATTGGCGGAGGTCGGAGCACCTTCGGCTGTACCGAGGGACGAGGCAGGGGTGCCCCCTGTCCCCCTTCTTGTTTGCATTGGCAATTGAGCCTTTGGCCATGGCACTAAGGGAGTCCAGGAAATGGAGGGGGTTGGTCCGAGGGGGAGAACATCGGGTGTCGCTGTATGCGGACGACCTGTTGCTGTATGTGGCAGATCCAGTGGAGGGGATGGTGGCGGTCATGCGGATCCTAAGGGAGTTTGGGGACTTCTCGGGCTATAAGCTCAGCGTAGGGAAAAGTGAGCTCTTTGTGGTGCATCCAGGGGACCAGGGAAGGGGGATAGACGACCTACCATTGAAGAGGGCGGAAAGGAACATTCGGTACTTGGGGATCCAAGTGGCTGGGAGCTGGGGGGCCCTGCACAAGCTCAATTTGACAGGGTTGGTGGAGCAGATGGAGGAGGATTTCAAAAGATGGGATGTGCTGCCACTCTCGCTAGCAGGCAGGGTACAGTCGGTTAAAATGATGGTCCTCCTGAGGTATCTCTTTGTGTTCCAGTGCCTTCCCATTATGATTACCAAGGCCTTTTTTAAAAGGGTAGGTAGGAGCATCATGGGTTTCGTGTGGGCAAACAAGACACTGAGGGTAAAGAGGGTGTTTCTGGAGCGTAGCAGGCACAGGGAGGGCTGGCGCTGCCGAATCTGTGCGGCTACTATTGGGCAGCCAACGTGGCGATGATCCGTAAGTGGGTAATAGAAGGAGAGGGGGTGGCGTGGAAGAGGTTGGAGATGGCGTCCTGCAGGGGCATGAGCCCGAGGGCACTGGTGACAGCACCGCTCTCGCCGACAAGGTACACCAGGAGTCCGTTGGTGGTGGCAACGTTGAAGATCTGGGGGCAGTGGAGACGGCATAGGGGCGAGATGGGAGCCTCAGTTTGGTCCCTGATTCGGGAGAACCATCGGTTCGTCCCGGGAAGGATGGATGGGGGGTTTCGGAGCTGGCATCGGGCAGGGATCAGCAGAATGGGGACCTGTTTATAGATGGGACGTTTGCGAGCCTAGGGGCGCTGGAGAAGTTTGGGTTATCCCCGGGAAATGCGTTCAGGTATATGCAAGTGAGGGCGTTTGTGAGACGGCAGGTGAGGGAATTCCCGTTGCTCCCGGCACAGAGGATTCAGGACAGGGTGATTTCGGGTGTATGGGTCGGAGAGGGCAAGGTTTCGGCGATCTAGCAAGAGATGAAAGAAGAGGAGGTGGTTTCGGTAGAGGAGCTTAAGGGCACGTGGGAGGAGGAGCTTGGGGAGGAGATTGATGAGGGTCTGTGGACTGATGCCCTGAGTAGGGTTAACTCCTCTTCCTCTTGCGCCAGGCTCAGCATTATACAATTTAAGGTTACTCACAGAGCGCATATGACAGGGGCGAGGTTGAGTAGGTTCTTTGGGATGGAGGACAGGTGTTGGAGGTGCTCGGGAAGCCTGGCGAATCACGTCCACATGTTCTGGTCGTGCCCGGCACTGGATGGGTTCTGGAGGGGTTTCGTGAGGACTATGTCCAAGGCGGTGAAAGTCCAGGTCAAGCAGAGTTGGGGGTTGGCATTATTTGGGGTAACGGACGAACCGGGAGTGCAGGAGGCGAAAGAGGCCGGTATTCTGGCCTTTGCGTCCCTGGTAGCTCAGCGGAGGATCTTGCTATTATGGAAAGACGCGAAGCCCCCCAGTGTGGAAGCCTGGATAAATGACATGGCAGGGTTCATTAAGCTGGAGAGGATAAAGTTTGCCTTGAGAGGGTCTGTGCAGGGGTTCTTCAGGCAGTGGCAACCATTCCTAGATTATCTCGCGGAGCGCTAGGAGGAGGTCAGCAGCAGCAGCAACCCAGGGGCAGGCGGGCGGGCGGGGGGGGGGGGGGGGGGGGGGGGGGAAGAAGGGGCGTCTCTTTCGGGGGGTATTTGGGCGGGTGGGGGTTCCCCAAGGGTACTTTTGAATGTCATATGGGGGGGGGGTTAATATATATGTGGGAGAAACCCAATGTACAAGTAGTTTATTATTTTTGATTGTGGTGTTTGTGTTCTTTTTGTTCTGGGGGGGGGGGGGGGGGTTTGTTTGTTAAAAAAATTTGAATAAACATTTTAAAAAAATTAATAATATAAATGCCTCAACAAAATATTTTTCAAAAAAATTATTATGGATTGTTAAAGAAACAGTACTCACATATTCCTTCACATTTTTTGTCTTGACAGCTTTATAGGATGTGTAGGCAGGATACAAAGTGCCAAATGTAAGCCTGTTTGTAAAAAAAAAGGTAAAAGTTAGAAAGCACAGATACCAAATTTATAGTAAATAAGTTGGCAGATTTGCGACAGCACGCAAATTAATTTAAGTTCTGCAAGAGAATATCTGAAACGAGTTTAAAGTTGCCAGATGATATTGACACAGTGCCACGCACACGCACAGAAGCTGTACTCTGATCTGGAGAATATATAGCCTTGTGCCATTTACCACTTGCACTGAAACAGTGTTACATTGCAAAAAGCTCTTTTTTGCAGAATACACGCAGAAATGTGGCCGAAGTAATAATACAACAGCAAAGTTTGACCAAACAAACCTTTTTCCAACTGCAAGAGAAAGTCAATCTTGAGATCCAACATGAAAATGGTGCCTGGTGGCTGAGTTCAGAGCAAGGTAGATTTAATTTATCTTCTTTGTTCTGCAAGTTGCTAGCAGGCTCAGCATTTGTGCACATTCCAGAATGCCTGTGAACTGAGTGACTTGTGAGGCCATCTCAGAGGGCAATTAAGAGTCAATCGCATTGCTGTGGGTCTGGAGTCAGACCAGGAAAGGATAGTAGATTTCCTTACCTGAAGAACACGAGTGAACCAGATGGGATTTTACAATAAGAGCTGATAGCAGTCATGGGGCATTTGGTTGTATCCTCAGATCTTCTGACTTATTGCACTCTGATGACTCTTGCATTAATAATAATAATCTTTATTAGTGTCGCAATGAAGTTACTGTGAAATCCCATGGTCGCCACACTAAGGCGCCTGTTCGAATACACGGAGGGAAATTCAGAATGTCCAATTCATCTAACCGTGCTAACCACTGTGCTACTGTGCCGGCCGAGCTGTTAAATAGTTGGACATCTCCATTTGATCAAACACTGTCCATTGTTTACCCATCAAATACAAATAAATTGTTCCTTTATTTTTCATGGAGAGACTCCCGAGCCACAATTTTAATTACTCCAACGTCCTTTTGAAAAATCTCCTTGATAGAAGTCTAAACATTACAGTAGCTCAGCCATTCTAACAACTGTCACATTGGTCAGCAGAATGTTACACAAATACAGTTCAGCAGCATTCTCCTCACTTCCAGAATCTCAAGTTACCTTTTACGTGCAGGAAACCCACAAGCATTTAACAGTTGGTAAGATATGCCAAAAATATGGCATAGGCACATTCATTTTTACTTTCACAGCTGTTTGAAAGAGATCAGTTGAACAAGTGGTGCATTGACTAACTGTGCTATGAGAATTCAGGGAGCACTTTAAATGTCATGAAATCAAGACTCCAGTTTGTGTAAGTTGACCAATATTCAAGAGTCACATACCCCATCCTTAAAAATGGTGCAACATGGATAAAAACGAACAAAAGGGAAAGTAGATACTGGGATACAAAATTGGGTGAGCAACACAAAGCAGAGAATAGTGATAAATGGTTATTTTCCAGATTGGAGGGATTGTAGCAGAGTTCCCCAGGGGTCAGCATTGGGTCCCTTGCTCTTCCTGATCTACAGGAATGACCTAGACTGTGGTGTTCAAGCCATCATTTCAAAAGCTACAGATATAAAGATTGAAAGCATTGTCAACTGTGATGAGGATTGTCTTGAACTTCAAAAGGATACAGACATGTTGTTAATTGGGTAGATGAAATTCAATAGAGATGTAGGACATGATTCATTTCGACAGGAAGAATATCTAAAATAAAGGGAGAAACTCGAAAGGATGTACTTGTACACAAGTCATTAAAGATGGTAGCATGTTGAACTTCCGGGTGCGGCGATGACCAGCTGAGTCGCACGTTTCGGCAGCTCCCGGTGGAACGGACTTTTGGGCTCTTGATAGGAGCCCCAACGGCAATTTTAACGGCTAAAAACACCGTGCGGTAAACCAGAAGGGTGTTCCCCCTGGACACGGATGGAAAAAGGAGAGGAAAGTGGCCGGATTGCAGCGGATCCTTTGGAACAACGGCAAGGAAGGCAAGCAGAAACCAAGATGGCGTCGGAAGGTGGCAGTTTCACATGGGGCCCTGAACAACAAGAGTTCTTGAAACGCTGCGTGGAGGAGATAAAAAAGGAAATGAAGAAAGAGTTGTTGGCCCCGATATTACAGGCGATTGAAGGGCTGAAAGAGGAACAAAAGACCCAGGAGCAGGAGCTTCGGGTCGTGAAGGCGAAAGCAGCAGAGAATGAGAACGATATACAGGGCCTGGTGGTGAAGTCGGAGATACAGGAGGCACACCAGAAACGATCTGTGGAGAGGTTGGAGGCACTGGAAAACAACGCAAGGAGGAACAACTTGAGGATTCTTGGCCTTCCTGAAGGTGTGGAGGGGGCGGACGTCGGGGCATATGTGAGCACGATGCTGCACTCGTTAATGGGAGCGGAGGCCCCGACGGGTCCGTTGGAGGTGGAGGGAGCATACCGAGTTATGGTGCGAGGATCGAGAGCAGGAGAAACTCCCAGAGCCATAGTGGTGAGATTCCTCCGTTTTAAGGATAGAGAAATGGTCCTTAGATGGGCGAAGAAAACTCGGTGTAGTAAATGGGAGAACGCGGTGATCCGCGTTTATCAAGATTGGAGTGCGGAGGTGGCGAGAAGGAGGGCGAGCTTTAAATCGGGCCAAAGCGGTACTTCACAAAAAGATAAAATTTGGAATGCTGCAACCGGCAAGACTGTGGGTCACATATCAAGGGAGGCACCACTACTTTGAAACGGCGGATGAAGCGTGGACTTTTATTGTAGAAGAAAAATTGGAATGATTGGATTATGAAAATGAACGTTTGGACAAAGTGGTGGGGCGAATGGGGGGGGCGAAGAGGGGTTTTATGTTTTAATCCTGCGGTATGGTAACTTTTCTTTCTCCCACAGGTGGTGATGGGGGGAGGTGGGGAGGGAGAGGAGATGGGGCGTTGGCCATGGGAGGCGGGGCCGAGGGAGAGGCGCGGGCTTGGTTCCCGCGCTATGATAATTATGGCGGGAATAGAGAAGCAGGAAGGAGGGGGCGTCGCACGGTGCGAGCCGTGATCACGGGGGGAAGCCGAGGTCAGCCAAAGTTTGCTGACTTCTGGGAGCAACATGGGGGGAGTAATTACGCTAGCGGGGGGTCTAGCAGGGGGGGGAGGGGGGAGGGGGGAATTACTGGGTTGCTGCTACTGGGGAAAGGGGGGAGTGGGTACGGGAAAGGATGGGCGGGGGGCACCGTCTGGGAGAGATACAGCTGCGTGGGAACTGGGTGAGAAGCTGTAAAAAGATGATGGCTAACCGGCAAGGGGGGGGGGGGGGGGGGTGGGAAGCCCCCCAACTCGGCTGATCACGTGGAACGTGAGGGGGCTTAACGGGCCGATAAAGAGGGCACGAGTACTCGCACACCTTAAGAAACTTAAAGCAGATGTGGTTATGCTACAGGAAACGCACCTGAAACTGATAGACCAGGTTAGGTTGCGCAAAGGATGGGTGGGGCAGGTGTTCCATTCGGGGCTGGATGCGAAAAACAGGGGGGTGGCTATATTAGTGGGGAAGCGGGTAATGTTCGAGGCGAAGACTATAGTGGCGGATGACGGGGGCAGATACGTGATGGTGAGTGGCAAATTACAGGGAGAGATGGTGGTTTTGGTAAACGTGTATGCCCCGAACTGGGACGATGCCAACTTTATGAGGCGAATGCTAGGACGCATCCCAGACCTAGAGACCGGAAAGCTGATAATGGGGGGAGACTTTAACACGGTGTTGGAACCAAGGCTGGATAGGTCGAAGTCCAGGACTGGTAGGAGGCCGGCAGCAGCCAAGGTGCTTAAGGATTTTATGGAGCAGATGGGAGGGGTGGACCCGTGGAGATTCAGTAGACCTAGGAGTAAGGAGTTCTCGTTTTTCTCCTATGTCCATAAAGTCTATTCACGCATAGACTTTTTTGTGTTGGGTAGGGCATTGATCCCGAGGGTGAGGGGAACGGAATATACAGCTATAGCCATTTCGGATCATGCCCCACACTGGGTAGACTTGGAGATAGGGGAGGAAACAAGAGGGCGCCCACCCTGGAGAATGGACATGGGACTAATGGCGGATGAGGGGGTGTGCCTAAGGGTGAGGGGATGCATTGAAAAGTACTTGGAACTCAATGACAATGGGGAGGTTCAGGTGGGAGTGGTCTGGGAGGCGTTGAAGGCGGTGGTTAGGGGGGAGCTGATATCAATAAGGACACATAAAGGGAAGCAGGAGAGTAAGGAACGGGAGCGGTTGCTGCAAGAACTTTTGAGGGTGGATAGACAATATGCGGAAGCACCGGAGGAGGGACTGTACAGGGAAAGGCAAAGGCTGCATGTGGAATTTGACTTGCTGACTACAGGCACTGCAGAGGCACAATGGAGGAAGGCGCAGGGTGTACAGTATGAATATGGAGAGAAGGCGAGCAGATTGCTGGCACACCAATTGAGGAAAAGGGGAGCAGCGAGGGAAATAGGGGGGGTGAGGGACGAGGAAGGAGAGACGGAGCGGGGAGCGGAGAGAGTGAACGAAGTGTTCAAGACCTTTTATAAAAAATTGTATGAAGCTCAACCCCCGGATGGGAGGGAGAGAATGATGGATTTTTTGGATCGGCTGGAAATTCCCAAGGTGGAAGAGCAGGAAAGGGTGGGACTGGGAGCACAGATCACGGTAGAAGAAGTGGTGAAAGGAATTAGGAACATGCAGACGGGAAAGGCCCCGGGACCGGACGGATTCCCAGTTGAATTTTACAGAAAATATTTGGACTTGCTCGCCCCGCTACTGACGAGGACCTTTAACGAGGCAAAAGAAAGGGGACAACTGCCCCCGACTATGTCAGAAGCAACGATATCGCTTCTCTTAAAGAAGGAAAAGGATCCGCTACAATGCGGGTCCTACAGACCAATTTCCCTCCTCAATGTGGATGCCAAGGTCCTGGCCAAGGTAATGGCAATGAGAATAGAGGAATGTGTCCCGGGGGTGGTTCATGAGGACCAAACTGGGTTTGTGAAGGGGAGACAGCTGAACACGAATATACGGAGGCTGTTAGGGGTAATGATGATGGCCCCACCAGAGGGTGAAACGGAGATAGTAGTGGCGATGGATGCCGAGAAAGCATTTGATAGAGTGGAATGGGATTATCTGTGGGAGGTGTTGAGGAGATTTGGGTTTGGAGAGGGGTATGTTAGATGGGTGCAGCTGTTGTATAGGGCCCCAGTGGCAAGTGTGGTCACGAATGGACGGGGATCGGCATATTTTCGGCTCCATAGAGGGACAAGGCAGGGATGTCCTCTGTCCCCATTACTGTTTGCACTGGCGATTGAGCCCCTGGCGATAGCGCTGAGAGGTTCCAAGAGATGGAGGGGAATACTTAGGGGAGGAGAAGAACACCGGGTATCTTTATATGCGGATGATCTGCTACTATATGTGGCGGATCCAGCGGAGGGGATGCCAGAAATAATGCGGATACTTGGGGAGTTTGGGGATTTTTCAGGGTATAAATTGAACATGGGGAAGAGTGAGCTGTTTGTGGTGCATCCAGGGAAGCAGAGTAGAGAAATAGAAGACCTACCGTTGAGGAAGGTAACAAGAGACTTTCGTTACCTGGGGATCCAGATAGCTAAGAATTGGGGCACATTGCACAGGCTAAATTTGACGCGGTTGGTGGAACAGATGGAGGAAGATTTCAAGAGATGGGATATGGTAGCATTGTCAATGGCAGGGAGGGTGCAGGCGGTTAAGATGGTGGTCCTCCCGAGATTCCTCTTTGTGTTTCAGTGCCTCCCGGTGGTGATCACGAAGGCTTTTTTCAAAAGGATAGAAAAGAGTATCATGGGTTTTGTTTGGGCCGGGAAGACTCCGAGAGTGAGGAAGGGATTCTTACAGCGTAGTAGGGATAAGGGGGGGCTGGCACTACCGAGCCTAAGTGAGTATTATTGGGCCGCTAATATTTCAATGGTGAGTAAGTGGATGGGAGAGGAGGAAGGAGCGGCGTGGAAGAGATTAGAGAGGGCGTCCTGTAGGGGGACCAGCCTGCAGGCTATGGTGACAGCCCCATTGCCGTTCTCACCAAGGAACTATACCACGAGTCCGGTGGTGGTAGCTACACTGAAGATTTGGGGACAGTGGAGACGACATAGGGGAAAGACCGGAGCATTGGGGGGGTCCCCGATAAGAAACAACCATAGGTTTGCCCCGGGGGGAATGGATGGGGGATATGGAATGTGGCAAAGAGCAGGTATAACGCAATTGAAAGATCTATTTGTGGATGGGAAGTTCGCGAGTCTGGGAGCGCTGACTGAGAAATATGGGTTGCCCCAAGGGAATGCATTCAGGTACATGCAATTGAGGGCTTTTGCGAGGCAACAGGTGAGGGAATTCCCGCAGCTCCCGACACAAGAGGTGCAGGACAGAGTCATCTCAAAGAAATGGGTGGGGGACGGTAAGGTGTCGGATATATATAGGGAAATGAGGGATGAAGGGGAGACTATGGTGGACGAACTAAAAGGGAAATGGGAAGAAGAGCTAGGGGAGGAGATCGAGGAGGGGCTGTGGGCAGATGCCCTAAACAGGGTAAACTCGTCGTCCTCGTGCGCCAGGCTAAGCCTGATTCAGTTTAAGGTATTACACAGGGCACATATGACTGGAACACGGCTCAGTAAATTTTTTGGGGTGGAGGATAGGTGTGCGAGGTGCTCGAGAAGCCCAGCGAATCATACCCATATGTTTTGGTCATGCCCGGCACTACAGGGGTTTTGGATGGGGGTGACAAAGGTGCTTTCGAAAGTAGTAGGAGTCCGGGTCGAACCAAGCTGGGGGTTGGCTATATTTGGGGTTGCACAAGAGCCGGGAGTGCAGGAGGCGAGAGAGGCCGATGTTTTGGCCTTTGCGTCCCTAGTAGCCCGGCGCAGGATATTGCTAATGTGGAAAGAAGCCAAGCCCCCAGGGGTGGAGACCTGGATAAATGATATGGCGGGGTTCATAAAGTTAGAGCGGATTAAGTTCGTCCTAAGGGGGTCGGCTCAAGGGTTCACCAGGCGGTGGCAACCGTTCGTCGAATATCTTGCGGAAAGATAGATGGGGGAAAAAAGAAGGCAGCAGCAGCAGCCCAGGACTTGGGGGGGGGGGGGGGGGGGGGGGGGGGCCTGAGACAAGGCAGTTGCCAATTAGGGCTAGTTTTTATTTTTGTTATTTAATATTTATTTATTTGTTGTTGTTTTCTTTTGTTCTTGTTTAAATAAAAAAGGTCATTATTATCTGTATTGTTATAATGTTGTGTAAAGTATGCACAATGTACTGTGTTGGTTGACCAAAAATTTTCAATAAAATATTATTTAAAAAAAAAAAGATGGTAGCATGTTGAGAGAGCATATCAAGCACATAATACCTTGTGCTTTATTCACAGGGCACGGAGTACAAGAACAAGTAGTTCATCTTGAACTTGTGTCAGACACGAGCTTGGCTTCACCTGGAGACTGCACCCAGTCCTGGGGGCCTTACTTTAGGAAAATGTGAAGGCATTGGAGAGTACAGAGTAGATTCAGCAGAATGATTCCAAGGGTAAAGAACTGTAGCTATGAGGTTAGATTGGAGAGGTTGGATCTGTTTTCCTTTGAGAAAAGAAGGCTGCGAGGAGACTTGATCGAGGTGTTCAAGATCCTGGGGCATTTGAACAGGGTAAAAAGTGAGAAAATGTTTCCAACCAAAACAGCATCAAGAACTCGTGGGTACAGATTCAAAATCATTGGCAAAAGGAGTAAAAGTGATGAGAAAAAATGTATTCACCCAGAGGGTGGTTGGAGTCTGGATCAAACGTCCTGAGAGGGTGATGGTAAGTTTGATCGAGGTGTTCAAATAGGAATTGCATCGCTATCTGAAAAGAAAGAATGTGCAAGGTTACAGGAATAAGGTAGGGGAGTGGGTCTAGGTAGAATGCTCTTTCAGAGAGCCACAGCAGGCTTGATGGGATGAAAGGCCTCCTTCTGCACTGTGAAGAATTTTTGTGATAGAGTGAAGGATGCAATTCTTCCCTTTCCTCATTTGAGCTCCTAATTGGACTGACTCCTACTGACTGAGAGTTATTGCCAAATAAAGGCCAGGTTTTTTTTGACAGGAAGAGAGAACTAATAAAACTATAACAATAATTGTATTCAACTGTTTAATTTCAAAGTACCCTTTAAAAATGGACCTTTGTCTGTGAGACAAAGGGAGCTGCTCAGCTGCCTCTGTTCCTTCCCATGCTTGCCAAATTCAACTTCTCAGCCTGCCTCTCCACTCACCTGCCCTCACTCTCAATCTCGTCTCAATTCTATTTCAGTCCTTTTCTGCCTTGAAAATTCAGTTTATCCACAAGTTCCTGCTACCTTCAACTTATTCCCAATAGAGGCCAAAGCCCTTCTTGGGCCCTAATAATAGTTCATATTGTTGAATGTTCCAGCTCTTTCCGATCAGTTATCACCTATTTCCTCAGGTCACTGCTGTCTTTGGACAGGAGTGCTCTCCCTCTAGCTTCTTCGACCTCCATGGTCCTCCCAAATCTATACCTCTGCCACTCCATGTTTCAACCTCTCTAATTTGATTTTCTCCCGTCACACTAATAATCATTCTGCATCTCTGAAACAGATAAGAAGCTACATAATTTCAGAGGATGCTGGAAAAACTCAGCTGGTCTGGCAACATGAGTAAAGAGAGGAAACAGAGTTAACATTTCCACTCCTTTGGCTCTTTCTGAGCTGCTTTTAAATTGACGAAGCTCAAAAATTGTGCATATCGGGTAAAGGGGTCGGCTGTCCAGACACTCGAGTCTGGTCCAACGTTCCATGGGCTAATCGGGATGCATCCATCTTATTTGGCTTCACAGCTTTCAATTTCATTGGCGTGCAAAAATATCTTAAATTTAAAATGCTACATCATGAATCATAGCTTGACAGATGGGTTTCAGTCAAGTATCAACGTGTAAGCTCAATTTAGTGATTCAGACAAATACTGACAAAACCCATTATGTATCAATTAGAAACTCAATTCAGTTTATCTAAATCCCCATATTACAACTTTGTGAATCTGAGGCAAACCCTCCTAAGTATCCAGCCATAAGCAGTCAAAATCAATACAAGGAACACATGCAATATTATCAGCAAGTGTAGACAGACGGCAGCAACTTCTGCACACGATGAGCTTTAAGATCCAGGATAAAAAGATTCAGTCTGTGTCACACAGAACAGCCAATCGTTCACCACGACAGTAAGCAAAAATATTGAACACTAATGAGCATTTAAACAAATGGATCACCAGGGTGGTCAGCAACAAAATATTTTGTCTGCATTCATCAATTTTTGTTCTCAAATGGCTGGGAAAGATAACTCCAATCTTAGCTGGAAGGAACTATTCCATTGGTTTAAATTTGCTGCAAAAATGAGACAAACACCAGCCAATGTATCGGAGTAAAATGAGCAATGACGCAGCTGTCACAAGTCAATTTTTAACCAACTTGGAAAACAATATCCAACTGTATCACTCAGGAGGTACAATCTGGAAGCCTCTGGGGTTTTATCATTCAATTTCATCCTTAAAATCTAATTTCTTACTCCAACTGTTTTCTTTCTAATATTGGCAACATGGTGCACAGGATGTAATCCCACAAATTCTGTCGTGACTGATCTCCCAATTCCTCAACCAAGCAATGCATCGTCAAATGTGAACAACTTATTCAAAGAGGGCATCACGGACGATTTGGCTTCATCCTCAACTAGCATTCATCTTCATGCATCAGGTAGTGTTGGTGAGGCTCATAAGAAAAATGTTATTTGTATTTTGATTCCTCTCCCAAGTTGAGGGGTTGCAGCTTATTCAAGTACTGCCTCAGCCAGATTCACAGATAAACGATTAAATTCCTACAGCTCACAATCTGCTGATCGCTCAGATACTGCTCCAATGATTTTTATGAATTGGGGGATATTTCTTAGTATTAATTAGGGCGGGATGGTGGCACAGTGGTTAGCACTACCACCTCTCAGCTCCAGGGACGGGTTCAATTGTGGCCTCGGGTGACTGTGTGGAGTTTGCACTTTCTCCGTGTCTGTGTGGGTTTCCTCCAGGTGCTCCGGTTTCCTCCCACAATCCAAAGATGCGCAGGTTATGTGGATTGGCTGTGCTAAACTGCCCCTTAAGGTGTCCAAAAGGTTAGGTGAGGTTACTGGGCTATGGAGATAGGGTGTGGAGGCGTGGGCTTAAGTCGGGTGCTCTTTCCAAGGGCCGGTGCAGACTCAAATGGGCCGAATAGCCTCCTTCTGCGCGGCAGGGATTCTATAATTGAACTTGACATTTTCGCAAGTGACTGAGGCACAATAATCTCACTTGTTTCTCTCCTCTCTATCCTCATGTCCTCCGTAAGCTCACCTTATCCATGAGACCCCACCTCCTCTCTCCAACACGTCTGCTGAACAGTAATTTGCCCTCCTGTGCTGATATTGTCTCGCTCCACTGTTTGGCCCCCTCTCCTTTGCCATCCATCTGTTCAAATAAAGTAATCTCATTCGAAATAGCTTCTCCTGTTCCTGCATTGCAACTTCTGGTGTCTCCTCAGATGTATCCTTCACCATCTCTTGTTTCTCATCTGCTTGCAGCCCTTTAGCGAGATCGTCTGAAAACAGTGTTAGTTTTCACATGCCATGGATGAAATCCAGCTCTACGTCACCATCACCTCTCTCGAATCCTCCACTCTTGCTGACTCAAACTGTTTCTGTGACTTCCAGTGTACTGGAGGAGCAGAAATTTCCCCCGTTAAATATTGGGAAGACTGAAGTAATTCATGGTCTGAGGTCTCCGCCCCAAACTCCATGTGCCAACAATATAATAATAATAATGATGATAATCATAATAACCGCTTGTCACAAGTAGGGTTCAATGAAGTTACTGTGAAAAGCCCCTAGTCGCCACATTCCGGCGGCTGTTTGGGGAGGCCGGTACGGAAATTGAACCCGCGCTGCTGGCCTTGTTCTACATTACAAGCCAGCTGTTTAGTCCCCATCCACCTCCCTGGCAACGCGGAGATGAAACCAGACTGCTGGCAACGCTGATATCATATTTGACTGATCCAAGACACTGACCTCATCTTCATGCCATACTGTACCTTTTTGCCAGTGTTCCCTCTGCACCACCTGACATCATTTGTTGCCTTTCATTCCTTTCTTACGTCTCGACTTGGGACAATTCAAATGCATTCACAGTTGCTCTTCCACATTGTGCTGCCCATCTGTCTGTCATCACTCACGCATGTCAACTCTCATTCCTCTTTCAGCCCCTGTGCTCGGTGACCTACATTGGCTCCTGGTCAACCAACTTCTGGATTTCAAAATTGCCTTTCCTTGCTTTCAAATCCCTCGATGGCCTCGCTCCTCCCCAGCTCTGTAATCTATTCCACTCCAACAACCCTTGGAGATATTTGCGCTCCTCTAACTCTGGCCTGCTGTGCATTTCAATTGCTCGACCATCAATGGATGCACCTTCATTTGCCTAAACCGAACGTCTGGATGACCGCACAATGTTCAGCACCATTCGCGACTCCTCAGATAATAATGCAGCAAGGCTTGAACAATATCCAGGCTTGGGCTGACAAATGGCAAGTTACATTCACACCACACAAGTGTCGGGCAATGACCATCTCGTACAAGAGAGGATCTAACCATCACCCCATGACATTCAATAACATTACCATCAGCGAATCCCCCACAATCAACATCCTGGGGGTAAACATTGATCAGAAACTGGACTAGCCATATTAATACTCTGGCTACCATGGCAGGTCAAAGGCTCGAAATCCTACAGCTAGTAACTTACCTTCTGATCCCTCAAATCCTGTCCACCATCTCCAAGGCACAAGGCAGGAGTGTGATGGAATACTCTCCACTTGCCTGGATGAGTGAAGATGCTTGACACCATCCAGGACAAAGCAGCCCACCTGATTGCTCCCCCTTCCACCAACATTCAAACCCTCCACCACCAATGAACAGTGGCAGCTGTGTGTACCATCTACAGGACGCACTGCAGTAATTCACCAAGGTTCCTTAGACAGCACCTTCCAAACCCACAGCCACCACCATCTCGAAGGACAAGAGCAGCATGCACCTGTGAACCCCACCACTTGGAGGTTGCCCTCCAAGTCACTCACCACCCTGACTTGGAAATACATTGCCATTCTTTCAGTGTCACTGGGGCAACATCCTGGAACTCCCGAACAGCACAGTGAGTTACACCTCAAGGACTGCAACGGTTCAAGAAGGCAACCCACAACCACCTTCTGAAGGGTAACTAGGGTTGGATAATAAATGCTGGCCGAACCAGCGACACCCACATCCCAGAAATGAATCATAATGACACAGTGTTGCTCTTTGGGTTTGTGCTGCAATCGAACGAGGGTTTGAACACACTATAACATCCATGGCTGAAACAGGATTACACTAAGCACATCAAGAAATAAATGCTCTTTCCTATTGTGAGTCTTGCTGATCTAATCAAAAGCAAATTACATTTTCCAATACTTTTTTCCTACTGACCTGGCTTAAGTCCAGATTTATCTAGGTCAACTGAAGAGACAAGTTACCACAGTGAAGGTACTGATTGTGCCTGTCCCTCCCTGCAGGGAGCATAAGGTTGGCCAGATAGCAAGTAATGAAATGAAATGAAAATCGCTTGTCACAAGTAGGCTTCAATGAAGTTACTGTGAAAAGCCCCTAGTGAAGATGAAAACTTCTCAGCCTGACAGCATTCAAATCATATTCTTGTAAAGGCAATCACAATATCCTCAACATTAACTTCATAACATTTCCAAATTCCAAAACCAACAAGCAGAGCCCACCATGGACAGACATATTAACAGCATTCTGACAAAAAGCAGACAGTTCCACACACCAACTCCCAACACATCAAGGTAACTGGTCTGTTTACACAGCTTTGCTCAGAGGCTCCATGTTGGGAGGTGCAGTTCACATACCTTGCAAATATAAGTTTTAAGTGCGGAACAACACCTAGCAGGCTAATTACATGTTTTGTCCCATACTCAAATTGTGTGCACAGGAAGCATTTTTCAGCTTTGTCACAATCTGGCATTGTACTGGTGGTAGTAATAAAATAGCGTTCAGAATATTTTTTTTAGGGGGGGGGGGGGGGGAGAAAAGAGAAAAATAGTTTCAAGGGATTTATATTTGTCTTGGTCAACATTAGTTTTAAGTGTGTTTAATTTAATGCTTATGTGCCTGGAAGGATAAAATCTATTGCTAGATTCATACTGGACAAATATCTTTGTGTGGGGGAGTTGGTTAAAGTTTGATTATGAATGTGCTATGAGAGTATGTGTGTGTTTCATAGTGACTGGATTGGATTTGTTTATTGTCACGTGTATCGAGGTAGAGTTAAAAATATTTTTCTGCGAGCAGCTCAAACAGATCATTTAGTACATGAAAATAAAATTTTAAAAATAAAATACATAACAGGGCAATACAAGGCACACAATGTGAATACAGAGACACCGGCATCTGGTGAAGAATACTGGAGTGCAGTATTAATCAGGTCAGTCCATAAGAGGTTCGTTTGGGGGTCTGGTAAAAGTGGGGAAGCTGTTTTTGAATCTGTTCATGCGTGTTCCCAGACTTCTGAATCTCCTGCCCGGTGGAACAAGTTATAATCTTTATTAGTGTCACAACATTAACACTGCAATGAAGCTACTGTGAAAAGCCCCTAGTCGCCACATTCCGGCGCCTGTTCGGGTACATAGGGAGAATTCAGATTGCCCAAATTACCTAACAGCATGTCTTTCGGGACTTGTGGGAGGAAACCTGGAGGAAACCCACAGAGAATGTGCAGACTCCACACAGACAGTGACCAAGCCGGGAATCAAACCTGGGACCCTGGTGCTGTGAAGCCTTAGTGCTAACCACTATGCCACCGCGCTGCCCATTGGAAGAGTGAGTCAGCAAGCCAGGTGTGAGGGGTCTTTGATTATGCTGCCCACTTTCCCCATGCAGAGGGGGAAAGGTTACAAGGTTTAAAAAAAAAACTTTTACAGTTTTAGTTTTTGTTGGATATATTGCAGTTGGAGACAGGACACTAGGAAGTGATCATCTCTCAATTCTGCCAGAAGCTGGACAGGAAAATTAAGTAGTAGATACAGTCTGCAGTCCAGATAACCAGTGAATTGGAACAGGAAGAAAATCTTAGACAACTGAAGTTAAAAGAACAGAGGCTAAGGTATTTGATAGAAGAGTTCAAGGAAGTGTAAACAAAGGGTTCCGAGTTAAAGAGACAATTGCAGTAACCAGATTTATAGTGGGATGCCGCCAGACTTCAGAGGTACTTCAAATGTCTGATGCCTTTGTAATAACAGTCTGGGAGTGGAGAGTTAATGTGAACAGTTTGTACAGCAGTCAACAAAGAAATTCTCATGATGGTGGACTGGATTCACTGTTAAAAGTGGAGTGGAAGCTTTGTTTAGAAGTGTCCTTTGGAAAACCTGGTCTGGATATCGTAATGCAAACCACGAAGGGAGAGCATTATTGTGAGCGAAAGTTTTAAAGCATTAGTTTGAGAGTGGAATTTCGAAATTCTCCTGTGTCAATCACCTGGGGGGGGATGGAATTCACAGGAGAAAAGCAAGACACTAACTTAGGTTCAGAGCAGTGTGCATGTATTTGACCATAGTAATCTTGTGTGCTCAAAAAGGACTGTGTGTGAATGGGACCATTGTGATTTAAGATGTACTTTACAAACCGTGTTAATCTAAAACCTGTGTGTATTTGTCAAGCTAAGGGGGGGTATAAGGTGTGCTGCAGAATGATGCAGCGTTTCATGTTTAATAAATGGTTTTTCGTGTTGTTAAAACTAAGTAGCAGTCCAGTGACTCTGTTCATCCACATTTTATTTTAAATAAGTAAAAGTTGCGGCCTTTTGAACCAGGGTTCCATTGTGGGATCTTTCCGTCCAGTTATATCAACTGGGATCGTAAAAGGACAAATTGCAGGCAAAGGTTTCGCACATTAAGATCAACCGCTTAAGCGTCAATTTTCTTACAAACGGTCATTATTAGCATTACGCATAAGGCAGGAAGCAGTTTTAAAATATCCTTACTTTTAAAGAGTGGTGAGTGCTTAAAATAACAATACCAAACAACAACATGATAAACTCAATTCTGATTCACAGTAAAGGAAAAGAATTGGAAAGAGTGCTTCAGTATAAGGGTGACAGGGATTCTCCTTCTGTACATCACACTGTCCTCAAGTCCACTGATATATTAGTTACCCTGGAGTCTCTCTTTCTCCATGATTTATCCTTAACCCCCTGCCATTCTCATTGTTGCAATGTTGCCCAAGAATACATCAAGGTCCATGCCCCTCCATTGTTAAATATGATGTGGAGATGCTGATGTTGGACTGGGGTGGGCACAGTCAGTCTTACAACGCCAGATTGAAGTACAACAGGTTTGTTTGGAATCACTAGCGTTCGGAGCGCAGCTCATTCATCAGGTGTGTGAAGAAGTCGGTTCTACAAACACATATCTTGACAAAGTCAATGAAGCAAGATGATACTTCGAATGCAAGTCTTTGTAGGTAAATAAGTCTTCCCAGGTCCAGCACCGGTGCGGCTGGAAAGAGAGATTATCACGGGTTAGAGGGGTGTGAATTGTCTCAAGCCAGGACAGTTGGTAGGATTTTGCAAGCACAGGCTAGATGGTGGGGGAGTGAATGTAGTGAGACATGAATCCAAGGTCCTGGTTGAGACCGTAATCATGCGTGTGGAACTTGGCTATCAGTTTCTGCTCGGCGATACTGTGTTGTCGCGTGTTATGAAGACCGCCTTGGAGAACGCTTACCCGAAGATCAGAGGCTGAATGCCCTTGACTGCTGAAGTGTTCCCCGACTGGAGGGAACATTCCTGCCTGGTGTTGTCGCAGCGTCTGCATGGTCTCGCCAATGTACCATGCCTCGGGACAATCTTTCCTGCAGCGTTTGAGGTAACCATATCTAACTGCTTCTTGAAAACATGCAATGTTTTGGCCTTAAATGCTCTCTGTGGGAATGAATTACCACTCTCTGTGTGAAGAAATTTTTCCTCATCTCTGTCCTAAATGGTCTACCCCTCAGACTGTGACCCCTGGTTCTGGACTCACCCACCATCGGGAACATCCTTGCTGCTTCTACCCTGTCTAGGCTTGTTAGACGTTTCTATGAGATCTCCCCAAATTTTTCTGAACTCCAACAAATACAATCCTAACCGATTCAATCGCTCCTCATACGTTTCTATGAGATCTTTGGTCAGTTATTGTCACCAGTTGTCCAGAAAGATTTATTGCTGTTGATTTACTATTTTAAATTTTCTTTCATGGGATTTGGGTGTCGTAGGCTAGGCAAGTGTTGTTGCCTATCCCCAATTGTCCCCGAACTGAGTGGTTGACCAGGCCATTTCAGAGGACAGTTGAGTGAACCACATTGCTGGGTCTGGAGTCATGGATGGGCCAGACCAGATAAAGACAGCACATTTCCTTCCCTCAAGCACACCAGTGAACCAGATGGGTTTTGCTAACAATCTATGCGAGTTGTCATGGTCACCATCACTGAGACTAGCTTCTTATTCAGGTTTAATTAATTGAATTTAATTCCACCAGCTGCAAAGGTCCCACGTACCCAGAGCCCAGACCACTGAATGACTACATTACATTGGTGCCACCATCTCCCCCTCGTTGTGTTGCTTGTAATAATGGGAATAATATTAATGAATGATGGAATCCATGCTTCTCCCACTTGTGCTGACTTGCATTGTCCCTCTGATCTCAAATCATTCTTTACCTGCTCACGGTGGCCTCCTGTTGCTTCAAACTTCTGGCGCAAAAACTGCTGGTGTAGAACCATAGATACCTTAGAAGAGTCACAAAAACCCAGGTAACTTTCCTTTAAATTAAAGTACCCGTTTGATCACTTGCCCAATAAATACATTGTGATATATTTATTCTGAGCTGTGGCAGAAACTTTCAAAATTACATTAGATGAAACAACAGACTTCAAATGGGACTGGGGAAACAAAATACAACAGACTCTTAATGAGTACCAGGGAAGCGCAGTGGGGTTAGCACTGCTGCCTCATGGCACCGAGGACCCGGGTTCGATCCCGGCCGGGTCACTGTCCGTGCAGAGTTTTCACGTTCTGTCCGTGCGGAGTTTTCACGTTCTGTCCGTGCGGAGTTTTCACGTTCTCCCAGTGTCTGGTGGGTTTCCTCCGGGTGCTCTGGTTTCCTCCCACAAGTCCCGAAAGACGTGCTGTTAGGTAATTTGGACATTCTGAATTCTCCCTCAGTGTACCCGAACAGTCGTCGGCGTGTGGCGATGAGGGGATTTTCACAGTAACTTCATTGCAGGGTTAATGTAAGCCTACTTGTGACACTAATAAATATTATTATTGAATAGGTGTTAAGTCTGGGAGACTTGATATGTATGTCTCAATGTCTAAAAAGGCATAGATGTTACTGCGCTGTTCTGCAGCTGGTATTGTCTCATTGCTTCTTGGGATGATGAATGCTATCTAAAGAGGGTTTTGGTCACATCATAGATGGCTGTTGTTCCCAAATAATTCTCTGCAAGTCTGAAGCCAGTGCTGCACAATGGGAGATGGATGATGACCATTCATACCTACTTGTGGTTAATTGGTTGCACACTTCTCTTTTGGTACATTTCAAACTTGGGAGACAAAGTCAAAAACTTTTAGACTGAGATTTCGGTGAGCCATAAACACCACCAGTGCTTCCATTTGGCTAGATCCATTTGAGGGTGAGGACCTCACTCATGGTTATCCAAATCAGAAACTTTCCAGAGGCCTGAAGATGTCGGTGATGAAACTGAAAAAAAGTCACCCGACTCCTGCTGGCCCGTTTAGTTTCCATTTTGAAAAGGACAATAGCAGAAAATGATCTACGCACTGCAGTCTGAATTTCAAGTTATGAATAGGACATTCCTTCACTGGGCAGAAGTAAAAAAAACAGGCCCATTTATTTATAAAGTGCTTTAAAATTCCGAAGCACTTTGCAAAAGACACACCAGGTAAAAACAACAAGCCACATCATGAGACAAGTAATCAAAGGCTTAGTCAAAGATAATCAGCCATGTACAAAAGGCAAGACATGGAAGAGTGCTGAAAGCCAAGTGTTGCAGAGATGCAGGAGGTTGCAGAGAGAGGGAGAGTGAATCTGAAATTGTTCAGTGCCCTTACAAATGGGAATTTTAGAATCGAGATCTTGCCAAACTGGGAGCCAGTGTTGGTTACAGTTGTCAGTGATCAATGTTGGCGTTTGTGACAAAAACGGAAAAAGCAACATTCAAAATCCAAATCGTGCCAGAACTCTCCTACATTTCAAGCAGTCTTAATTTTGAAGTCCAGAATGCACAAGCGAAGTAAAACGTCTGGGATACGGGGGCTGAATTTAATGCAGAGTAAGCTTTTTGAATAAAATTAAGACAGCCACCTCCGAATGTGTAACTGTTCAACACTAATTGTTCAGAACTGATCGCTCAAATTAAGCAAGAGGGAAAACTTAATAGGCTAACAGTGTTTAATTTTGATTTAGATATCCTGTGAACAAAACCTGTTTGCTCGATGACACTTTGAATCTAAACAGATTTTCTACTGGTTGGTTAAGTAGAGTGGCAAGGTTAATGTATAACCATATCAATTCCAACAACACTGTAATCTGCACCAATTACAGGACTTGCAAATTCCAGGCCAGATACTTAGTGAAATAGGACTTCAAGGTGAAAATACTTATTTTTCATTCTTGAAGGCGCCTCCATACTCACCTTTCCACTTAACCCTTATAATCACAAAGCTATTTAATGGAAAGTCCCATAGTAACAGTTTTTTTCTAACAAATTTAGAGTCCCCAATTCTTTTTTCCAACCAAAGGGTAATTTAGCGTGGCCAATCCACCTACCCTGCACATCTTTGGGTTGTGGGGGTGAGACCCACGCAGACACGGAGAGAATATACAAACTCCACACGGACAATGACCAGGGCCGGGATTGTACCCGGGTCCTCAGCAACGTGAGGCAGCAGTGCTAACCACTGCGCTACCGTCCCATAGTAAAAGATAAATTATTTTCCTCCTCGACCACAAATTGGGGTTGCTGAATCTAGCATTGTTGTAATGCTCCCCATTGAAATAGCCTGTTGAAACACAAACAAATGCCCAAGGTGCCAAACTGGGCATCACCTCCAGAATACACCAGCAAGACTCAGCACTTTTGGAACAGCATGGGAGAAATGTCAAATGGAAGTAGAAAAATTTTCTTTGAAAAACAAAGTCACCTGGGAGATCCAATCCATTCAGTGTACTCATTGCCACAGCATTTTTGCACTCAATTATAGCCCCAATTATCATCACATCCAATTACTTGCAAACTTAGATTTCCTTTTTTTCCGAAATGAAACGAGAAATGGGAACTGTGAATTGCACAAACTCCCGTGTGCTTCAAATCCATATACAATTCAAGATTTGTTGGTGACACCAAACCTTTATTTCTTATCATCCCTGAGCCACACACAATCAAAGCAATGAAGCGAGGAAAGGACTGCCTTCCAGACCTCTGCCAATGCCATTTCAGCCAAAAAATGGGCCACTTCTCTCACTCCTTCCAAGATATAGTGCATCAAACAGCACTATCCATACCAGAGCTGCCAGCACTGAGGAAGGGAAAGAGCACAGATAGACTAACAGGCTGTGCCAATCAAAAACAACTATATATTTTGTCTTAGAGATTGCCTTTTCCACACACATTGGACGACATGTAAAAATACAAAAGATTGCACCTGCAATCTGAATTTACCATCCAGGAAACTGGCCAGCAAACATAGCAGAGTTAAGTGGAACAGGCACAACTACTTTTAATAAATGTTACTTATTACCCCAGCATACTCACTCCCACTCGAACCTCTTCCTTCTATAACCATCTCAGGGGAAAACACTTGTCCTGCCAATCATTTACAACTGCACTTGTGAATTCCAAACCTGCCAGCTTTTGATACGCCATTCACCACGATATGTCAGCCATTTCTTCACTCATGCAATCTATTAATTCACCTTGGTGCTTGCGCCTTTAGCAAAACCTTCACTGCTCATCCCATTTTGCTCCCTGAAGTCCAAGAGATACAGACCTCAAATGCATGAGGCAGATAGCTCACTTGGCCTGCCATTACCAGAATCTGACTGGTCCAAATATCAAATCCAACATGGCTTGCTCGCCTCTGCAAGGCTCCATACTATTGAAGCATCATGGTGGACAGCCACAGCAACATTTCTTGTTTCCACTTGTTCCTTAAACCTTCCTTTTCTGCCGCTTCCCTCACCTCCACCATCAAGATTGTGGATTTGCAGCAAGATCCAAAGAAATTGCTTCACTACCTGTGGTAGGCAAGCTATCACCCCTGCATCAGCTGCTGTACTCCCAGTCCTTCAATATCGCACAGCATGGCAGTAGTGGTTAGCACCGTTGCTTCACAGCGCCAGGGTCCCAGGTTCGATTTCCGGCTTGGGTCACTGTGCGGAGTCTGCACGTTCTCCCCGTGCCTGCGTGGGTTTCCTCCCACAAGTGCCGAAAGACACGCTGTTAGGTGAATTGTACATTCTGAATTCTCCCTCGGTGTACCTGAACAGACGTTGGATTGTGGCGGCGAGGGGCTTTTCACAGTAACTTCATTGCAGTGCTAATGTAAGCCTACTTGTGACAATAAATATTACCTTACTTTCAAATTCTCGTTGGGTTTAGTATTCTTACCTCTTTGGCCCTAATCCTTGACTGCAAAGCACTTTGGGATATATGTAAATAATGAAATATGTTGTGTAAATACAATTTATCCTTCTTTGTCATGTGGCTGTTTTTCTTTTCAACACACCAGTTAATGACAGAGTATGTGATGGGACAAACCCTTCAAAGTCAAATTTTGCAATACACCATGTTTCAAACATACAAATACCTCCTATCTGATTAAATTCGGTCAGTTTGGTGGGACATCTGTTACACTGTAACACTCCCCATTCACTGTCGATTTAAAAGGAGGGATAATGTAAATTGGTAGGTGATCAAGGATTCACTAGATATTGCCCATCAATTGTGCAAGGATCGGAATGAAAACTGAATAACTCAAGCTATGGAAGGATGCAGCACAGCACAACTAAAGAGTTTTCTTCATACAAAAATAATAGTTGGATCTCATCAGTGACAAACAGCAGAAATTTACATCTATAAACTCACACAATAAACAAACCTGCTGGCTGATGTTTAATTCCTTCTGGACAAAGTATGGGCTTTGTTTAATTTGGTGTGAACCTTTTAAATAATCTACGCCTCAAAGAAGTTTCAGAAAACACAGACACGGATGGTCATGCAATGCTCGTTTACCTGGGAAATCAATCCCTTTTGCACACCAAGTTTAAAACGATTACTCCAGGCCAGACAACCTCACCAAGGTGAATAACCTTACATGTGTCACTCATTGCAATAACAGGTACTGTTGCTCAAAATGAGCAAGCTTCCTTTTCTGGGACCTTGCAAGAACAAAATGCTTGGAGAGACTAAGTTTGAGAAGCCTGCACTGTGAACATTGGCCACAGTAATCCATTTGTTCTTCAGTCCACTCACGACAAAGTGTGCGGTGTCAGACTGATAGAATCAACACATGATCACTTTTGAAGTGACCAAGGAAAGGATAGTGCATATGAATCTTCCCATATCCCGAGTCAATGAATGGACAAGATCAAGTGACAAGCGAGGCAATAACTAAACTTGGGTTTTGAAAAGAATCATACAGACTTGCTTCATCCTGATTCAAGCCAACACTGTTTGGGATCCTCAGCGGTCTCACTGGCACCGAACTTCCAGATTTAGTCTGCAAATTTCTCTGGCATTTTCAGCCACAAAACACTCATTTAGAAGGCTTAGAGTCTATTAGCTGTTGTACTGACAGGCAGAGTACACAAAAAAGCGGGCAAAGCCATGACCCGACCATATCTTGAGAATTGTGTACAGTTCTGTGCACTGCATCCGAGAAAGGACATGGTTAGCCGTGGAGGAAGTGCAGTGAAAACTCACCACCGTGCAGCCAAGGCCCCATGGGAAAGTTCATAAAAGAACGTACATGAACTCAGTCTCAAAAACAGAAAATACTGGACAAGAGAAAAGGGAGCTGACGTTTGGTGATCATGATTCCTCTTCTGGAGGTCCTGCTTCCTTTGCACCTTCTCGTGAAGACTCGGGAACGTTAAACTCAGGAGGGTCCTGAGGCATTGGGCCATCAGCAATCTACACCGGCGCAACCCCGGTTGTGATGTGCGATGTCCGGTAATTTAATAAAAACCATGCCAGCTTTGTTTCAATGGATCCTGAAGTCTGTTTCTTGCCCTTACATGGCTGGCTGAGCGAGCCGACCATACTGTTTGAGTGTGGTTGGTATGGGGCAGTTGGGAGGTGTTTCACTCCTTTTATCAAAGAGTCTGTCACGTACATAAACTCAGCTTGCATTCCAGGGAACATAAAAGGACAAGAGGTGATTTGTGGGGTGATTTTTAGGCTTTCGAACTGGATTGATACAGTCGAGAGAGAACTTTTTTTTCCCCGGTGAAGGGGTGTGGGGCAAGGCAACAGAAGCTTGGGAGTCAAACCCACAGCATTCAAGCAGAAGTGAAGTCGGGAAACACTCGCACAAGCCAATGGTGGCACAAGTGCGAAATTCGCTCAAAAAAAGCAGGAGGTGCCAGCTCAATTTATCTTTTTAAATTTGAGACAGGCAGGATGCTTGCTGAAAGAATGGCAGTGGGGGGGGGGGGGGGGAGCAAAAAGGCAATGGAGCCAGGGCAGACGGGTCAAACAGAGGCGACGAGCAGCCACCAAAACGGAACGCGGTGCTCGAGGTTTCTGGCCCACAGCTTCGGCTCGGAGTCGATGCACCCGGGGGAGAAAACAAGTCCTAAGAGTGCAGAAAAAAGAAGAGGGGGGGGGGGGGAGGAGAAGAGGTGGTCGAACAAAAATCAGCCCTGCTCCTCGACTCCGACCCAGCGGTAGTTGTCGAGATAGTTGACCTCCGGCGAAACGGGGCAGCACGGTCGCCTTGTGGATAGCACAATTGCTCCACAGCTCCAGGGTCCCAGGTTCGATTCCCGGCTTGGGTCACTGTCTGTGCGGAGTCTGCACATTCTCCCCGTGTCTGCGTGGGTTTCCTCCGGGTGCTCCGGTTTCCTCCCACAGTCCAAAGATGTGCAGGTTAGGTGGATTGGCCGTGATAAATTGCCCTTAGTGTCCAAAATTGCCCTTAGTGTTGGGTGGGGTTACTGGGTTATGGGGATAGGGTGGCGGTGTTGACCTTGGGTAGGGTGCTCTTACCAAGAGCCGGTGCAGACTCGATGGGCCGAATGGCCTCCTTCTGCACTGTAAATTCTATGATAATCTATGAAATGTCGGAGTACAACACGCGCGGCTTGGAGCGGAGATGGTGGAGGAGGAGGGACGAAACAGATATGGAGGGTGGACTTTAAAAATTAAAAAAAGCTGGGGGGGTGGGGAGCCAAGAGAGATTTCTCAAAACCGACTGAAACTTTTATTGGGAGAAAACGAAGCAGGTGCAAGTTTTTAAATAAAACATTCAAATCGCACTTTCCCCCCCCATCGCCAAACCAAAACACCAATTAAAAAATAAAGCTACCACACCCTCGCCGCCTCACGATTTAAAAAGAAATGGCCGGGTGGGGGGGGGGGGGGAAACAGCTTTATTCGTCAAAGCTGACCGAGGAGGAGTTTTTAAAAAAGGTCTTTTAAAATTCTTGGAAATATCGCGAACTCCCCCCCCGACGACCAAACTTCGGGCAGTCATGTACTCACACCACCAGCCTGGAGATGAGCCAGGACACCATGGCTGCCAAGGCGGCCCGCTTCAAACTTTCAAACCGAGCCGGCCGTTGGGAAGCTCCAACCGTCACAGGAGCCGCTCCTCTCTAATCGGTCCGCATGGGGGGAGGGGGACAATAAACAGCCTCGCTCCGTGTGTTTGAAACCCTGCTCCTCCAAGCAGCGTCAGTGGGCGGGGTCAGCCGTCCTCGTTCACTTTCCTCCCCCCCCCCCCCTCCTCCCCGAGGTTGTCTCTAACCGGTCCGCTCGGCGGCTTCCACCGCGGTCCGCTTCCTGCCTCTGCTTTGAAACTTTTTCTTGGGGCAACCCCCCCCCCCCCCACAGCACTGCGCCTGCGCGCCGCTGATCAGCTGGCTGTCCCTCTTTGTTTGTCCACAGTGACGTTTCGTGGGCCAAAAAAAAGTTTACTTGACTTTTTTGCGTTGGCTTGAGTGGTCAACCACCAGGATTTGAGTTTTCTTTTTTGCTAGAATCTGTATAATCTATATTATATAATCTATATAAACTGTGCGTTGCCTAATTCATACATCTGAATTGCATGAGAGTAGAATAGTCCCGATTGTGTGTATTTGTTTTTCCTTCAATAAATATTCTTCAATAATTGTGACATGACGACTGGGCTATTCTCTCTGAGGTTTCACTTGACTCCTCACACTAAAACAACGATACACCCCCACACACCGGTGTCCCAAGTTGGGACACCCTCACAAATAAGATCAGTGTGCTTCATGGCAACAACACCAACACACGTCTTTGATCCCAGGAAGCAATCCCCAATGAACCTCCTCTGATCTGTTTCCAGTGCAAGTGTATCCTTCCTGAAATGAGGAGTACCCAATTAATTTTTTCCAATTAAGGGGCAATTTAGCATGGCCAATCCACCTATCCTGCACATCTTTGGGTTGTGGGGGGCGTGGGTTTCACGCAGACACGGGGAGAATGTGCAAACTCCCACGCAAACAGTGACCCAGAGCCGGGATCGAATCTGGGACCTCGTCGCCGTGAGGCAGCTGTGCTAACCCACTGTGCCACCGTGCCGCCCTTCCTTTGCTTTGTTGATTCCAGCAAGATCCCTGTTAATTTCCCTTTGTGTTCCCCACACTGCTGGGGAGAGGTTGCAGCCCCACATATTAACCTGCCTCTGCTCCCTCCACACGTGTCATCAGACCTGCTGAGTGTTTCCAGCATTCTGTTTTGAAGTTTTTTTCTCTTCAGCTCTGGTTCGAATCAATGAGCTACCCCACTTGGCTGATCTGAAGATGCAACAAGGAGGCAGAGTCAGCCAAGAAAAGCCTGCATTCATATAGTTCTTTTGACAACCTCAGGATGTCCCCTCACTTTACAGCAATGAAGGACCTTTGAAGAATAATTCGATTGCAGGAAATGGAGCAGCTAATTTGTGCACAGCAAGCTCCAACAAAGAGCATCATATTGATGATTAGGTCATCTGCTGTAGTATAGTTGATCGAGGATTGGTCACGGCACTGGAGAAGAACTTCCCCATACTCTTCTTTGAAATAGGGCCATGTGATCTTTTACATCCACCCAAGAGAGAGCAGATGGCGGGCCAAAATTAATGTTTCATCTGAAAGGTGAAACTTCTGACAGTGCGGGGCCCCCTCGGTACTGCACTGGACTGCCAGCCGCAGACTTGAACTCGGAACCACTTGTCTCAGAGGGCAAAATGTTGCCGACTGCCCATGTGGGTAGCACGGTAGCATAGTGGGTAGCACTGTTGCTTCACAGCGCTAGGGTCCCAGGTTCGATTCCCGGCTTGGTTCACCGTCTGTCAGGAGTCGGCACGTTCTCCCCGTGTCTGCATGGTTTCCTCCGGGTGCTCCGGTTTCCCACAAGCCCCTAAAGACGTGCTTGTTAGGTGAATTGGACATTCTGAATTCTCCCACTGTGCACCTGAACAGGCGCAGGAATGTGGCGACTCGGGGCTTTTCACAGTAACCTCATTGCAGTGTTAATGTAAGCCTGCGTGTGACAATAAAGATTATTAGATGAAGACAGGCCTGAGCTGGCTAGAGGACTGCCGGCAGGCTCCAGATGGGGTCACCCAGGCCCTTTGAGTCTGGACCGTGCGTGGCAGTGAGGGATTTGAGACTTGGAGTGAGACAGAAGTGATTCCGATCATGTCTTCACACCCAGCCAGACGTGTATCATTTTCAGGGTGAAAATAAAAGAGTGCAGTGCACCAACAACCAGTAGGTGATGCTACAGTGTAAAGCATTCACTGCTCTGCAGTTTTGTGAAGGAGCCACATTTCATTTCCTGGATGTTAAAGTTTTCTCCACTGCCATCTACTGGCACTACATGGAATAGCCAGCAGACTCTTTCTGCACTGCAACTTCAAACGGCATTTGCAGCAAAGAAACAAGCCATTTGGCCCAAGTGATCTATGCTATCTATGCTTCACACAGGCCTCCTCGCACACATATTTAATATAACACAATCAGCATATCCTTCTGTTCCCAACTCCATCACCTCCTTGTCTCGTTTCCTTTCACGTATCCGCCTCAACTGTTTTTTGTGGTTTAAGTTCCACATTCTATCCACACCCTGGGCAAATAAGATCGTCCTGAACTCCCAATTGGTTTTGCCGAGTGTGAAACCGAGACGGTTGAGGCATGTCTGCGAATGGTGGAAAGGAGATGGATACTGTTGTAATGACCCTTAAGGGATAGCAGCATGACGAGAAGGCAGGGTCTGCCATTTGATCCAGTTTTGGTTTAACTTTTGCTTTTAAGGGGGAGCGCGCGCGCATCTGTTGCACCCGGTGCGGGGGGTGGACCTCGTTGCGAGTATGCCCCTGGACCTGGCCAAGGTGGCCATTAATAGGCTTTGGGTGCTCAAGGGAGACTGCGTGTGTCTCTTTTCCACGGCTACATTCCCTGGCGGGTATCCGTGGAAAGGGAGCATGCGGTGTCAGCTGGCACGATCCAGACCTTCCGTGCTCGGTGGGCAACGCTGGACTGTGGTGTTTTAGCGGACCCCTTCAATCACATTCTGTTTGATGTTTCAAGTTTCCTTTGTGGTTCTGTTTATTTTGAAGCAGTATCCCTCAAAGGTGCTGCTTTTTAATTTATCCCTCAATTTGTTGATTTAGTTTATTTGGTTGCCAATGGAAGCACTGCAGCTCTGATTGTTCAACCTTTATGCCTCTGTACAAATGTTCCCATGTGCTGCGTTTCAATAAATGAACCCACAACCTGTTTACCCAATCCCTTATCAGCCTTTTTATATCATCACAAAACCACAACAGATATAAGCCCTGAGTCAGAGGGTGAGAGACTGAGTTGAACGTCCTTTTTCAAAAAAAAATGACAACAACTCCGACCGTTTGGCTTATCTTTTGGCCAATGGATGGAAATGTGCTGAAGTGTTCCACCATCCTGATGGCTCTCTGTGGCTGAAGGTGCTGACTCGAGACAGGAGTGTAGTTCCTCAGGTGGAGGTGGGTTTCTGGCACCTCAACCCCATTACCCAAGTGTGAGCCAGATGGTGAGAGTCAGCAACAACAGCAACATTTGTACACCATCGTGAGACGTCAAGGCGGTGCTTTACAGGAGCATTGTCGGCCAGAATATGACACCAAGCCACATAAGGTGATACTGGGGCAAGTGACCAAAACACACCTCACCGAAGAGGTGCGTTTTGAGGAGCGTCTTCAAGGAGGAAAGGGAGGTGGTGAGGTTGAGAGAGGGAATCCCGGGATTTCACAACGAACCAGGAATGCAGACATTGCGGAGCGTCGGACTGGAGACGACAGGGAAGGGGAGAGGAAGGTGAGGCCGTGGAGGGATTTGAAAGCAAGGGAGAATTTTTATAATCAAGCCATCGCACACGGCTGATTTTAAATGGCTCTGCTATTGGCGGACATGCTTTCAACTGTGGAGACCTTAGATCTGGAGTTACATCCCTCAGTGTCTCAACCAGTCGCCGTCCCCCGCCCCCCCCCCCCCCCCCCCCCCCCCCCCCCCCCGGCCACTCTGTATAAAATCAACCTCTTTGACAATATTTTTCAGCACTTGTTCGAGTATCTTCTCCTGTGGCTCAATGACAAATTTGATCCTTGGGATACTCTATAAACAGCACTTGTTGTTTTTGAGCGCTGAGGTAAAGGGGATAGTCCAGGTGGGCAGTCAAATAATGCAACCTTGATTTTGAGCCCAGGCGTCCCACATGCAACACGTGAGGCAGAGCAGAGGGCAGTAAAATATATTTGTTTTATCATTTATTCATGGGTTGTGGGCGTTGCTGGCGAGGGCAGCATTTACTGCCCAACCTCAGATGCCCTTGAGAATATGATGGTGAGCTGCCTTCTTCAAACACCGCAGTCCCTGTGGTGTCGGCACACCCACAGTGCTGTGGTCAAGGGGTGTGCCCCAGTGGCAGTGAAGGAACGACGATACAGATCCAATTCAGGGCGATGTGTGTGACCAGTCTGTTCGGCTTCAACGGCATGAGCCTCAACATCCCGGTGCGAGGAAGCGGGCCGAGCCTGTCGTTTGCGAGGATCAATAAGAGAAGATGGCAGAGCAACAAGGCAGCAGTTCCTCTTTTACCTTCAGCGAGTTTATTCTTCATGCAACTCAGCTAAGAGTTACAGGGTTGGTGGTTGTGTGACAGAGTTGACGGTCCCATCCGGGTCCAGCGGGACAGCTCTGTGGCCAGGTTCCCGCTTGCAATCAAAACTCAAAGGTGCAAAATCAGGGTGGTGGTGGTGGTGGTGGGGGCGGGTGGAGCAACCATCCCTCAGCCTCCCAACCCTGGCAAGACAGAGTCAGGGCTGCCCTGCACCGGTGGAAAAAACTCTTTTAAGAAAGCAATGCAATTCCTTCGAAGCTTTACAGCTGGCTGGGTCTTAAGCAAATTCAATTGCCACCTGAGTTTTAGAAATAATAACCTTTCCACTGACCGGGGAGCTGCTGCAACAACAAATTGATTGGCCTGGGGTTTCAATGCAAATCAGACTGCAAATATTTACATTTATTTCCATGCACTAAATATTTGCTCAGATACGAATACTCTACTGAGTAAAAACACAACGGGACATTTTCAACCTAATAGGTTTACAAATGTACGATAATAAATCTTCATAATTCACTATAAAGCACTCAGAGGGGAGTCCCCAGTGCCTCAGCATGTAAATGGATCACCCAGACTGGGATAAAAAGGCAGACAGACCACAACGATAAATACAGCACAGGGAGGCAGTTAGTCACCGATTTACAGAAACCTCTGGCCCTGTTGACACAGTAATTAACAGGCACACCAATGCCTCTGAAAGACACCCCTGCAACAGTGCAGACGGCATCTCGCTTTCTGCCCAAGACCTTCCTCTCGGACTCACTCGGTTTCAGCCCATTGCATGCAGGAGTTTGAAGGTACCCACTGAATATTGGTCACAAAGAAAGGCTGCTCAATGTCCAACATGGCAGGACGTCAGGCGGCACGAGTCAAGAATTGGGATTGCAGCAGATGGGTCCGGTGGAGCGGCCATCACAGACGGTGCCTCATTTGGCGTACGCTTTTGGGGATGTTGGTGGCCAGGCCGGCATTTTTATTGTCCACCCCTAATTGCCCTTAAGAAGGTGGTGATGGGCCACCTTCTGTACTAATGCAGTCAATGATGTTGAGACGCCGGCGTTGGGCAGGGGTGAGCACAGTAAGTAGTCTTACAACACAAATCACTCGCTTTCGGAGCACTGCTCCTTCCTTGGGTGAAGCAATGCAGTCTACGGTACAGACACAACCACAGTGCTGTTCGGGCAAGAGTTCCTGGAGTTTGATTAAGTGACAGTGAAGGAACAGCGTCATAGTTGTTGGTGAGTAACGTGGAAGGGGTCTTGCAGGTGGTGGGGTTCCCAGGTATCTGCTGCCCCTATTCTTCTAGATGGTAGTGGTCGTGGGTTTCGAAGGTGCTGTCAAAGGAATCTGGGTGAGTTGCTGCGGTGCATCTTGTAGATGGTACACACGGCTGTCACTGATGGAGGGAGTGGTTGATGAAGGTGGTGCATCAGGTGTGAATCAAGCGGGGCTGCTTTGTCCTGGATGGTGTTGAGCTTCTCGAGTGTTGTTGGAGCTGCGCTCATCCAGGCAGGTGGAGAGTATTCCATCACGCTCCTGACTTGTGCTTTGTGGGTGGTGGACAGACTTTAGGGAGACCGGAAGTGTGTGAATCTCCGCAGGATTCCCAGGCTCTGGCCTTTTCTTGCAGCCACAGTACATATATATGTGGCTCGTACAGTTCAGTTTCTGGTCAATGGTAACCCCCAGGATGTTGTTTGTGGGGGATTCAGCAATTGTAATGCCAGTGAATGTCAATGGGAGATGGTTCAATCCCCTCTTGTTGGAGATGGTCATTGCCTGGCACTTGTGTGGCACGAATATAACTTGCCACCGATCAGCCTAAGGTTGAATGTTGCCAAAGTCTTGCTGCATATGTGCATGGAGCGCTTCAGTCTCTGAGGAGTTGCAAATAGTGTTGAACATTGTGTAATCATTGGCACACAGCCCCACTGCTGACTGTATGATGGAGGGAAAATCAGATGCATTAAACTGAAATTGAGTCATTGGTCTGAAGCAGACAGATGCTGTGGCCAAACAGCAGGTCCCACAAAGGACAGGGTGAGACAAATGAGACGTTTGCTCATTATCGATGGTATTTGGTTGAGAATGATATTTTGGTAATTGTACCACGAGAATATCCTTTGCTTCTTCCAAAACCTCCACAGCGATGGCAGCGCCCCCTCGGTTTTGACTGACATTATTTTGCTGAAAACTCTGGGTGTATCTTGATCCCACACATTTAGAATGCTGTGCACAGTCCTTCCTGGTCTCCATGCGACAAAAAATAGCTACAGAGGCGCCGAAGAAGGTGCAAACTAGATTGACAAGAGTCACACCACTGCTGCAAAACTGTAGCCACCAGACAAGATGGCACAGGCTGGGTCTTTTTTTTCTGTACGGGTAGATTGAGACTTCAGAGGGCAGATGATTCCCCTTTCAGGGAGTCGAAGATGAGGGACCATGAGAATGAGTCAATAATAAATCCAATCAGAAATTCAGAAGAAACCTCTTTATTCAGACATGGTGAGGATCTGGATCTTGGGAGTCCTTCAGTTGAATGGCAAAGACATCTTTATGGGGAAGCCAGACGAACACATGAGGGAGAAACAGAAGGATTTGCCAACAGGGTGCAATTAAATAGAGAAGGCAGGTGTGCGGCGTAAACACCACTACAGAGCTTGGGCACCACGGGGACTGAAGTGTTTTACTGACCCCATTAATCACATATTGATTTGATGCTTTAAGTTTCCTTTGTGATTTATTCTTTGTTTGATGGATTGTCCCTCGAGGTGCAGTGGATAGCACTGCTGCCTCACAGCGGCAGGAACCCAGGTTCGATTCCGACCTTGGGTGATAGTGTGGAGTTTGCACGTTCTCCCCGTTTCTGCGTGGGTTTCCTCCGGGTGCTCCGGTTCCCTCCCTCAGTCCAAAGATGTGTCGGTGAGGCGGATTGTCCGTGATCAATGAGCAGGGGGTTACGGGTATAGGATAGAGGAGTGGGCGGAGAGTGCTCTTTCGGAGGGGCGTACAGACTCAATGGGCCGAAGCCTTCTGCACTGTCGGGATTGTTGTTGATTTGTCCTTCGGTTTGGTTAATTTAGTTTACTTGGCAACCAGGCTGGTCACGTGGAATGTGAGAGGGCTGAATGGGCCGGTTAAATGGTCGCGTTTGAGGAGTCTGAAGACGGACGTGGTGTTTTTACAGGAGACGCACCTGAAGTTGGAGGATCAGACGAGGCCGAGGAAGGGATGGGTGGGGCAGGTGCTCCACTCGGGCCTGGATATGAAGACGAGGAGGGTGGCGGTGTTGATTAATGAGGGTGGTATTTGCGATGGGGAGCACTGCGGCCAATCCAGGGGCTAGATGCCGATGGTCCTGGTAAACGTTTATGCCCCGAATTGGGATGATGTGGATTTCCTGAGGCAGGTGTTAAGGAGGATTCCGGACCTGGACAAGCACATTCCACCTCTGCCATTAAAGTATTCAAAGACTCTGCTTCCACTGCCCTTTGAGGAACAGGGTTCCAAAAGGCCACACCTCCGACTGTGCCACACTTCCTTTCGTGCGGCACAGGAGTGTCAACCTGAGCGATGTGTTTGAGTCTCGAGACTGGGACTCGAGCACTGGCACAGCAGCGGGGTGAAGGAGAAGGAAGCTGGGTGTCGTGTTTGGTCTTCTATACCTTACGAAGGAACCCACTAAACATTTGGGACTTGTCCAAACCAGAATCTTTTATTGAGTCCCGTGTGGTAAGATAGCAATCTGATACAGGGCACGTTATCATGGAGTCCTTGCACCTGGCACTGACCATTCACATGTACGTCTTATTACCCTCTCAATCTTCTTCTGAAGATGGCCGGAAGTGCCTTCCCTTATATCGGAGTCAGTAGTCACGTGACCTCGGTCTAGAGACCGCATGGGGTGCCTGCACTGCCACCTGCTGGTCGGAGGTCGCACACAATCCAACGACGATATGGTCCACCGGCATATCACCACACTGGGTTTCTATCATTTGTCAAACAGGGGATTAATTGAAGCCTTTAAACCAATGAAACTGATCAGAACGCAGATCCAAGCACATTGTTCACGGTTGTGAAGGAGTTAGACATCGGAGGACGCAAGCTAAGAATTTGGGGTTGGAAGCTGGAAAGGAAATGGGCTGAAATATTTCCAGTGGCAGGATAATAGACTTGCGGAATTCATTTCCGGGGAAGATCACTGAGGACAACACGATGATAACCTCAAGAGTCAATTGGATGGGTTTCTGGAGAAGTGATTGAATGGGGTGGAGGACCAGGAGCAAGAAATAGATTTTTGCAGAAACGAAAACCTTTGTTGGGATGACTGCCTCCTTATTCCTGAAATATTTATTTTGTTGATGGGGGGGGGGGGGGGGGGGGCAGAAAAGCTGTGTTTCACTGTGGCCTGAGTTATGCGACACCGTGACGTATTCTAATGCAACTTCTGTATCACAACGGCAGTTTAGAAAATGTGCCGAGCTGAAAACGACTTGACAAACACTCATAAAATTGGTTTGCCCTTAAATATAATAACAAGCAGAATATTTTATGATTGGGCTTTTAATATTTGATGACTCGGCGATGATTTATACAAGGTAATGCGTTGAAACACTGAAACTATTTTAATATTTAAAGACTTTCTCGGAGTTCTGTAAATTAATTTCTGGATATTATTGCCTCGTGAGCAGGGCTGCGCTAAATTGTGGGCTGTGGGAGAGGCAGGTAATTCAATCAGATGCATCATTTAGGCCACATGGCCGAAGGATTTCTCAATCCCATCCATGTGTAAATCAGGATGACGACCATTGCCAGGCTAATGGGTCATTGTGTGTTCAATCACGGCCTTTGACGGATTACACACTTCCTCACCTAGCGACAACACTTTTGAGACGCAGAAACCCCAGCTGATTCTTTCACCCCCCTCCCGCCCCCAGATTTGGTCAAAGGCAAAGGTTTTCACAACTTCCCAGGTGTTAATGTTATTTTAACTGTATTGTGAAGGTAAACAGGTCGAAGGTACTGATTGATTATCTTGAGCATATATAAAGAGGGACTGTCGGCCACGGAAGGGGTTGTTTAGAGCTGGCTGTCTGCCCCTGTTCCGCAGCTGCGTTGAAACCCAGTGTCCCCGCAGGGGGAGCATGCAGTATCCACAGGTACCCTTTTGGCCTTTCACGACTGGTGTGCATGACAGGGGCTGCAAGGGTTCATCAGCCACTGGGACATAGTTTAGTTTGATTTGATTAATTCACTTGGAAGTTTAATATTTTCGTTACAGTGGCCCTTTTATAAGAGGCTGATGACTGGATTATTTGTTCATTTGTTTAAAGTGATGTTCAAATGGGTATAAAGAGGGACTCTTTCCAGTAAGGTTTTTGTTTCAGTGGCAGTCAACTCTTAGCACCCTTTTCCAAGGGTTCGTTCATTCACTTATTTGTTCAACATACATTCAAAATAGAAGAGAGGACTGAGGAGTGCATTGCCACCCCAACAATTTCATTTTAATTTGGAAAGCCCCCATTCACAACTTTTGCTTTTGCTACAATAAGCCTTTTAAGGGCTCAATTTCATCATTTGCTGAATTGATTCATCAGGAGAGTATAAAGAGGGGACTGCTGGGACACCGGGTGGGGTGGGGGAGGGGGTTTGGTAGGCAAGCAAGCGGCAGACTTATGCAATGCTACATTCTGTAAATAAATCAGGAAAATAATTTTCATCCAATTGACCGTCGCCATCTGTTTGGGGATCCAATTAGCATGGGGGTCCTGCATGACTCGAGATCAGGGTCAGATCTCAGTGTACAAACATACGAAAGGGGAGCAGGAGTAGGCCACTCGGCCCCTCGGGCCTGCTCTGCCATTCGATGAGATCATGCCTGATCAGTTCACGCCGGATAACCTTTCACGCCCTGTCTTGCCAAGAATCTATCCACCTCTGCCGTTAAAGTATTCAAAGACTCTGCTTCCATTGCCTTTTGAGGAACAGAGTTCCAAAGATTGATGGCCCTCAGAGTAAAGATTTCCCTTATTCGTGTCATAAATGAGCGATGCCTTATTTGCAAGAGGTGATGCCGACTTCTAGATTCTCCCACAAGAGGAATCATTCTTTTCCATATCCATCCTGTCAAGTCACCTCGCCTTTGGACTAGAATTTGGAACTCTACAACTCTTCAACGTACTGCAGTGTTCAGAGGTGCATCAGATGAGCTTTATCAGACGAGAGTTGGCGCTGAAGCACACACGGAGACTATGGAGCAAAAACCTTGATGCAGAGGTTGGTTTTTGGGAGCATCTGAGATGAGGAGAGAGAGAGGGCGAGGGAGAGAGAGAGAGAGAGAGAGAGAGGTAAATAGAATCGGAGAGGCTTGGGGAGGCGTAGGGAGCAAACTTGTACGGTTGGGACATCAGCAGCTGGAGGCGCGACCGTCAAGAGCGGGGGCAGAGCGTGTACCATCTACAAGACGCAATACATCAACTCTCCAAGCCTCCTTTGACAGCACCTTCCAAACCCATGACCACTTCCACAAGGACAGGAGATACCTGGGAACACCACTCCCTGAAAGATCCCCCTCCGTGCCAAACACAACCCTGACTTGGAAATACATCGGCCGTTCCTTCACTGCGGCAGGATCAGAATCCTGGAACTCCCTCCCTAACAGCACGGTGGGTGTACCTACACCACGTGGGACCGCAGCGGTTCAGGAAGGCGTCACACCACCTCCTTCTTAAGGGCACCTCAGGATGGGCAATAAATGCTGGTCGAGCCAGCGACACCCACATCCCATGAAGTAATTTAAAAAAAACTAAAATTGGAGGAGCACGAGAGGCAAGAATGGCAAGATCTCGGAGGGTTGTAGGAGACAGGCAGGGGTTGGGCCACGGAAGCCATGTCAAGATTTGCAGGGGTGCCATTATTTCCCGGGTGCAGGGGGAAGAGGATCCAGCGTCTCCAGGAAACACAGGTCTCCCCCGCCCCTCCACCCGCCCCACCATCCATCCCCACACACAGACTGCTGATGTCAGCCGAGCCGAGAACAGCACAGATGAACATACATGCTTGCCTGCGCGTCTCAGGGTTCGCCACATGGGCCGGCTGTGTTTACCCCACTCTGCCGTGGAGAGGAGGGGAGGGGAGGACGTCAACTCATCAGGGCGGAGGTTTATCTTTCATAGCAACGCGGAATCCGTGACATCGCCCTCTCCTTCCACTCCCAGCTGCGGTCATTTGCTTTCCATGGGGACGTGCACACAGTTTGTACAGCAAAGGGCAAATATTTGAGCAGACAATGGAGTGCAAAACGCTGAGTGATTCAGATGATTTATAAAGAAACTGACGCCTTACAGATATGAAATCAGGTCAGCTCCAATGGGGCACAAGACAATCACAAGCACATTGTCCAAAAGGAGGGATATTTTACTCTGAGCAGAGATGTTCAGAGATTGCTTTTGTAATGAAGCATACTTTCACAGCACAGGCATCAGTCACAAGAACCCCGCTGACAAATGAAGGCATTAGCTTCTTTTTATTCCTCAATCTGCTTCTTGCTCCCCTATGCCTTTCTGCAATTCAGTTTCACTGATAACTCACCCATTCTTCCTCTTCATGTCCAGACTCAGAGTTAGGAGGCTATGTGACGACATGCGGCAGCATAGCTAAGGCCGATCCTGCTGCTCGCCCTTCAACATTTGCTTTGCCACCCTAGCCGGTAGTTCAGAACCAACAGAACACAGATCAAAATATTCTCCAATTGCACCCTGCCGTAACATTCCCTGCTTTGACACACCCCAAATTAAAATAACATCCACTGCCGACCAAACACATAAAATATTGGTACTAAAGAAGTAACTTATTCAGATAGATAGAGGGAATAGCATTTCTGGCGAGAAGAAAAAGCTTTGGAATAGGCCTAATTGAAAGCTTCAAGGTCATGAAAGTAATTAAGAAAATTGATCCCCTTGTAAATGTTGACTGGAATGGTGGTTACATATACTTGGGATGATTGTCCGGGGAGTAGGGTGTAGCCCCCAAACATTGTACGGCCAAGGGAGGTGGGGTGAAGAAACCCCGTCTGAGTTACAGCATAAACCTCAGCAACGCATTTTTTAAAACTCAGAGAGGCTCAAGTTCTGGGCAGAAAACTGGTCTGTGCAGCTGGGGAGCTACACGCCTGTTTTCAGTCTGAGCCTGTTTCTTTGAAAAAGTACCGTAAGATTCCGCCCATAACTCCAATTACTTTGCCTTTGCTCTTATTAGTCATAGTTTTATTAGCTCTAATTATGTCACCTTTGCTCACGAGTCGCCAGGTATCTTTCTGATACCGCCACGTGGTTCAAGCTGTAGTTATGATTAATAAGACAGCACATCGCTTAGTAAGATTGAATCAACGGTCATTAATTATGTACAGCAATAAATACTTACACAATAATCCTACTTTCTATATCACTACCTACCACTACTGGCCAATACTTAACTTTTGGAAATGGCCCACCAGGTCAGGGAAACGAATGGCTTATCGAATTGGGTCTGGCCTGCGGGATTCAAAAGGCTGATGATACAGGTCGATGGCTAGGAGTCTCTATCGGGTAGCGATCGCTGGAGTCAAACTTACGGTTGCTGGTCGATGGTTCTTGCGAAGGTTGCGAGCAGGTGAAGAAGGGAGAGAAGGGTCGATCTGAACTTGGCCCCTATCTTTTATAGGTCCCAGGGGCCTCCTGCCTCTCGGGGCGGACCTTGACCCTGGTCCCAAGTGATTGGACTTGTTCCCAATCACTGGGTTCGATATGCTCCAATAACGGGGCGATTCCTTGATCGGGGGGTGGTCTTTCACCTTTCTTTGTCTCGGCCACTGCTGGCGCCGAGAGGTCTGGATCGGCATTCAATTGCTAATATGTTGCAATTGTTCCCGGGGATAGCCGATTAAACTGCAGATGTCTGTGTTGATGTGCTGCTAATGGTCGCAGGTATCGATCTGGGCCGACTTCCCCAGAGCCGAATACGCTGTTCTGTCTGCAGCTGTCCGTTTGTGCCCTGTTGGCTGCTTTTCCCATCAGCCTTTTCGGTTAGCCCTTTTACATCGGGTTTTGGCCAAATGAATCGGGAATCAGCCATTTTAGGTGGCTACACCTTACACTACGATGAAAGAAAAATAATTTAGCCTTTCTAAAGCTTTGGGCATCTCAAAGTGCGTTTCAACCAATGAAGTACTTCTGAACTGTGATCACTGGTGCAATGTGCAAAATGCAGCAACCAATTTGCGCTCATCAAACCTCCACAAGTGGCCCTTGATAGCGACCAGAGCACCGACTTTGGGATTGGTGCGGGATCAGTAACGGCCAGGACATGATGGGTAACTCGTCAGCTCTTTGTTAAAATGGACCGTGGGATCCATTATGTCCACAGGGGAAGGCAGATGGCTGGGGGCCTCAGTTGAACATGTCACCCGAAAGGTGGTACCTCTGCCAGTGCAGCGCTCGTTCATTATTGCATCGCAGTGGCACCTGAACCCACCACCTTCTCACTTGAAGGCACGTGTAGCAGCATTAAGCTATGGCCGACACGGAAACCTCAAACCATCAACTCAGAAACACAACCCGAACATTTCTCCAGTTCATGTTCGCTCACACCCAGGACTAAGGGGCAGTGATTGCTGGCACAAAATCGGAGTCCTTCTGCGCGTGTGTATCCACATAGGGGGCGGAGATGAGCTCTCTGGAAGTCAAGCGGGATCAGGGGTCTACTGTGGGCCCCCACCGCAATGCACCGTGTGAGTGCTGTGCGTGCTCCAAACCCGTCCAAACCCAAGTAGCTCTCGCCTGAATGCGCAACAGTGTTCGCACTCAGAGATCTTGTGCCTGCCTTGGCCCAAGTTGCACATTGCAAACAAACTGTTGAGTGTGTATTTTCCTCCGAGGCTGATCAAAAATCTGGTCCAGCCAAAGAGCCAGTTCACTTGCAGAGTTGATACAGCAAAGGAGTGTATTATGTCTGACTCATCACTTTGTGCATCATACAATGACTCTTATTTCCACCAAATGCTCTCAGCACACTGAGCCAAAGTGGAGGTGGTGCCATTCATTCATCATCTCAGTATTGACTGTCAGCCCGCCATTATACACAGACATGTAACCCGTATTCTCTGCAGTGAAGTGGAAACTGAAGAGACTCAAGATCAGGCATTAAGATGCATGCTCGTTCTTCTGACTTCCAATATCGACAGTTTCAGCTTTTCTGAGTGACAGAGAGAGAGAGCGAGAGAGACGAAGCAGACCAGAATGAAAAGATAGAGGCTGACAAACAAACAGATTGGGAAAGAGAGAAGGAAACAGACAGAGAGAGAGAGACATAGCATGTAAGGCAGAGACATCAAAGAGAGATGGAGTCTGGCCAAGGCTGAGAGCAAAAAAAAAGAGGCAAAGAAAGACGTCCATCTATAAAGTGACGCTTGATCAATCCAGAAAGAACAATGAAGAAAGTGAGTGAGCATAAAACTTGGACTGGAAATGGGTTTGGGTTCCACATTCACCAGTTTACCTGGGGATCTCCCATCGGTGTTGCAAGCTAAATGTAGGCTCAAGTTTTTGCCATGACTTCTGGAAAATCTCCGAAATGGCGAAACATTCTAAGTCTCACCCTCGAAGCCAGCAGTTCGCACTTTCGTGGGGCGGGAGCTCGGGAATCAGTGGACTTCGTGCATGCGCATTCCTCCACTGAAGTGGGACTTTGGGAGAACAGCAGTGTGGACTCTGATGTGTGCAGGTTACAACAGGTAAGGGGAGGTCTGAATTTGGTGGGTGCATCTGGATAGCCATGGTACCCTTTTAGAGAGTTAAGACACACTTTTGTAGAATCCCTTTGGGATTGTTAAACGTGAACATGATTATTCACATTTTAATGGTCAAACTGTCAAAGAATTGTCCAGCTATCAAGGAACTGTCCTGCTGTCAAGCAAGTGTTGAAGAGCTTTCCAGGTGTCAAAATGTCGAGGAATTATCAAAGCTGTCAAGGAACTGTCCGAGTGTACTAGGTGAGTCGGCTTGGAGTGGAAAGGACAGAGGGTGTGGGTGAATGGCTTGGGTGGCATAGCTGAGTGTGTGTGAGGGGAGTGAGGGCTAGAGGAATACTCAAAATTTTCTTTTTGTTTATTTAAACACAGTGCAGCCCACTTCTGCAATCGGGAGCCTGAATGAATTCTGGGGTCAAACGCCGATTTCAGCCTACCCTGCAACCTCAAATCTGGCCTGCGGGTGGCCATCTTTCGCCGAGCAGGGACATCTCCGGGGACGAAAATCAAGGCCAGAGGATATCTCATCGAGGCTCCTTCAATATCAATTCCCAGCCCGTGACCTCTGCCACGTGGAAGGACGAGGGCAGCGGACGCACGGGGACACCACCACCTGTAAGTTACCCTCCAAGCCACGCGCCATCCTGACTTGAAACTATATCGCCGTTCTGTCACTGTGGCTGGATCAAGGTCCTGGAACTCCCTCTCCAGCACCACTGTGGGTGCACCGACATCACATGGGCTGCAGCGGTTCAAGAAGGTGGCTCACCACCAGGGGAGAGAAGGTTGCACCCCACACACACACACAACCACATTCCGGGCCACCCACACAGTGAGCTCCAGGGAAGGCCGCCCGCCTGAGCTCTTTTACAAAAGGAAAATCTTGGTTCAGGACAACTTAAAGACTGAGGTTGCACGTGGGGGCTCCCGCCCTTGTCTGCTGACCGTTGGCTCCCCGCACTGCCCATTGGTCAATGCACCCGTCAATCAAACCGTTGCAAGAGCATTTTGGCCCTTGTCGAGAAAGGTTTTCTGGCAGGCACTGTGGAGTGAAGTCACTGGATCTTTACGCACGAGCGGACAAGTAAGTGTCCATGTGCAGACAGGTCTGGGCGGCCATCTTGCATTGGCAGGAGACACACTGAAAACAATATGGCGAAGGGATAGCATTGCTGAATTGCAAGGCAATTTCAATGGCATGGCCAGGAAAAGACAGACCGAAGTGAAGACACAATTGACCAATTTAAACCCACCCTATCCAGGTCAATGGCCGAAAACTGTGTGGGAAAAGCATGGAATTACTCAAAGGTGATGGCCGGGCAAGTGAAAAAGGGACAGGCTGGCGTCAGGGCACTTACAGCCCGCTCTGAATGAAGTAATCGGAAAGGTGAGGATATTTACAGTTGAAACCGGCGGATTGAGTCCCGGCGGATTGGAAATTAGCAAACGTGACACCACTGTTTAAAAAAGGAGGTAGGCAGAAAGCGGGTAATTATAGGCCAGTGAGCTTAACTTCGGTAGTAGGGAAGATGCTGGAATCTATCTTCAAGGAAGAAATAGCGAGGCATCTGGATGGAAATTGGCCCATTGGGCAGACGCAGCATGGGTTCATAAAGGGCAGGTCGTGCCTAACTAATTTAGTGGAATTTTTTGAGGACATTAACAGTGCGGTAGATAACGGGGAGCCAATGGATGTGGTATATCTGGATTTCCAGAAAGCCTTTGACAAGGTTCCACACAAAAGGTTGCTGCATAAGATAAAGATGCATGGCATTAAGGGGAAAGTAGTAGCATGGATAGAGGATTGGTTCATTAATAGAAAGCAAAGAGTGGGGATTAATCGGTGTTTCTCTGGTTGGCAATCAGTAGCTAGTGGTGTTCCTCAGGGATCAGTGTTGGGCCCACAACTGTTCACAATTTACATAGATGATTTGGAGATGGGGACCAAGTGCAATGTGTCCAAGTTTGCAGATGACACAAGATAAGTGGTAAAGCAAAAAGTGCAGAGGATACTGGAAGTCTGCAGAGGGACTCGGATAGGCTAAGTGAATGGGCTAGGGTCTGGCAGATGGAATACAATGTTGACAAATGTGAGGTTACCCATTTTGGTAGGAATAACAGCAAAAGGGATTATTATTTCATGATAAAATATTAAAACATGCTGCTGTGCAGAGAGACCTGGGTGTGCAAGTGCATGAGTCACAAAACATTGGTTTACAGGTGCAACAGGTGATTAAGAAGGCAAATGGAATTTTGTCCTTCATTGCTAGAGGGATGGAGTTTAAGACTAGGGAGGTTATGCTGCAATTGTATAAGATGTTAGTGAGGCCACACTTGGAGTATTGAGTTCAGTTTTGGTCTCCTTACTTGAGAAAGGACGTACTGGCACTGGAGGGTGTGCAGAGGAGATTCACTAGGTTAATCCCAGAGTTGAAGGGGTTGGATTACGAGGAGAGGTTGAGTAGACTGGGACTGTACTCGTTGGAATTTAGAAGAATGAGGGGGGATCTTGTAGAAACATATAAGATTATGAAGGGAATAGATAGGATAGATGCGGGCAGGTTGTTTCCACTGGCGGGTGAAAGCAGAACTAGGGGGCATAGCCTCTAAATAAGGGGAAGTAGATTTAGGACTGAGTTTAGGAGGAACTTCTTCACCCAAAGGGTTGTGAATCTATGGAATTCCTTGCCCAGTGAAGCAGTAGAGGCTCCTTCATTAAATGTTTTAAAGATAAAGATAGATAGTTTTTTGAAGAATAAAGGGATTAAGGGTTATGGTGTTCGGGCCGGAAAGTGGAGCTGAGTCCACAAAAGATCAGCCATGATCTCACTGAATGGCGGAGCAGGCTCGAGGGGCCAGATGGCCTACTCCTGCTCCTAGTTCTTATGTTCTCATGAAACGATGGCTCCCGTGATGAAACTGACTCAGTTTTAATGACTTCCAAGAGGGAGATGCCTGCTCGCACGCACCACCCAGGCCGACAACAGGAATTTTAACCACTTGCCCCAGGTATCTAAGCAGCAGTACGGGACCAGAAGTTGGCATTTGCAGGAGGTGAGGGAATTGGAAAGAAAGGAAAAAGATATTCGCCCAGTGGAGTTTACACCTCAATATGCTCCAAAGGTGATACACCACCAATGAAGTGTCGTCATTGTTGTAACGCAGGAAAATATAGCAGGGAGTTCAGCTGGTACACAGCAAGATCCCACAAATATCCACAACCTCGTGAAAGGTGAAAGAAAATGCATGGTCTTCGTAAAAATGAAAAGGATGCATGTAGAATTGTGAGGGTGCGCAGCACTGTCAGAGGTGGTGTCTTTCGGACAAGACGTTAAAGCCAGGTCCCGCCTCTCTGGCAGAGGTTTCAAATACTGAGGATGGCGGCACACCTCTGGGACTTGGTCTCAAATTCTCTGCACCTTACTGCAGGTTTCTGCTATTTACTGGCTGGAAGAGTTTCGCGCTGAGTTAGCAGGAGTGATTCCAACCCAGCTCCAAGTGGCCAGAGGTCTCACGTTTAACTTACATGGACATTAAATGAACGGTGATTGGTAACCTCACACAGGATGAGCAAGGTGTGTAAAATTGAAATCTTACATCCCTCAGGACAGGTACAGCATGGGGTTAGATACAGAGTAAATCCCACTCTACACTGTCCCCATTAAATACTCTCAGGACAGGTATAGCACGGGGTTAGATACAGAGTAAAGATCCCGCTACACTGTCCCCATCAAACACTCCCAGGGCTGGTATAGCACGGGGTTAGATACAGAGCAAAGCTCCCTCTACACTGTCCCCATCAAACACTCCCAGGACAGGTACAGCATGGGGTTAGATACAGAGTAAAGCCTCCTCTACACTGTCCCCATCAAACACTCCCAGAACAGGTACAGCACGGGGTTAGATACAGAGTAAATCTCCCTGCACACTGACCCCATCAAACACTCCCAGGATAGGTACAGCACGGGGTTAGATACAGAGCAAAGCTCCCTCTACACTGTCCCCATCAAACACTCCCAGAACAGGTACAGCACGGGGTTAGATACAGAGTAAAGCTCCCTGCGCACTGACCCCATCAAACACTCCCAGGACAGGTACAGCACGGGGTTAGATACAGAGTAAAGCTCTCTCCACACTGTCCCCATCAAACACTCCCAGGACAGGTACAGCACGGGGTTAGATACAGAGTAAAGCTCCCTGCGCACTGACCCCATCAAACACTCCCAGGACAGGTACAGCACGGGGTTAGATACAGAGTAAAGCTCTCTCCACACTGTCCCCATCAAACACTCCCAGGACAGGTACAACATGGGGTTAGATACAGAGTAAAACTCCCTCCACACTGTCCCCATCAAACACTCCCAGGACAGGTACAGCACGGGGTTAGATACAGAGTAAAGCTCTCTCCACACTGTCCCTATCAAACACTCCCAGGACTGATACAGCACGGGGTTAGATACAGAGTAAAGCTCCCTCTACACTGTCCCCATCAATCACTCCCAGGACAGGTACAGCACGGGGTTAGATACAGAGTAAAGCTCCCTCCACACTGTCCCCATCAAATATTCTCAGAACAAGTACACAGGGTTAGATACAGATCCAAGCTCCCAGGTCAAATACAACACAGGGTGAGATACATGGTAAATGGTTTCAAGAAGGAGATAGATATATTTCTGAATTTTTAAAAACAGGGAGGGAGGTGGATTTGAGACCAGGAAGAGATCAGCCATGATCTGATTGAATGGCGGAACAGGTTCGAAGGGTTGAATTGTTTTCTTCTGTTCCTAATTCCTATGTTCCCATGTAACGCTCCATCTACGCTACTCCATCGAGGATTCCCAGATCTTCCGTCGTTCCAGTGGCTGGAGAGCTAACCTAGCTCTATAATATCCCATCAGGTAATCCCAGGTCAGCTTAGATGCAGAGTGAATGTATCTCTGTCCTGATCGAACAATGAGTGTCAGTCTCATTCTCTTGATTAGTATCATGCACTTCAACGGTGTGACCTTCTTCCCTGCACAGCAGCTATCTTTGCACATCCCTGAATGCTCTACTAATTTTGGGGAACTTCTGTGGTCTGCCCAAATATGGTTTTGGAAGTGGATTGAGAACTGCTCGAAAGTCATTTTTCTTCATCCGTTGCTGGGGTGAGTGTCGCTGGCAACGGCAACGTTTATCGCCTGTGCCTAAGTGCCCTGGAGAGGGCGTTGGTGAGCCACCCTCTCGAACCGCTGCAGTCCACTTGGAGGGACATCCACAGTGCCGGGAGGGAAGGCGTTTCAGGATTACGACGCAGTGACAGCGAAGGGATGGCGGTACAGTTGAGCGTCAGGGTGGTGTGTGCCTTGGAGGGAAACTCGGCACTCCCGTGCGTCTACTGTCCTCGTTTCTTCTCAGTGATAGAAGTTGCAGGTGCTGTTGAAGGAGCATTTGTGAGTTTCTGCAGCCAATCTTGTAGATGGTACACACTGTGCGCTGGTCGTGGAGGAAAGAAATGACTCATCTGACAGAGGCTGGAAAAGGCTCTGGGCCTCGAATGTTAGTGATCTCATTTTTGCTACACTTTAGAGAAGCAACTTTTATCAGGATACTTTGTAGAAAAAGATATATCGAGGTACATTGAGGAATCAAAGGTGAGGTATATAAATTGAGGTATATAAGATGCTAAGACACTAAGGGCAATTGATCACGGCCAATCCACCTAACCTGCACATCTTTGGACTGTGGGAGGAAACCGGAGCACCCGGAGGAAACCCACACTCACACGGGGAGGACGTGCAGACTCCGCACAGACAGTGACCCAAGCCGGAATCGAACCTGGGACCCTGGAGCTGTGAAGCAATTGTGCTATCCACAATGCTACCATGCTGCCCTAATGTTCTTAACTTTTTCTGTTGTCTTGGTTACTTTCCCCTGCCGAAGACGTGGCAGCTCTCTTCAGGAAGCCAACCACTGGCCTTTCATGTCACGTCTCTGCAGGTTTCTGTCTCGCCCGCCTGACTGGTTTGCTTCGATTTTCTGGTGCAGCGATTCAACTTTGATTTCTCGAAGACGACCACTGGTTATCGTGGGCATTCTACCCTCAGCTGGGAAACCATGCACATCAACCGGCATTCGTATCCTGCCACCCAGCTCAGAATGGTACTCCCAGCGTTTTTGGTCTTGGCCTGTAATACCCCAACTGGGACTGCAGTTAAAGCACAAAAACAGCACCACGCATGCCATCGGGATGTCTAATTTCACTTTACATCAACGTTCCCAAGTGTAACTGCTGGTGTACTGCGGGAAACCTGAGCACAATATGGGTGGTGCAAGATTCACAAAATAATGGCTCGATAATGTGGTTTTCAGGGCTGTTGGTTGAAGGATAAATATTGGCCAGGACACCGGGAATAATGCCCCGCTCTTCCCAGGATCATGGAATTTACCGTGCAGAGAGAGGTCATTTGGTCCATTGAGTCCGTGTTGGCCCTCCGAAAGAGCACCCTACTTAAGCCCCCGCCGCCACCCTAAGCCCGTTATTCAGTGACCCCACCTAACCTTTCGGACACTAAGGGACAATTAAACATGGCCAATCCAGCTGACCTGCACCTCTTTGGACAGTGGGAGGAAACCGGAACACCCGGAGGAAACCCGCGCAGACATGGGGAGAAAGTGAAGACTCCACACGGACATCACCCGAGGCCGGAATTGAACCCCGGCCCTGGAACTGTGAGGCAACAGTGCTAACCACTGTGCCGCCGTGCTGCCCATGTTCTTCTTTAAGACAGTCCACCAGGAGGGCGGAAATAGATATCATAATCTTTATTAGTGTCACAAGTAGGCTTACATTAATACTGCAATGAAGTTACTGTGAAAAGCCCCTAGTCGCCTCAATCCGGCGCCTGTTCGGGTACACGGAGGGAGAATTCGGAATGTCCAATTCACCTAACAAGCACGTCTGTCGGGACTTAACTTTTGAAAGGTTTCACCTCACACACTGCAACACTCCTTCAGTCTTACATTGGAGGGTCGACGGTGACCATGTGCTCAAGTTGCTGGAGTGCGATTTGAACCTTCTGACCGAGGAGTGGTGCGACCAAGAGAGAGAGTTGGAGCATTTTACCCAAGGTCTTGGGTACCTACGGTTGGAAAAGCTGCGTATCACCTGATTGGGTAAGGACTGGTTCCCACCTGGAACCACGTAACATCGAGGCTGACATGTAAAGAGAGGACCAGGTAGGAAAAGGAAGCGAGAGGCAAGGAAAGAGATCTCTTCAGATTGGGAAATGGCCCTTGCTGAGTTGCAACAACAACTCGTGGGCTGGTGGATAATGTTACAGATGACAGCAGTCTCTCTGGGAGCCGCTGCTGTATCAGAAACGGTAAATCATTCTCAGAGAGGAAAATGCAAACTGTCACATTTAGTGCCCCACAATCAGGCGAGGAGCTGGAGTCTTCAGCTCTCCTCCAACTTCCAGTCCCCCGATAATGTTCTGAAGCACTTAATGCCCATCTACAGTTGTCACAGTTCTCGCAGCACCCACTGCTGTGATTATTGGATACAAGCTTATAACAAGTTCCACAGGGATGCCTGAGAGCTGTATCAATATTACTGCTGGGTAAGAAACATGTGATTTCCTTTTATCTGTCAATTTGTATTTACGAAGAGGTGTTAATGCTGGGGCAGTGGATCATTTTCCATTTCAGGCTCTGACTGGCAGCATTAGACTTGTCCAAATGAGGTGGGCTACCATGACGTTAGGTACCGAGGATAGATTTCCCGTACTCTGTCCCGACAACAAGGCTCAGCCACCAACCACAGGAGTGATACCCGTCCACACTCATTTCACAGGGGCCCGTTAAGGGACTATCATCCGTCCCGTCAGAGTTAATTGGAACCTAGTTTCCAAAGGAGAAAGACCGGTCTCCGACCCTTCAGTAAACCCTCATACCCCAGTTCCGCACGTGGTCCTGTGCTTCTGGCTGGCCCATTGTCTCCAGGGAATTGTTCACGGGATTCCTGGAGATGACTTGACAACTGAGAACAGATGACGCGATGGGTCAGGAAATAGGAGCCACCATGCGATGACCGCATCACTGCGGGTCACCTTGAATAAAAATACCTCCATCTGCTTTAAAGTTTGCTATGTCAACAGAACATCGGGCTGGTGGAATGGGATGCAAGGTGAGGAGACATTACTTCATTCAAAAGGTTTTGAATCTTCAGAAATCTCCACACCAGAGGTTCATGGATGCTCCCTGGTTGAATTCATGTGGCTGCCGGCGGGGAGGTGGGGGGAAGTGGAGTTGAAGGCCCAAGATCAGTCACGATCGTATGAATAGCGGAGCACGCTCGACAGGCCAAGTGGTCCATCCCTGCTTCTATTTCTCGTGATCCATCCTCCTGTTGCAATGACGGAGGAAGGCAGGGCGGAATCTTCCAGCCCTTCGCACCGGCGGGGCCGGAAGATGCCGTCGGCGGCAAATGGCGAGCTCGGAAAACATGCTGCGTCGGGGAAAAATCCCCGACAGCGGTCAACGCCGAAGAGAGGGTGCAGGGGAGCTTTACCGGAGTGGCACCAGGGATTTGTGGTTTCGGTTACATGATGCATTTTTCTCCTTGGGGCAGAGGACAAGCGTTGATCTTCCGCAAGGAGGAAGGAAAGGATGCCGGAAGGGGATTAAATGGCAACTTTCAAAACCGGAGTAACGATGTGAGTAATTGGGGAGCTCTTCCAAACAACCAGCACAGGTGAGCTGAGCTAAATGGCCTCCATCAATGTTGCCTCACGCTCCGCATCTGGTGCGTTGTGTGGATGTCGCACATGCCAATCCCAGTGCCTAGTCGTGGGCCAGACGGGTTTGCCAAGTGTGGCCGAGCGGTATTTAACAATGCTCAGTCGCTGACATTGTTTTAATCACTTACCTTCAGCAGGCCGAGCAAACCCACTGAAAATGCGGTCTTAATTTCACTGTCTTTTCCACTGCTGCTCAATTATTAATGGACAGTATAAATTCCATCTCGACGTTAAACATACACAGGACAGAGGGGAGGTATTAGACTAAATTATCATTAAATCCACGACTCTTTCAGCACATGAATGTTTTATCAAGAATTCAAAACAAGAAAAATTAGTCATGGGGGAGAGAGCAAGTCAAAGCGCTAATCTAGGACCACAGGCTTATGAATATTTCATAGTGATCTGGGTCTGACTGCAGCCTCAGGGTATAGTTGACATATAATTCATGGTGGCTGTATTCAAAGCAAATGTGTCTCCAAACAACCTGAATCAATAGGGTTTGCCTTAATATTAGCAATCGCATCAGCGCCGATTGTTATTTAACAGGACAGGCTCCGTGAACACGTTAAAACGTATTTGCTTTTGGTGCAGAATGCAATGGAAGCACAGCCGCGTTCCTCTGTGTGCACCCTCCCCTCCTCAGGTACCCAGGTGGTCCTCCCGTCCTCCAATGTTTCATCTCTGTCTCGGCATTTTGGGCCCCTCCCAGCTTGCTTCCCTCAACCTCACCAGGTCCTTTGTTCCAGCTGTGCTTGCTCTCGCCTTTTCACCCCTCACCATTTGCCCCTCTCTCGCAAAGGGGTCTCTCCGACCACCAGGAGGAGCTCAATCGGCATTCAGGTTGGTGATGCTTTAGTGCAGGTGATGGGCGTCCGACCAACAACCCCGCCAGACCACACCCGAGTGATGCTGCTCACACCAAGAATAATTGAATCGATTATTTTCATTCACTTGTATCCTTTGTGCCTTTTTGCCTGCCTGTTAAAAATCGATTGCTGGAACTTCACGTCAGCTGAACTCTTGACTTGACGGTTAAGTCCAGCAAATTGAGACTGATTCGGTGAGGGATCGTCCAAAGAGGAGGCAGAGAGCACAGAGTTTCACTCTATGTGGGATGACCTGCTCCCCCAGGCCTCGGGCCCACAGAGCCAACCCGAAGGCTGTCATGAAGCTCCTGGAAGAGTTCAGAGCCCTCTCGGGCTGCAAACTCAAACTGGGCAAGAGCGAGGCATTGCCGGTGACCTCGAGCGAGGGAGGGGCAGAGCTGGAGGGACTGCCACTCACACCAGCCCAAAGCAAATTCCGCCACCTGGGGATCCAGATAGCCCGGGACTGGGCACGAGTCTCCAAGTGGAACCTGACCAGTCTGGCGGAGGAATTTAAAAAGGGCCAACAGAGATGGGATGCACTCCCGCTTTCCCTGGCGGGGAGGGTGCGAACGATCAAGATGAACGCCGAGGTTCATCTTCCTTTTCAGGTCCATATAGATCTTCATCCCCAAGGTCTTTTTCCAAAAAATAGACAAAACGATCATGGCGTTTGTGTGGGGGGGGGGGGGATAAGAACCCAAGGATCCCCACTGCAAAGGAGGTAACATATGGCCAGCCTGGCCCTACCGAACCTGCAATATTACCACTGGGCAGCCACAGCCAAGAGGGTGAGGGGATGGGTACAAGTACCCAATACGGAATGGGTGAGGCTGGAGGAGTCCTTCTGCAAAGGAACGACCCTCCGAGCCCCCAACAAGGCAGTGCTTCCCGCCCCCCCCCTCGGCAAAGTACATATCCTGCCCAGTGGTAGTAGCCACGTTGTGGGCATGATTAAACCGGGATGTCCTCCATGGCCCCATCTGGGGCAACCACAAATTCCCGCCAGCCATGCTCGACGCCGTGTTTAGAAAATGGAGACAGGACAGGTACGCCAGCTGTCAGGGGCTTTTAGATTGGGGACAGACCCGTGACCTTGGGCGAACTGATGGAAGATCTGGAGTTACCGACAGGACAAGAGCTCAGGCACCTTCAAGTTAAACACTTTCTCCGCAAGGTACCCCACGGCCCCGAGAGACACGTTACTGGAAGAGCTAATAAACACAGACAGTAAGGGGGGGGGGGACGACTGTGGGGGCAGCAATGGATGGTCGCAGTAAAGGGCAAGAACACCACTGGACCGAGTCAGGCCAAAATGGGAGGACGGAGTGGGGCCGGAAGTGGGTTGGGGACTCTGGAACGAAGCACTGAGCAGGGCCAACTGCACGTCCTCCTGCGCTAGGCTAAGCCTCATGCAGTTCAAAGTGGTGCACAGAGCTCACCTAACCAGAACCTGAATGAACAGGTTCTTCCCGGAGGTGGAGGATAAATGCGAACGTTGCCGGGGGGTGGGCCCGGCCAATCACGCCCAAGTTCTGGTCCTGCCCCAGGCTTGTTGGGTTCTGGACAGCCTTCTTCAAAGTTGTGGGGGTGAGGGTGGAGCCGAGCCCAAGAGTGGCAATCTTTGGGGTATCAGAACTACACGTGGGTAAGAGGGCCGACACCCTGGCTTTTGCTTCCCCAATGGCGGGCCGGGGAAATCCTGCTCGGCTGGCTATCAGCAGCACCACCCACCGCTGCAGACTGTCTGTCGGACCTGTCGGAATCTCCACCTGGAGAAGATCAAGTACACCATCCGAGGGTCGGACGAGGGCTTCCACAAAGCGTGGGGCCATGCATCATCCTGTTCCAAGACCTGTTTGAAGCAAACAGCGGCCAGGAAGGACGGGGGGGTTCGGGGGCAATGGAGAGGAGCAGAGGGGGAAGGGGGCAGGAGGTGAGGAGGGAACCAAAAGGGAATCACAGAGCAAAACAAGGGGAAAAAGGGAGTGGAGGAGGCAGGAAGCACACCCCGCCGACCCGACCCCGCAAAGACAACAAAAATTCTGTCAATAAGAAACGACACTGGGGTTCCGGGTGCGGCGATGACCAGCTAAGTCGCACATTTCGGCAGCTCCCGGTGGAACGGACTTTTGGGCTCTTGATGGGAGCCCCAACGGCAATTTTAACGGCTAAAAACACCGTGCGGTAAACCAGAAGGGTGTTCCCCCTGGACACGGATGGAAAAAGGAGAGGAAAGTGGCCGGATTGCAGCGGATCCTTTGGAACAACGGCAAGGAAGGCAAGAAAAAACCAAGATGGCGTCGGAAGGTGGCGGTTTCATATGGGGCCCTGAACAACAAGAGTTCTTGAAATGCTGCGTGGAGGAGATAAAAAAGGAAATGAAGAAAGAGTTGTTGGCCCCGATACTACAGGCGATCGAAGGGCTGAAAGAGGAACAAAAGACCCAGGAGCAGGAGCTTCGGGTCGTGAAGGCGAAAGCAGCCGAGAATGAGAACGATATACAGGGCCTGGTGGTGAAGTCGGAGATACAGGAGACACACCAGAAACGATGTGTGGAGAGGTTGGAGGCACTGGAAAACAACGCAAGGAGGATCAACCTGAGGATTCTTGGCCTTCCTGAAGGTGTGGAGGGGGCGGACGTCGGGGCATATGTGAGCACGATGCTGCACTCGTTAATGGGAGCGGAGGCCCCGACGGGTCCGTTGGAGGTGGAGGGAGCGTACCGAGTTATGGTGCGAGGATCGAGAGCAGGAGAAACTCCCAGAGCCATAGTGGTGAGATTCCTCCGTTTTAAGGAGAGAGAAATGGTCCTTAGATGGGCGAAGAAAACTCGGTGTAGTAAATGGGAGAACGCGGTGATCCGCGTTTATCAAGACTGGAGTGCGGAGGTGGCGAGAAGTAGGGCGAGCTTTAATCGGGCCAAGGCGGTACTTCACAAAAGGAAGATAAAATTTGGAATGCTGCAACCGGCAAGACTGTGGGTCACATATCAAGGGAGGCACCACTACTTTGAGACGGCGGATGAAGCGTGGACTTTTATTGTAGACAAAAAACTGGAATGAGTGGATTATGAAAAAGAACGTTTGGACAAAGTGGTGGGGCGAATGGGGGGGGCGAAGAGGGGTTTTATGTTCTAATCCTGCGTTATGGTAACTTTTCTTTCTCCCACAGGTGGTGATGGGGGGAGGTGGGGAGGGAGAGGAGACGGGGCGTTGGCCATGGGAGGCGGGGCCGAGGGAGAGGCGCGGGCTTGGTTCCCGCGCTATGATAATTATGGCGGGAATAGAGAAGCAGGAAGGAGGGGGCGTCGCACGGTGCGAGCCGTGGTCACGGGGGGAAGCCGAGGTCAGCCAGAGTTTGCTGACTTCTGGGAGCAACATGGGGGGAGTAATCACGCGAGCGGGGGGTCTAGCGGGGGGGGTGGGAGGGGGGAATTACTGGGTTGCTGCTGCTGGGGAAAGGGGGGAGTGGGTACGGGAGAGGATGGGCGGGGGGGCACCGCCTGGGGGAGATACAGCTGCGTGGGAACTGGGTGAGAAGCTGGAAAAAGATGATGGCTAACCGGCAAGGGGGGGGGGGGGTGGGAAGCCCCCCAACTCGGCTGATCACGTGGAACGTGAGAGGGCTCAACGGGCCGATAAAGAGGGCACGAGTACTCGCACACCTTAAGAAACTTAAAGCAGATGTGGTTATGTTACAGGAAACGCACCTGAAACTGATAGACCAGGTTAGGCTGCGCAAAGGATGGGTGGGGCAGGTGTTCCATTCGGGGCTAGATGCGAAAAACAGGGGGGTGGCCATATTAGTGGGGAAGCGGGTAATGTTCGAGGCAAAGACTATAGTGGCGGATAACGGGGGCAGATACGTGATGGTGAGTGGCAAATTACAGGGAGAGATGGTGGTTTTGGTAAACGTGTATGCCCCGAATTGGGATGATGCCAACTTCATGAGGCGAATGCTAGGACGCATCCCGGACCTAGAGACGGGAAAGCTGATAATGGGGGGAGACTTTAACACGGTGTTGGAACCAAGGCTGGATAGGTCGAAGTCCAGGACTGGTAGGAGGCCGGCAGCAGCCAAGGTGCTTAAGGATTTTATGGTGCAGATGGGAGGTGTGGACCCGTGGAGATTCAGTAGACCTAGGAGTAAGGAGTTCTCGTTTTTCTCCTATGTCCATAAAGTCTATTCGCGCATAGACTTTTTTGTGTTGGGTAGGGCATTGATCCCGAAGGTGAGGGGAACGGAATATACGGCTATAGCCATTTCGGATCATGCCCCACACTGGGTAGACTTGGAGAGAGGGGAGGAAACAGGAGGGCGCCCACCCTGGAGAATGGACATGGGACTAATGGCGGATGAGGGGGTGTGCCTAAGGGTGAGGGGATGTATTGAAAAGTACTTGGAACTCAATGACAATGGGGAGGTTCAGGTGGGAGTGGTCTGGGAGGCGTTGAAGGCGGTGGTTAGGGGGGAGCTGATATCAATAAGGGCACATAAAGGGAGGCAGGAGAGTAAGGAACGGGAGCGGTTGCTGCAAGAACTTTTGAGGGTGGACAGACAATATGCGGAAACACCGGAGGAGGGACTGTACAGGGAAAGGCAAAGGCTGCATGTGGAATTTGACTTGCTGACTACAGGCACTGCAGAGGCACAATGGAGGAAGGCGCAGGGTGTACAGTATGAATATGGGGAGAAGGCGAGCAGATTGCTGGCACACCAATTGAGGAAAAGGGGAGCAGCGAGGGAAATAGGGGGAGTGAGGGATGAGGAAGGAGAGATGGAGCAGGGAGCGGAGAGAGTGAATGGAGTGTTCAAGACATTTTATAAAAAATTGTATGAAGCTCAACCCCCGGATGGGAGGGAGAGAATGATGGATTTTTTGGATCGGTTGGAAATTCCCAAGGTGGAAGAGCAGGAAAGGGTGGGACTGGGAGCACAGATCACGGTAGAAGAAGTGGTGAAAGGAATTAGGAACATGCAGACGGGAAAGGCCCCGGGACCGGACGGATTCCCAGTTGAATTTTACAGAAAATATTTGGACTTGCTCGCCCCGGTACTGACGAGGACCTTTAACGAGGCAAAGGAAAGGGGACAACTGCCCCCGACTATGTCTGAAGCAACGATATCGCTTCTCTTAAAGAAGGAAAAGGATCCGCTACAATGCGGGTCCTACAGACCAATTTCCCTCCTAAATGTGGATGCCAAGGTCCTGGCCAAGGTAATGGCAATGAGAATAGAGGAATGTGTCCCGGGGGTGGTTCACGAGGACCAAACTGGGTTTGTGAAGGGGAGACAGCTGAACACGAATATACGGAGGCTGTTAGGGGTAATGATGATGGCCCCACCAGAGGGGGAAACGGAGATAGTAGTGGCGATGGATGCCGAGAAAGCATTTGATAGAGTGGAATGGGATTATCTGTGGGAGGTGTTGAGGAGATTTGGTTTCGGAGAGGGGTATGTTAGATGGGTGCAGCTGTTGTATAGGGCCCCAGTGGCGAGTGTGGTCACGAATGGACGGGGATCGGCATATTTTCGGCTCCATAGAGGGACAAGGCAGGGATGTCCTCTGTCCCCATTACTGTTTGCACTGGCGATTGAGCCCCTGCCGATAGCGCTGAGAGGTTCCAAGAGATGGAGGGGAATACTTAGGGGAGGAGAAGAACACCGGGTATCTTTATATGCGGATGATCTGTTACTATATGTGGCGGATCCGGCGGAGGGGATGCCAGAAATAATGCGGATACTTGGGGAGTTTGGGGAATTTTCAGGGTATAAATTGAACATGGGGAAGAGTGAGTTGTTTGTGGTGCATCCAGGGGAGCAGAGTAGAGAAATAGAAGATCTACCGTTGAGGAAGGTAACAAGAGACTTTCGTTACCTGGGGATCCAGATAGCTAAGAATTGGGGTACATTGCACAGGCTAAATTTGACGCGGTTGGTGGAACAGATGGAGGAGGATTTCAAGAGATGGGATATGGTAGCACTGTCAATGGCAGGGAGGGTGCAGGCGGTTAAGATGGTGGTCCTCCCGAGATTCCTCTTTGTGTTTCAGTGCCTCCCGGTGGTGATCACGAAGGCTTTTTTTAAAAGGATAGAAAAGAGTATCATGGGTTTTGTTTGGGCCGGGAAGACTCCGAGAGTGAGGAAGGGATTCTTACAGCGTAGTAGGGATAGGGGGGGGCTGGCACTACCGAGCCTAAGTGAGTATTATTGGGCCGCTAATATTTCAATGGTGAGTAAGTGGATGGGAGAGGAGGAGGGAGCGGCGTGGAAGAGATTAGAGAGGGCGTCCTGTAGGGGGACCAGCCTGCAGGCTATGGTGACAGCCCCATTGCCGTTCTCACCGAGGAACTACACCACGAGCCCGGTGGTGGTAGCTACGCTGAAGATTTGGGGACAGTGGAGACGACATAGGGGAAAGACCGGAGCATTGGGGGGGTCCCCGATAAGAAACAACCATAGGTTTGCCCCGGGGGGAATGGATGGGGGATATGGAATGTGGCAAAGAGCAGGAATAACGCAACTGAAAGATCTATTTGTGGATGGGAAGTTCGCAAATCTGGGAGCGCTGACCGAGAAATATGGGTTGCCTCAAGGGAATGCATTCAGGTACATGCAATTGAGGGCTTTTGCGAGGCAACAGGTGAGGGAATTCCCGCAGCTCCCGACACAAGAGGTGCAGGACAGAGTCATCTCAAAGAAATGGATGGGGGATGGTAAGGTGTCGGATATATATAGGGAAATGAGGGACGAAGGGGAGACTATGGTGGACGAACTAAAAGGGAAATGGGAAGAAGAGCTAGGGGAGGAGATCGAGGAGGGGCTGTGGGCAGATGCCCTAAACAGGGTAAACTCGTTGTCCTCGTGCGCCAGGCTAAGCCTGATTCAGTTTAAGGTATTACACAGGGCACATATGACTGGAACACGGCTCAGTAAATTTTTTGGGGTGGAGGATAGGTGTGCGAGGTGCTCGAGAAGCCCAGCGAATCATACCCATATGTTTTGGTCATGCCCGGCACTACAGGGGTTTTGGGTGGGGGTGACAAAGGCGCTTTCAAAAGTAGTAGGAGTCCGGGTCGAACCAAGCTGGGGGTTGGCTATATTTGGGGTTGCACAAGAGCCGGGAGTGCAGGAGGCGAGAGAGGCCGATGTTTTGGCCTTTGCGTCCCTAGTAGCCCGGCGCAGGATATTGCTAATGTGGAAAGAAGCCAAGCCCCCGGGGGTGGAGACCTGGATAAATGATATGGCGGGGTTCATAAAGCTAGAGCGGATTAAGTTCGTCCTAAGGGGGTCGGCTCAAGGGTTCACCAGGCGGTGGCAACCGTTCGTCGAATATCTTGCGGAAAGATAGATGGGGGAAAAAAGAAGGTAGCAGCAGCAGCCCAGGACTTGGGGGTGGGGGGGGTATAGCCTATGACAAGGCAGTTGCCGATTAGGGCTAGTTTTCTTTTTTGTTATTTAATATTTATTTATTTGTTGTTTTTTGTTTATATAAAAAAGGTCATTATTATCTGTATTGTTATAATGTTGTGTAAAGGATGCACAATGTACTGTGTTGGTTGACCAAAAATTTTCAATAAAATATTTATTAAAAAAAAAAGAAACGACACTGTCTGAAAATACCAGGTGCACCATAGAGATTGAGTTGTTACTCTGTAAAAACTGAAAAATGCCAATAAAAATATTTTTAAAATATCATAACCTCCTGGTTATTAATACCCCATACACTGAAAAATGGCGCAGCAGGAAGCCTCTCCACCTCCAAGTCAGACGGTTCGAGTCCTACTTCAGATCTTGATGACCAAGGGAGGTATGTTCCTAACGCAGCCAAATGGGTTGTGCATCAACTGCCAAATCCTTCCAGCACATGTCGCTGGCAGGCAGGAAGAGCGGGAAAGATATCGGTTCGGCCGTGTGATGGAAAGAAAGTTGGAGCATCTCCCATCACAGCACCAAACTACAACATGCACGGAAAAGCTCACGTTGCCGCAGGAACTCGGACTCCCTGAGTGGACTAACCCATCACCAGGGAGAGCATATTGAACAAAAGGATAGGAGGTAGTCTCTCAAGCCTATTCCAACATTCAGTTCGATCGGAGTCGACATCCTCCCTCCAGAGAAAACCCCTGCTCTTCTTTGAAAATGGATTTAGGATGCTTTATGTCCACCTAAGATTCCACAAGGAATCTTGGTTTAATATCTCATCGGAAAGGCGCAGGGCATGGACAGCACAAAACAGATACAGAGAATAGGTCCCTCGACATTGTCTCAACATACACACCACTGGGGCAGCACGGTGGCGCAGTGGTTAGCACTGCTGCCTCACGGCGCCGAGGTCCCAGATTCGATCCCGGCTCTGGGTCATTGTCCGTGTGGAGTTTGCACATTCTCCCCGTGTTTTCGTGGGTTCACACCCACAACCCAAAAGATGTGCAGGCTAGGTGGATTGGCCACGCTAAATTGCCCCTTAATTGGGAAGAAACAAATTGGGTACTCTAAATTTATAATAAAAAATAAATAAAATAAAGAAAGAAATTGTTCAACAAACCTGCAGATACAGATTAAATTTCTCTCTACACTGACCCATCAAACACTCTCAGGGAAGGACCAGAACAGGGTTAGATACAGAGTAAAGCTCCCTCTACACTGTCCCCATCAAACATTCCAGGACAGGTACAGCACGGGGTTAGGTTCAGAGTAAAGCTCCCTCTGCACTGTTCCCAATACACTCCCAGGGCAGGTACAGCACGGGGTTAGGTTCAGAGTAAAGCTCCCTCTGCACTGTCCCCATCAAACACTCCCAGGACAGGTACAGCACGGGGTTAGATACAGGGTAAAGCTCCCTCTACACTGTCCCCATCAAACACTCCCAGGACTGATACAGCACGGGGTTAGATACAGAGTAAAGCTCCCTCTACACTGTCCCCATCAAACACTCCCAGGACAGGTACAGCACGGGGTTAGATACAGAGTAAAGCTCCCTCTGCACTGTCCCCATCAAACACTCCCAGGACAGGTACAGCACGGGGTTAGATACAGAGTAAAGCTCCCTCTGCACTGTCCCCATCAAACACTCCCAGGACAGGTACAGCAGATGATCATTATATACATGAGTGGATATGATGACATCTCTCCCCTTTCTTTTTGAGTTAAATAAATACTGAGGTATGTATATATATGCCTGACTATATACAAACGGTGATTGAACAAACGTATATAGATGGGAAGGTGTCGATAGTGCAGATATATGGCAAACTAGGCAATATTTACAAGGGTTAAGTCGATGGATTCAGTCAGAGAATTTACAAAAGTTAAGTCTGCAGATTCAGTCCTTGTGGCGGATGACAAATTCTTGCCAATCGCCGCAGAGGTGGATCAGGAGCCGCCTGCACATGGAGAGGTGGGATCGCTGCCATTGTGGTGGTCGCGTGGGCCGGCAGGATCGCTGGCAGATCGGTGGCCTCGTGGCAGGTTACGTCCGGAGGAAGCATGATAGCCGGCGGAGCACTGCGGTCAGGTGGCGGGGGTGGAATTCTTCGCAATGCCCTTCTGTTGCGCCGTAGCAGGGAGCCATCAGCCATGCGGACAATGGACGACCTCGGGGCAACCTGTTTGACAACAACAGCTGGGGCCGACCAACCGCCCTCAGGCAACTGGACGCGAACATGATCGGCTGGAGCCAGCTCAGGTAAATCCGTGGCATGAGCATCATATGTGGCCTTCTGTTGGGCCCGGGAATGCTGCACTTTTTGTAGTACCGTGAGGTGGTCAAGGTCTGGAACAAGGATGGCTGGAACGTGGTCCTCAGAGTGCGATTCATGAGCATCTGCGCTGGAGACAACCCAGTGGACAGTGGGGTTGCCCTGTACGCCAGCATTGCCAGGTTGAAGTCGGAGCCTGAGTCTGCAGCTTTGCACAGCAACCGCTTGACAATGTGGACCCCTTTCTCGGCCTTCCCGTTTGATTGCGGCTAGTGGGGACTGGAGGTAATGTGACGGAAATCAGACCATTCTTGGCTGTAAAAGCAAGGACTGTTGTCGCTCATTACCACGAGCGGTATCCTGTGCCTGGCGAATGTTTCTTTGCAGGCTTTGATGACCGCCTTCGACGTGAGGTCGGACTGTTTCACCACTTCTGGGTAATTGGAGAAGTAGTCGACCAGGAGTACGTAGTCACGCCCCTTGGTGTGAAAAAGGTTTACACCTACTTTGGACCACGGAGAGGTCACAATCTCGTGCTATTGCAGTGTTTCCTTGGGTTGAGCCGGTTGAAACTTCTGACAGGTAGGGCAGTTGAGGACTGTATTGTCAATATCCTGGTTAATGCCCGGCCAGTAAGCCGCCTCCCGAGCTCTGCGTCGGCATTTCTCAACTCCAAAGTGACCCTCATGGAGTTGACCCAGCACTATAGCCTGCATGCTTTGAGGAATAACGATCCTGTCGAGTTTCAGAAGGATTCCCTCCACAACCGTCAGCTCGTCTTTAACATTAAAGAATTGGGGCCATTGTCCCTTCTGCCAGCCATGGGTAAGGTGCTGCATCACACGCTGCAGTAAAGGATCCTTGGCCGTTTCCTCACGAATTTGGACCACCCGTTCGTCAGAGGCTGGGAGGTTGGTGGCACACAATTGCACTTGCGCTTCTATGTGGCAGACAAAGTCACCTTGTTCACACGGTGTGGTGATGGACCGGAATACGGCATCTGCAATGATCAGCTCTTTGCCTTGCATGTAGACAAGTTCGAAGTCATAGCGGCGGAGTCAAAGAAGAATTTGCCGTAACTGAGGTGTCATGTCATTTAAATCCTTCTGGATTATGTGGACTAGAGGCCTGTGTCTGTTTCCACCATGAATTTCGGCAGGCCGTAAACGTAATCATGAAACTTGACTATGGCGACTCGGGGCTTTTCACAGTAACTTCATTGAAGCCTACTTGTGACAATAAGCGATTTTCATTTCATTTCATTTCCCTGTCAGGAGACCCAGACACTCCTTTTCGATTTGGGCATACCATTGCTCAGTGGGCGTCATGGCCCTGGAGGCATATGCCACAGGAGCCCAGAACGAGGAGTCATCTCGCTGGAGGAGCACCGCCCCAATGCTGTCCTGGCTTGCATCAGTTGATATCTTGGTTTCCTTAGTTGGGTCAAAGAACGCTAGAACTGGGGCTGTGGTGAGCTTTGCCTTCAGCTCACGCCATTCCGCTTCATGTGTGGGCAGCCACTGGAATTCCGTTGACTTCTTGACGAGATGGCGGACGGCCGTGGTGTGGGTTGCCATATTGAGAATGAATTTCCCGAGAAAGTTGACCATCCCGATAAAGCGGAGGACCGCCTTCGTGTCCTCCGCGGTCTTCAAGGCGTTGATCACCAAGGCCTTGTCGGCGTCTGGCCGCACACCCTGCCGCGAGATGTGGTTGCCGAGAAACTCTATATCAGATTGACCAAATGAGCACTTGGCCCTGTTGAGCTCGAGACCATGTTCATGAAGCTGGAAGACCTGCTTGAAGCGAGCGATGTGTTCCTGGGGCGTTGTGGACCAGATGATCACGTCGTCCACGTATACTCGTACCCCCTCGATGCCCTCCATCATCTGCTCCATGATGCGATGAAACACTTTGGAGGCAGATGATATCGAAAGGCATGCGGTTGTAACTGTAGCGGCCGAACGGGGTGTTGAACGTGCACAGCTTGCGACTGGACGCGTCCAGCTGTATTTGCCAAAAACTCTGGGAGGCGTCCAGCTTAGTGAAGAATTTGGCATGAGCCATCTCACTGGTTAACTCTTCACGCTTCGGGATTGGGTAGTGCTCTCGCATGATGTTGCGGTTTAGATCCTTGGGATCAATGCAAATGCGGAGCTCCCCTGACGGCTTCTTTACGCAGACCATGCAACTGACCCAGTCTGTTGGCTCCGTGACCTTCGAGATGATGCCCTGGTCTTGGAGGTCCTGTAGTTGCTTTTTCAGGCGATCCTTGGGGGCACCGGCACCCGGCGCGGTGCATGGATTACAGGGGTGGCGTTCGGCTTGAGCAGTATTTTATATCGGTATGGGAACGTGCCCATTCCATCGAATACGCTGTGGTACTGCGTGATAATGTCGTCTATGTCAGCTTGCAAATTTCCATCGGGCGAGGCCGTCGCTGGTAACGATGTCATGGTGTGGACTCGCTGAACCAGGTTCAGGAGCTTGCAGGCGCGAGCACCGAGCAGGGACGCCCTGTCAGGCCTGACGATTTCAAATCGTAACGTTGCCTTGATCGCCTTGTTGGATACCCCTAGTTGACAGGAGCCACTGGCAGCTATGGCATTGCCATTGTAGTCAAGAAGCTGGCAGGCCGGTGGAAGAATGCTCGGTCGGGCCCGGATGGTCGAGGTCGGATTGTGAGATGAGGTTCGCAGACGCGCCGGTGTCCTGTTTAAATTGGATGCGAGCCTTGTTAACTGTGATGACAGCACACCACTTGTCGTCGGGATCCACACTGAGGATCAAGAGGCGTTGAGCAGGTGTGGTGGTGGCCAGCTCATGCGTGGTTATGATGCTCACCCGATATGGAGACTTGAGGCAGCCAGCATCAGGGTCCTTTGGGCTGTTGGGATCAGAATCTGGCATGCCTTATTGTATTGAGCGGATACTTCTGCGCCGCAGCTGGGATCGCTGGCTGCTGAGCGGTGGAGCGGATCTCCAGAGGGCTGCGTAGTGGCCAAACTTGTCACACTGGAGACATCGGCGTCCTCTTGCCGGACATTGCCGCTTTAAGTGGGCGGAGCCACAATTTGGACACGTCATGACGCTGATGTCAGCGCGATCTGTGCGCCATCGCGCAGTGCGGTCGGCCGACGTACGCACCTGCGCAGTCGGGTTTTTGGTCTCGTCGTCCACTCGGTCGTGGCACGCATGCGCAGGCATCCGAGAAAAACGCACAAAACGGCCACTCTCCTCGATGCTCAGGCCCTGCATCTGTGCAATGGCCTGCACCCTTTCTGCCTCGTGGGAGGCCAGCTTTGCAGTTTCTGCCACCCTGATGTGGGAGTAATGATTTTTGGCATGCTCCTGGACAACGCAAGTCTCGATAGCGACAGAGAGGGTCAACTGTTTGATTTTAAGGAGCTGCTGCCGAAGGGAGTCGGAGTGGACCCCGAAAATGATCCGATCCCGGATCATGGAATCAGCCGTCGAGTCATAGTTACATGACTGCGCTAGGATGCGGAGATGGGTCTAGAAGGACTGAAAAGGTTCATTCTTACCCTGAAGCCTCTGCTGGAACATGTACCGTTCAAAGCTCTCATTCACCTCAATGTTGCAGTGGCTGTCGAACTTCAGCAGGACTGTTTTGAATTTTGTTTTGTCTTCGCCGTTGGCGAACGTAAGCGAATTGTAGATGTGGATGGCATGGTCCCCCGCAGTGGAGAGAAATAGCGCGACCTTCCTGGCATCCGATGCTGCTTCGAGGTCGGAGGCTTCGATGTACAAGATGAACTTTTGCTTGAAGATTTTCCAGTTTGCACCGAGGTTGCCGGAAATGCGGAGGGGGCTGGATGTTTTCCATTTCGCTGGATGGCTGCTTGCTGGTCGATGCTGATTCACTCGAGGTAGGTCCGTCGAGATCAATATCACTCTGGTACCATGATGTGTTAGGCAGGTTGGTTCGATGTGGACTGCATTCGATGCAGGGAAGTTAGAAACAGAAGTCTAACACAGGAGAAGATCCAACACTGTTTTATTCAACTAGATGAACTGCTGTACATATTCAGCTGTGGGTCGACACTATACTGATCTGACTAGTGACGTTGTAGTAGCCTGACCAGACTTACTAGCTACCGCATGGTGTTTGTGCTTGCTAGCTCATGGACTCTGACTGTTTCAGTAGCTGGGTCCCGAGAGAGCGGGAAACCTAGTGTCCTCTGGTTTTATAGTGGTCGTGTCCTGTCTGGTGATTGGCTGTGCTGTGTTGCATGCTTACTGGTCATCCCATGTGTCAATCACTGCCTGTCTGCATCTCATTATATACATGAGTGGATATTATGACAACTATCTCATCAAACACTCCCAGGACAGCTACAGCACGGGGTTAGATACAGAGTAAAGCTCCCTCTACACTGTCCCCATCAAACACTCGCAGGACAGGTACAGCACGGGATTAGATACAGAGTAAAGCTCCCTGCACACTGACCCCATCAAACACTTCCAGGACAGGTACAGCACGGGGTTAGAAACAGAGTAAAGCTCCCTCTACACTATCTCATCAAACACTCCCAGGCAGGTACAGCATAGGTTAGAGACAAAGTAAAACTCTTTCCATACAGTCCCATCACTCGAATGTTAATTACAGCAACCTAGCCCCTCTGTACTTAACAGCTGATTTCCTGTAGCCATTTTGTCCAGTGAATTTTTTTTAAACGAAATGGTTAATTCACAATTGTAAAATATATTGTGTGGCTTGAAAGCTCCATTCTACTGAGATCAATTATTGGGAGCAGAGAATATTACACTTAAACATAGATTCATCATTCCGTGATTTCAGCACTGTGTGATCTGGGTCTGTTATCTTTTCAGCCCAGCTTGTAATACCAGACAATCGTCTTTTGTGTGTTTAATCTGTATATAAATAATAAAATTAAAATCAAAAAATTAATTAACAAGCAATTCACGAGTTGGATATTTCATTAAGTAGTGCTACCCCATACTGTGACACTCAGATGTTATCACAAGAGAGCACAGCTGGGTTCTCACAACAGGCACAGGCAATCTGTGAGCTTTCCGAAGACGTGCCGAGTTTCAGCAGATCGCTGCTTCCTCATTTATCCCATTGGGCCGAGCTGCTTAATTGAATCTTCGCCGAGCTCCACTCTGCCCGGAGATCCGGCACCGGTTCTGCCCGAAAGACTGCGGGACCCATATTTCCCGGCAAACCTGCCCCTTTGCGACGGCAACAGGACCGGGTTGCCAACCCTCCAGCGTCAGCCTCCGGAATCTCCAGGAATTGAAGGTCAACCAGCGGGGACGCTGCTGTGCGCGACCCCGGAGGGAAAAAATCATCAAAAGCATGAAAAGAATTTGCTTTAAAAAAAAAACTATTTGAACATCTCCCTTGACCCGATCAAGTCGTGTGATGAAACCTCCAGGAACACATTTCATCAGAGTTGGCAACCCTATCCACTGGCAGCGCGGCATGTTTTCCTGCGATTTTCACCTCAAGGTCCCATTGTGACTGAGGCTGGAGGATACTTTGGAACTGCTGCACTAAAAATTCAGGCACATGTATAACATGGGCGTACATCTGACCAACAAGGGTGGACGATAAATTGCGGCCTTGCCAGTGATGTCCACATCCCGAGGAGGACCGATATCAGATATACCTTGGCCCACTTTATGTCCAGGTGCTGCGTTTGAGCAGGTGCAAGTAAGAGTTCCAGAGCAAAACTCGAGCATACGTTCTGCATCTAGCAGGTCATCGCCGATTTCCCGCATTGTAGCCTTCTGGAACAAGCCTCTTGCAGCTCCACTGTGCAGTCACGCGAGTTAGAGAGGGGACAGTGAGCCCATCTACTTCATTGTTCCACGTGAAAAAACCGTGACTCCACCATCATGTCGAACTGCCGCTTGAATGATTTCAAGATTTCTGCTGTTTTAAAAATCCTACCTGGAGAACTGGTTCACAGAATCACAGAATTGCTACGGTGCAGAAGGAGGCCTATGGCCCATCGGCTCTCCACCGAGCATTGTGGGTCAGCGCCATGCACCTGCCTTTGCCCCAAACACCTGCACATTGTTCCTATTCAAATAATCATCTAATGTCCTCTTGAACACCTCGATTGAACCTGCCTCCACCACACTTCCATGCAGTGCATTCATTCCAGACCCCCAACCATGCGTGTGAATGAGATTTTTCTCACATCACATTTGCTTCTTTTGCAAATCACTTTAAATCTCTGCCCTCTCGTCCTCAATCCTTTTCTGAGCGGGAACAGTTTCTCCCCGTCTACCCTGCCCCCCCCTCATGATTTTGAACACCTCCAGCAAATCTCCTCTTATCCTTCTTCTCCCCAAGGAGAACAGTCCCAACCTCTCCAATCTACCCTCATCACTGAAGTGTGGCACCCTGTGCTCATTGCTCCAGCTGAAGTCTCAGTTGAGGATTTGGAGGAAGTTGTATTTTCTGCTATGTGTGCTCTGCCCGAAGGCAGGTCCTTGGCTCTCACTTTTCTTCGCGTCTCTCTCTGTCCTCCTCCGCCAGTCTTCTCGTTTTCCATCAACCTCCTCGAATTTGCTGAAACCTATTGGGAAGGGAAGGAGAGACTGGATACGGTATGTCTTAAGAGAATATCGACTGGTGAGGATCGACTGGTGGGAAAATTTCAAGGCTAACGGGACGGGGCAGAATGTCAATGCCGGGGTGAATTGAAAATCGAAGGAAATTATTTCAAGCATTTAATATCAGAATGGAGAACTCAAAGGAGAACGAGACTCACTCCTTCACCACAGTAGCACAGCGTTAGTCCATTTCACTTCGAGTTGTATAAAACACAGCAGCTTTTCGAAAAAAAAACTAATATTGCCCTCTCCTGAAGGAACGCACACTGCTCCTTGCAGTCTTTCAGCACCTCACAAAAGTGGGCCTCCTTCATGAGTTTCAATTTAATCACAGGCTTGGCTATCCCTGCCGGTGTAAATGCAATTGCGGTGGAGTTATGTTTTAAACAAGGCAGTGTTAATTAGTGGAAACACGGAAAATAGGAGCAGGCCAGCTTTTGAGCTCGCTGCGCCATTCAGCATGATCATGAATGATCATCGATCTCAAAGTCGCACTCCCGCTCCCCCTTGACAGCTTCAGAGTTTCGAAATCTGTCCATTTCCGACTGAAATACATTCAGTGATTTGGCCTCCACGGCCTTCTGTGGCACAGAGTTCCACAAGTTCCCCACCCCTTGGGTGAAGAGGTTTCTCCTGACCTGAAGACCAAAATGGCCTACCCCGAGCCCTGAGCCTGCGACCCCTTGTTCTGGACCGTTTCACGTGGCACTGAGCCACTCTCACCAAAATGAGCCAGTTTTTTGCCAGTTTATCCATTCGGGGGATCTGGCCGTCACTGTCAAGGCCCAGCATTTATTGCCCTTCCTTCAGTGTCCATGAGCCCAGTTAAGACTCAACCACCTTTCTGTCAATGATGAGTTAAATATCGGGCAGACCCTGGTGAGGCCAGAAGATGTCCTTCCCCCCCTCCCCCCAACACTTGAGTGAACCAGATGGGGTTTTCAAGCAACCGGTCATGTCACGATAATGACTTTTGTGCATCGTACAACATAGAAAGAATCCCTGTAGTGAAGAAGGGGGCCATTCGGCCCAGCGAGTCGGCACCGACCCTCTGAAAGAGCACCATCCCGTGGCCCACGCCCGTGCCCTATCCCCGTCTAACCATCCAATTTTGCCAATCCACCTAACCTGCACACCTTTGGGCTGTGGGAGGAAATCGGAGCACCCGGAGGAGACCCACGCAGACACTGGGAGGATGCCCAAGCTGACAAGACGAAACGGACAGTCAAAAAAAAAAATCAATTTCACGACTCCAAGGGAAACATGGCATGTGGGATCAGGCAGGAGTGTGGAGCTTGTTGTGTTTGGTCCTTTGTACTTCATGAAGGAACTCACCAAACACTTGTCCAAACCAGAATCTTTTATTGAGTCTCGTGTGGTAAGATAGCAATCTGATGCAGAGCACGTTATCATGGAGTCTGCTAACTACTCCTCTGGAACTTGCACCGAGCACTGACCATTCACATGTATGTCTTATTACCCTCTTAATCTTCTTCTGAAGATGGCCGGATGCGTCTCCCCTGAAAGCCGAGTCACAGGTCACATGACCTTAGTCGAGAGACCGCATGGTGTTTCTGTACCGCCACCTGCTGGTTGGAAGTCGCACACCGTCCAACTATGATATAACCCATCGGCATATCACCACAGAGCTGAGGTTCGAAGTCCGCCATGATCTTACAGAAGCGGGGGGGGGCGGGGGGGCAACCTTGAGGAGCCCCCTCCCCCTCCTCAAACTCCTGATGTTAACTTTGCAAAAACGTAACGGGCACCTTGATGCCGAAAAATAAGTGCCGGCAAAACGGTCTTGCACCTTTTGTACTTCCTGACTGTCAATGGGCAGAAACTAGACACACTCAAGCATGTTGAGATTGAATGTCAGGGCAAGTCTGTTGTAGAAGATAATGAGTACTTGAGTTGACCTAAATAGGAAGCCATCTTCGCACACACTGCCTTGGGCGATATATTAAGCTCAGCAAGTGTGAAGCAAACCTTCACAGAGGTAACCTAATTCTTATCTAAATTGTCTTGCCACAGTTACTTAAACCCTGGCCAAGTAAAGCATTTTGCAGCTAATGAGCAGAACTGGTTTTTCCTCAAGTAATTAAGATGTTTTCTGATTACAACAGGTGCGAGACAGATGCATATCTGCGATCTTGCCTCCAAATACAGAGAAACCAGACACAAAAGGTATCACAGACACCCTTGGTTGAAATGAAAAGGGATTTTTACTTTGAGAATCAGAAACATTCATTCTCCTCCACACAAAAGTCAAAAGGAATAAGGAAAACTGAAGGACTTTTTTGAAGAGAGTGAGAGAGTTTCAGGGACACCGTTAAGAACTGTACCAGTCAGGGAACGGGCAAATGATTCAGTGGAACACCTACATCCAGGTAATTAGGTTCCGAAAACAGAAGCAAGATTAATTATAATGGGAAGCCAGACGGCGGAAGGAGTGAGCAGGGCGACAGCATCAGACTGAGATTCACTGGACAAACTCAAAAGATCATCAGAAATAGGAGGGGGAGAAGACCATCCGCCCCATCGACCCTGCTCCGCCATTCAATATGTGGCTAACTTGGACTTCAACTCCATTTTCCTGCCTGCTCCCCAGTGCGGTGATATGGATATGACTCCAGAAATCCGGCAGTTGGTAGTAAGTCGTACAAGCGGATAGTCGCACTAGAAGTAGCTCCAGGAGAATTCACTGAATTCATTCATTTTGTTACCGTTTGTATCTTAGTTTGTTCGTTACCTTCCAACATGTTCACCTTGTTAATAAAATATCCTACTAGTCAAAGAACTGGGTGTTCTGCGTGCATCTGTACTACAGCCCCAACACAGAACATAACACCCCGATCCCCCGAAAAGCTGAAAATCTGTCCACCCCCGGCAAAGGAGCCCAAACTCTCAGGGGGAAATGAGACCATCGGGAATTCAGGAGGAAGTGCCTTCAACCGGACACAAGGAGTGATCGAGGCAAATGGTATGGGTGCATTTAAGAGGGAGTCCGATCAACACACGAGGGGGAAAGCGAGAGACGGTTGTGCTGAAAAGGTTAGAGGAAGAATGGTGGAAGGGGTGGAAGTGGAGTATTAGTGTGTTGGAATGAATGGTTTGTTCTGGTCCTGTAAATCATAGAATCACTGCAGTCCAGAAAGAGGCCATTTGGCCCATCGGGTCTGCACCGACCCTTTGAAAGACCACCCTACCTAGGTCCTATGCCCCACCCTGCAATTCAGCATGTCCAATCCACCTAACCTGCACATCTTTGGACTGTGGGAGGAACCCGGAGCACCCGGAGGAAACCCACGCAGACACGGGGAGAAAGTGCACACGCCACACAGTCACCCAAGGTGAGAATCGAACCCGGGTCCCTAGCGCTGTGAGACAGCAGTGCTAACCAGCGCACCACCAATACGCCCCTCCTAAACACAGTGTAATATTCCTGAGACAATCAACTCGACTGCCTCAACTTCAGCAATGAATCTGACTTTCTCCTTGTGAGCTAATCACCAATAAATGCGCTAACATATCTTGATTATAGCTGATAGATATGCTGTCTGAAGCTACACTTGGCATCAAATCCTATAAACTTTATGTCAATCTTGGACATTTAGCTTAATTTCAATTTTAATAAATTGAGTGGCCTGAATTACTCTGATTATTCCTGAAGTGCTTTCATAATCTCGGATTCCATTAGTCAGTCATGTTCAGTGTCTTGTGTACCCTTGTTAAGTGTTAAGCTGTTGTTAAGTGAATTGTAAGTGTGTTAATAAAGAAATATTATCTCATTACGGTCTGACCCTGCTCACTCAGCACCGTACATTCACGTCACCTACGTTCCTTCAGACTTTGCTGTTCAAATGCGCTCCTGGCTGGCCTCCTCTCTTCTATCTTCCATCGACGTGAGATTTTCTAACACTCTTCCGCCCCAAGTCCCGTTCACCCAGCCCGCTGACCTGCACTGGATTCCAGCTTGGCAACGCCTTGCTTTCAAAACTGCTCTCGTCCCTTCCCGTCTCCATAACCTCTTCCAGCCGTGCGACCCTCTGAAAACCCAGCACTCCGTAAATTCTGGCCTCTTGTCCACCTCCCAATTCCTTCACCACACCAGTGGTGGCCATGCTTTGACCAGTCTAGAACTTGGGGTTGCCAACCCTCCCGGACTGACCTGGAGTCTCCAGGAGTTGACCGTGGAAAAAAAAAAAATCTTCGGAATATGAAGAAGATTGGTTATTTTTTGAATGCTCTTTGAATATTTCCCTTTACCAAGATGTGAGGATACAGAAAATGGGAAAACAAAGGCTGCTTGGGCTGATGGTCAAGCATCGTCCAATGGTGGGAAAGTAGTGCTGAGGATGATCGCGTTGGATCAGTCGTGGCCTCAACGAATGGTAGTGCAAACCCGATGGGCTGAATGGCCTACTTCTGCTCTTGCGTCTTGTGGTGAATGGGAAAGCAAAGCAGGCTCATGAAGAGGGCATTCGGGATTCAGCTGGTTTCCCTGCATTGTTACTCTCTGTAAAGTTGATGGGTCAACTAATCCACATATCCCCACATTTCATTGACAATGAATTGCTGGACTGCAGTTCATCCTGAACCCCTGCTCCCTACATGGTGAAAAAAGCTCTGACCTACCATTTCTGTCAAAGTCACTGATTTAACTGGAAGAGCGTGAGGCTTACATGTGTTTGGTCATGGCGAACATCGGCTTCGCGATTGAGTCACATATTCTTCAGGAGAAAATTGAGATATCCTTCGAGAAACAGCTGATGGCTTGGGACTTTCTCTTCCCTCTCCTCCACGATCCATCCCCCCCTCCCTTTCACCCGCCCCCCCCAACCCCAGCTCCCCATCGCCTTGCTGCAGAACAGTTCCACGGCTACCACTCCCAAGTGACTATTTCTCAAGGGTGAATATATTCACGCTATTTAATTGTGGACACAATCACAGTTGAGTTTGAATCCTGTGCATCAATCTCATGGTGTTTTCCTGCAGGGGACGTAATGGGTGGCGATTGAAGGCGGTTAATTTCCTTGGCCCTATTATGGCATCAATGAGGCATAAATATCTCTCTTTTTTTCAATACGGGGCAACCCTGGGCCACATCACTTAGTCCAACTTCCTTCGATTGCAAATCTTCGAGATCTCTCCACTCCTGTAATTCTCGCCTCCCTGATTTAAATCACTCCCCAGTGCTGCTCTTTGCTGCCCTGATCCAAAGCTCTGGATTCCACTCGGCAAACCTCTCCGCCTTCCTACTTTCCTCTCTTTTTGCCTCCTTTTCGATGCACCTGACCTGCTTCTTTGATCAAGCTCCTGGGGGGGTCACCATCGCCAACAGTCTGTCCTGGTCCACTCACGTTGATGCAACAGTCAAGAAAGCCCAACAACGTATGTACTTCCTATGGAAGCTAAAGAAATTGGGCATGTCCGTATCGATTCTCAGAAACTTCTATAGATGTGCGATAGAGAGCATCCTATCCAGCTGCATCACAGTCTGGTACGGCAACTGCTCGGTCCAAGATCGCAAGAAACTGCAGAGTGTGGTGAACTCAGCCCAGCGCATCACACAAGCTTGCCACCCCCACATTGATTCTGTCTACACCTCCCGCTACCTCAGGAAGGCAGACAGCATTGTCAGAGACCCCTCCCACCCAGGCACTGCCTTCTTCCAGACCCTTCCATCAGGCAGAAGACACAGAAGTCTGAAGACTCGCACATCCAGAGATAGGAACAGCTTCTTCCCCACAGCTACAAGACTCCTCAACGACTCCCCCTCGGTCTGATCTGTTCCCTGTAAGAACACTATTCACGATGCCCTATGCTGCTCTTGCTCATGTGTTTGCTTTGTTTGACCCCTTGTTCCGCACGTAACCAATCACTGTTTGTCGATGTACCATTTGTCAATGTACCCTGTTGATTATTCTTTTGTCTACTATGTACGTACTGTGTACATTCCCTCGGCCGCAGAAAAATACTTTTCACTGTACTTCGGTACATGTGACAATAAATCAAATCAAATCAAATCAATTGGCCTACTCCTGCACCGAATTTTAAAATGTTTTAAGAGTATTTTGCATTGTCATCTGTCACAGCAGTGCTATAAAGAGCAAGTGCTTCCTTCTCAAATCGAATATCCGGCAGGCCAAAGTGGTGTCAATGTTGCAGCCCTTCATCAACGTGCCTGTGCAAGGGTTCAGAGTCCATGGCAATTCACATACTGTGATTCAAGATGTTGCATTTTGACATGGATGCAAAGCAACCTTCTTTCAGCCGAGAGAGGAGAAGGGATGCAGCCATTTCTCAAATTGCAGGTACTTGTGCCTGTAAGTGTCAGGCGTTGCATAGCAACAATGTCAAAAGCTTCGTGATTGGCAAGTGTGCGATGATGACAGCCTTGCAGTCAGATTCCAAACTTGCCGTTTGTGTCGAGTGGTGGAATTGGCCAGCGCCAAAAAAATAAAAAAAATACACATTTCCTGTGTTTGCTTCAAGCAAAGGTGTCACTCGCTGTTTATCTCGCAATAAAAAAAAAATCACTTGGAATCCCACTCAGACCTGCGAAGGCAATGCAACAGCTGTTACGCAGAACAAGAGGTGTCTGAGCTTCACGGAAACACCACAATTGGCTGCTCACGTCTTGTTGTCACCCTTTCCCACGCTGCGATTTTCAACATGGCTCCCATGTTTGCAGGGCAAGCTGACTGCAAGCTTCAAGTCTTGTCAGCTCACTATCTTCAAGTTAGCTTTCCTCGTGCTCAACTGCCTCACAACGCAGATCATTGCCCGAGAGGAGGGGCGGTGGAGAGGGATTTTAGAAAGTATCCTCAATCCCCTGATCCACCTATTTCTCTGCCTTACTCTCTCTTTCTGTCCCATTCCTTGCACGAGTTCTTGTTTCCCTCTTGGCCAGTTCTCTCTGATTGCTCCAGGAGGCGAATGGCGGCCTATTTAGTTCAAGGGGCTCGTGGACGAAGACATGGTGAATGTGGGGGGGCGGGTCACGGAGGGTCCTCATCACCATTGCCGTAAAAATGTCACGGGTACGTGTTAACGGATTTAAGGCTCAGACCCAGATGACTGATCTGTTGGCGCTGTGTGTTTGGGTTCAACTCTCACCGTGGATAACGAGATTTCTCAGTTGGATGTCAAGGTTCTGCAAGAGTTGCGGCAGTCTCTCCTCCCGATGAAACTCTTGGCGCCTGGTAAGATTCTGCCCAATGCGCGCTGCACTCCTCTCTTTGGCCAATGTAGCCTTTCTGTGGACTTGTGCCCAAGTACATACACAGTAGTCCAGATGTGATTGAACCATGGCTTGGTACACAGAGAATATACAATGGTTTTGGTTGGAAATGAGAAAGTGTTCCACCAACACAGAAAGCAAGGGCATTCTTTTTGTGTTGGCTCTGATGCTTGTTGCTGGGCAGAGTACATGCATGCACTGGGGCCAAGATTATCGGACTCACGGCCATTTTTCATTCAAAAATAGACTTTAAAGACGGCAAGAGTCCTTCCTGTTTTATTTTCTTTATTCCCATTTATTTCATTTTCTAATTGTTGGTTCGTAGGCCATTCATCGGCAAGTGCGTTTAAGCAGAAGTGTTTAGACCTTGGTATGAGAAGGAACACGTGCTCTCTCTCTCTCTCGCTGAAATGACAGAACTGCTCTTTTGTTCTAAGAGCAGTGAGTGCCTATCACAACCTTTGCTGTGAACCTGAAATGGTGCTGAGTCTGCAGAGAAAGTGGACAACCTCGCCAGAGAAAACCATCTCAAGCCGAGAAGAAAGAAGTACCAAAGCGAAAGTCTGAACTTCACAAAGACACGAACCGGAAATCATCCCAGTGCATCAAAGATCCTTTATCCATTTATTTTATGGGTTTTTTTTTTTACAAACCTGGTTATTAATCACAAACCTGGTAACTGCAGTTTACTGAGCTCTGCCAAGGGTATTTTAAATAACATCCAATTTCACCCCTGTTGAAGTCAAAGTAGGACTGGAATTGGTATCGCACCAGCCCAGGGTGTCGTGACAAGACCTACATTTACATAGCACACTGCGTAACCTCAGGATGCCTCAGCACACTTGACAGTCAACAAAGTGCTTCTGAACAGGAATCATTCTCAAGCGTCAGAAACACAACAGCTAACAGCAGCAGAGAGATCAGCCTGACATCAGGGAAATATGACATCTGACCCAGTCTCAGTTTCACTTTTGCTCTGAGCAGGGCACAGCCACACAGCTCTGATGCCTTCAAGCTTTACACTCACGCATAACTGTTCTCATGTGCTTAGTCTTAATAAATGAACCCACAACATGTTCATGCAATCCCTTATGAGCGATTGGTGTCTTGTACAGTAAAGAAGACCGACTGTTATATCATTATAATAGCACGACATGGCGATCAGCGATGGTCAAACAGGTGGCAGCCTGATTAGGTACAGGTACAACAAGGTGAACAGCCTTCGCTCATGGTACGTGGCATGAGAAACCCTTGGATGTTTTGGTCAGAAGGCAATGAAGTCACAGGGTCCGAGAGTGCAAAAGTGCAACGTGCTGACAGAAGAAAGGCTTTGGAGCCAGCTAGTGTTCAAATATAGAGCGGGTAAGGAAACGGGTCCCTCGTGATGAGATTGCAGCTCATAATCTGTCAGTTCCAGGAGTTGGACGGTGCACTGGGAGAACCAGCACCAACTGAGCTCAGGCAGGAAAGGCAAGAGACCAGGGTGTGGGTTGGATTGTTAGCGAGTGAGAGAGAGTCGAACCGAAAGAAAAGTCATAAAATCCGGCCAGGAGAGGCTGTGATCACAGTGGGTGGCTTCGGGAGTTGCTGGAGAACAAGCTGAATGAAGCGCAAGACGCCACTACTGAGTGGTGAGTGTCCTGGGGGGAGTTTCAGAGAAGCACACAAAAGCAGCTACATTGACAGTGGCAGTGCACCAGAGCAAAGATGATAGATGTGCGCAGCGAGATGAAGAGCGGTGAACACGTGTTCCACACCGTCAGTCCCCTGGAAAAGAGAGGTAGGTCCCATCACGCCACTTAAAAGCGTTTGCCAAGATTTGAATTATCTGTCCTCAGAAAGTTGGTAGCAACTCAATGTTGGCCAAGACTGAGACAGAGGTAAATTCCAACAGGCTATCCCTGTGAATTGTAAAAGACATGTATCCACAGGCAGCGGAAGCCCTTGACAAAAGCTACTGCTGTCAAACCCTGTAGTGTACACCGGTTTACTAATTCCACGTGCAGGGTCCATAGCCCTGGAGTGAAAGTACAATCAATCCTCGTGTGTGTCACAGATGTCCTGCATTACGGAAACTGAAAGTCCAGCGATTATAGTTCAAATGCACATCGTGACCACAAACTGGTGACAATCCATGGAATCGATCAGGCCATCCGGCCAGAATCTTTGCGAACCGATATTCTTCAACGACTTCACCATACACACACACACGTGAGCGACACTTGTGTCTCGGACAGCAAATAAGCACAAGCTCTTGTATCATTGTAATAACATGTGCGACGAGAGTGCAATCAAGTGGGTCACAGTCTATTGACACTGTGAGCTCGGGGAATGAGCTTCAGCTGGTGTGGAGCAATGAAGGAAGCTAAGTTGGGTGGGTGACTGAAGGGGAGCCAATGCCTCTGGAAATATAGCCCAGCAGTCGGCATGGGGCAAAAAAGGACAGCGCTCGCTCGGTGAGTTCCGACAACAACACGCGTCTGGTGAATAATGTAGCAAACAGCAGTCTCTGGGAGCTGCTGCTGTCACAGGAACGGCAAATCGCTCTCAGAGGAAAATGAATATGTCAAATTTAGTGCATCGCCATCAGGCGAGGAGCTGGATTCTTCAGCTCTCCTCTAACTTCCATTCCCCCGATGACGTTCTTAAGTACTTAATGCCCATCTACAGTTATCACAGCACCCACTGCTGTGATTATTAGGTACAAGCTTATAACAGGTTCCACAGGGATGCCAGAGAGCTGCACAAATATCACCACTTAGTGGAGAGCAGGCCATTCAGAAAGCCACACATAACTCACGTTCTACTCCCTCCCTTCCCTCACGTCGCACCCTTTCCTCCTCCAACATATTCTTCCCCAGGGCTTGGAAACTGTATGATTCTATGTTCCCTTCCAACATTAATCAGGAGGCTTTTAAAATCTGCGTGCTGCGTTTCTGAGTTCTCGAATTACTGTATTTCCGCTCCTACTCTTGGGGGAATATGAGCCTTCACAAGGAAATTGTGATTCCACGACGAAGAGGTAAAAAAATATTTTAAAAAGGGTGAGGACAAAGCTTTTTCAAAATTCATGAAACGAACAGTGATGTTTCCGATCGATGCAGATTCCCACCTCGGCTATTTAAGCGCATATATTTCTGTCCGCCCGACGGTTCGACAGGGAATGGGCAGAGCTGGCTGGTGTGATTGATCAAGAGGAGAGGCAAGCCGATTTCTCTCTTCTCCGGGGGATTGCCTCAACCACCGATTCGTAATCTTTGGTGCGATTTTCTTCGTCGTTAACAGGTCCTGAGGGCCATAACTGGTGCAAATGACTCTCGACAAAGCAGCTAGGGAGGGAACGTCGCTTGGGAATCTGAGCATTGCGCTGAGGTTTTACAAACAGGGAAACAGGCCATTCAGCCCGGCAGGTTTGCGCCAGCCCATGCTCCACACAATTCACTTCCCATCCAACCAGCGGGGGGGGGGTCACCTTGGAGACAGGGGTCATTGCATTGCCACATTTGGAGTACTGTGTGCAGTGTTGGCCTCCTTATTTAAGGAAAGATGTAAAGCAGTTCAGAGAAAGTTCACTCACCAGATCAATAACAACAATGTGAGAGTTGCCTTCTGAGGAAAGGTGAGATAGTCTCGGCTGGTATCCACTGCAGTTTAGAAGAGCAAGAGGCAACTTGATTAAAACCTTGCAGATCCTGAGGGATGCTGACTGACAGGTTGGATGTGGAGAGGATGCTTCCTCTTGTGGGAGATCTCGATTGAGGTGAGGTGGGGGGGGGGGGGGGGGGGGGTTTGGCTTTAGAAATAAGAGGTCTCCCATTCTGGGACACAGGTGAGGAGACATTTCTTCCCTCAAGAGGGTATGAGTCTCATGAACTCTCTTCCTCAAAAGCTGGTGGAAGCAGAGCAGAATATTTTTAAGGCAGAGGTGGTCCTCGGTAAACAAGGGGGTGAAAGATGATTGGGAGGAGGTGGGAGGTTACAATCAGTTCAGCCATGACCTTCTTGCATGGCAGAGCATTTTTTATTTAAAAAAAATAAATTTAGAGGACCCAATTCATTTTTTTTCCAATTAAGGGGCAATTCAGCGTGGCCAATCCACCTAACCTGCACGTCTTTGGGTTGTGGGGGCGAAACCCACGCAGACACGGGGAGAATGTGCAAACTCCACACGGACAGTGACCCAGAGCCGGGATCGAACCTGGGACCTCGGCGCCGTGAGGCAGCAGTGCTAACCCACTGCGCCACCGTGCTGCCCCTTGAATGGCAGAGCATGCAGGAGGGGCCGAATGACTCCTGCTCCTAATTCTGTCTGCTCTTATTAATCCACGTGGGATCGGAGGTGCAAGGTTTCCATTGAAATGGCGGGTCTGCGTTAAGGATCGAGGGCTCTTACGATCATTTGGAAGGCTGGGATGGCCCAATCTCCATGCAAGCTCATCCTTCCTGTGCCTCCCAATATAATTTTAATTTCATCGAATCTTCTCACAGTAATGATGATTCCAAGTATTTTCACAGGTCCATTCGCCCAGGGATAGCTGATGGGGATGCGGTGGAGGCATGTTTACGGATATATCTCATCCTTGTTTGCAAATCCCTCCATGATCTCGCCTCCCCTCGGTCCCTGTGAACTCCTTCAGCCCCACAACCCTCTGAAATCTCTCTCCCCAGTTGCGACCTTTTGCGTGGCCCCAATTGTAATTGCTCACTCGGGACGCTGTCTTCTTCTTCTTCTTCTTCTTCCGTGGGGGTTTCTGTGCGAGGTGTTGCTGGAATTGGTCGGAGGGTGTCTGCCTTCAGAGGCAGAGTGCCTCCCACGGCAGAGTCACACGACTACGGCAAGCCAGTCAGCCAGCCCGGGATTGCATTCCCAAAACCGAAACATCGTCCCTGGAGTTCAGAAGGGCGAGAGGTGACTTCATTGGAGCATGCAAGATTCTGAAGGGGGGCTTGAGAGGGTGGACGCTGAAAGGCTGCTTCTGCAGGCGGAGGAAATCTGGATGGCTGATCGTCAGCCGTTATCTTTACCCTCTCTTATCCCTTTGGAAACAGAAGCCAGGCGACGTGTGCTGAAATCATTCCCCGCGCAGGAAGGGAGATTTCAAGCACTATATCTAGGTCACTTGGCACCAAGTTGGAACCACGTACAGACAATTGCCATGACTAATGTGCTCTGTGTGCTAGGCCCGGTTCCCAGCAGAACCTGCTCGTTTATTTATGTATTTATTTTATTTTCTCTTGGGACATGTGCGTCGCAGGCTGTGCCAGCATTTATTGCCCATCCCTAATTGCCCTTGAGGGGGCAGTTAAGAGTCAACCACATTGCTGTAGATCTGGAGTCACATGTCGGCCAGACCAGGTAAGGAAGGCAGATCTCCTTCCCGAAAGGACATTAGTGAACCAGATGGGATTTTACGACAATCGACAATGGTTTCATGGTCATCATCAGACTTGTAAATCCAGATATTTAATTGAGTTTAAATTCCATCACCTGCGGTGGTGGGATTGGAACCCAGGCCCCCAGATCATTATCCTGCGTTTCTGGATTACTAGTCCAGCGACGATACCACTTTGCCACCCTCTCCCTTTATTCTTGTACTAAAAGGGCTGCTCGACGTGATTTATCGTCAGGCGTCAGCTGGACGAGCTGATCGGCTTCTTCCCCACATTGTGATCCCTTCATCGGGAGGAGGCTGATGAGGTCAACTCAAGTTTTTAGAAGGTGAAGGAGACGGGAGACGTGACAAAACCAGTGACGGGAGTTTCAACAGTTCCGAGTCACGGACAAAAACGTGCTTCATGTAGCCACAGAGGGGAGATTCCAACAGATGAGCAAGGGTTCGGTTAAAGCGGTAGTAATATCTTACTGGAAGAGAGAGACACAGACAGAGAGAGAGAGAGAGAGGTGAGGTGGAGAAGATCAGAGAGGTAATTCCAGAGCTGAAGGCTCGGCTGCCAACAGCACAGCCATCAAAATCAAGGACGGGGCTCGAGGCCAGAATTGGAGGGAAGCAGAGATCCCGGAGTGTTGTTGGGCTTCAGGTTACAGAGGTAAGGAGGGGAGCTGAGTCCTGAGCAAGTAAGAGCAGGAGAAGGCCTTTCAGCCCCTTAAGCCTGCTCCACCATTAATAAGACCATGACCGAACTGGTTGTGGTCTAAACCTCCACAGTCCTGCCTGCCTCTAATGACCCTCGACGACCGTGTAGTTCAAAAACCTGTCTAACTCAGCCTTGAATATGCTCAATGACTCCACCTTGTCGACCTTTCCTTCACCCCCGGAATCAACATGGCGAACCTTCGCTGAATCCTCCTCCGACGCATGTGTAATCCTTCCTTAAATAGGGAGGCCAACACTTTGCACTCTACTCGAGGCGTAGTCTCGCCAATGTCCAGTACAGTTGCAGCAAGGCTTCCCTACTTGTTCTGCACTGTGTCAAGCGTGTCGGGAAGGGTGACGGACGGACGGGAGGCCAGTGAGAAGAGGGTTGGAAGAGTCAAATCTAGGGGGCAACAAAGGGCTGGGTGGATGAGGCAGTGAGACTAATTGGTTCATTTCACCCAGAGACAGCTGCAGGCACAATGGGGCAAATGCTGTGCTGTATTGCTGTCAGATTGCGTGTGGTAAGCTGCTGTGCAAAGACAACCGTTCTCTCTCATCAATGTTCAGAAATCTTCCTTTATTATGGTGAAGACAACGGACTCTAACTTATGCACTGGGGGGGTGGAGGGCACAAACCTGGAGACTTGTCCTCGGAAACGCCCCCAGTAGCTTCCTCATCCTGACAAGTTAGGCTGATATTCCCTGCACGTCTCACGAGAATACGTGAATGGAAATCAGCGGAAACAACTGGGCGAGTGCTGTACTCACACCGGACACCCCGCCTGAAGATTGTACTTTCAACTCACCCGACCACCGTACACATTCAGATCAGGCGCAGGATGGAGCGCAACCCGCAAATGGGGAGGTTTCTCGAATTTTACCGCGACGTTATTCTGGGGGCCATAAATGCTTATCGAAAGGAACGGCAAACGCAGGGCAAGGACTCAGCGAGGACGCATTTTTTTAAACAAACACTGAAAACAAAAGTAAAACACCAGAAAGGTTTCTTCATTCCATCCTCCAAAGGGAAAACTACTCATGCCTCAGGGGAGATCTTCGGAAAAAGGCACACCTCGGAAAGCCGCTTGTCAGTTGGCGGCGAGGCCAGTGGGAGAGGTAGGGGTGCAATTGAACGTCGGGATGGATAACCACGCTGGAAAGGTGGAGCAGAATTGCGAGTACTGTACTTGCGCACTTAAGAAAGTGAGAAAGTCAGAAGGGGCCCACAGGAGCCTGGAGTACTTTCAATGACCCAGCCTCCACCGCTCTTGGGGGTAGAGAATTCCCACCGAACTCACTCAAGCCCAAACCTCCTTCCACTTTTAGACCTCCATCCCGATTCAACCCTTCAAGGCTCCCTAATTCTGCAGGACTCAATTTTCCATTGAATGAAGGAACGACATTTGGACAACTCTTCAAAAAGTATTTTAATTGGCAGGAGGTGTTCACGGCAGGGATTGAACATGTTTTACACTCTCAGGTCACGCAGGGATTAATTAGTTCTCGTCAAGCACCCTCTGTGGCAGTTCTCCCCTCCACCATTCATCACCACGCTCCCTCACGACCTTGAAAATTAGGCTTCGGGCAGATCAGGAACTGGTTTAATTCGCTTCGTCAAAATCAGCCCTACTGGGGAAGATCAGAGGTGACGAGTGGCACAAGGGGTTCGACTTTGGTTCCTGTGTTCAAATGTAGTCTGGGGCGATGTGACAAAAACAATTTTATCAGAGCGAGAGAGAGATTGGTTTCAGACCCTTTGAATGTCCAGGGCATGGATAGCATAAAAACTAGAAGTGGTGGGGGTCTGAGGATGAGGGGAGAGAGTGGGGAATTTGATTCTTCACAGTGAGTGAGATAGTGAAAACTGGCTTCGCGGTTCTTCGTAAAGACTTTGGATGTGTTCTTGGACAGGCATGTCTTTTGTTACCTTACTGTAGTGTATTTGTTAGCACTACTGTATGTAACATGCGTTACTCAATCCAGTTGCGGCAGAGGCTTTCTGCACCTTGATGAAGAAGGCTCGAAGTTGTACAGAGGTATTGAAAGGTTTATTGAGTAACCAGAATTTAACAACTGCGTGAGTTCTTACTTTAAGATCAATACCTGTAGAAAGGTTACAACGTTTATATACAGTAGCTATGTCTGACCACACTAGTAGCCCTGAGCTAGATCTATGCTTCTGCTCTCGTCACAGTCTAATCACCAAGGGAGGCAGAGAGCCGCTTGCGTCTGGCTTTTATACCTGCCAGTGCTGCCCCCTAGTGATCTTTCAATTTCTCATTAACCCTTGATGCGCATACCCATGTAAAGATAACTACAGCATGGATTGAGGATTGGCTAACAGGCAGAAAACAGAGAGAAGGAACAAATGGGCCATTCTTACGTCGTTGGCAGGCTGTGGCTAGTGGAGTAGTGTGAGGACCAAATGTAATGTTTTCAAGTTTGTGGACGACACAAAACTAGGTGGGAATGTGTGTTGTGAGGAAGATGCTTCGAGGCTTCAAAAGGATTTGAACAAATCCAGTGAGTGAGCAAGATTTACCCACTTTGATAGGAGAAACAGACATGCAGAGAGTATTTCCTAAATGGTAAGACGTTAGAAAGTGTAGACATACAAAGGGAGCTGGGTACAGTCATCAGTAAGTCATGGAAAGCTAACCTAGAGGTGCAGCAAGCAATTCGAGATGGTATGTTAACCTTTATCACAAGAGGATTGGAGTACAGGAGTCATGAAGTCTTCAATGGTGTGGAACATTGGTTAGACCGCACCTCGAGTATGGGGTATGGCTTTGGTTCCCTTACCTTAGGCAGGATATTATCGCCACGGAGGGAGCACAACGAAAGTTCATCAGACTTGTTCCTGGGCTCGTGGGGCTGTCCTGTGAAGAGACATTGGGGAAACTGAGCCTGTCATCTCTAGAGTTTCATAGAGGTTTTATTATTTTTATAATTTACAGTGCAAAACGAGGCCATTTGGCCCATCGAGTCTGCACCGGCTCCGGGAAAGAGCACACCACCCAAGCCAACACTTCAACCCTATCCCCGTAACACAACCTAACCTTTTTGGACACTAAGGGCAATTTATCATGGCCAATCCACCTAACCTGCTCACCTTTGGACTGTGGGAGGAAACCGGAGCACCCGGAGGAAACCCACGCACACAAGGCGGGAACGTGCAGACTCCGCACAGACAGTGACCCAAGCCGGGAATCGAACCTGGGACCCTGGAGCTGTGAAGCAACAGTGCTAACCACCGTGCTACCGTACCTACCCTTCGAAGAATGAGAGATGCTCCTACAAAATGCTTAAGGGATAGACAGGGTAGATGCAGGTAAGATGTTTTCCCCAGCTGGGAAGTCTAGAACCAGGGGGCACAAATTCAAAGTCAGGGGGAAGCCACTTTGGAACGAGAGGAGAAGAAATGTCTTCACTTAGAGGTTTGTGAATCTTTGGAATTCTCTACCGCAGAGGGCTGTGGAAGCTCAGACACTGAGTATGTCTAAAGCACAGATTGATAGATTTCCAGTTACCAAAGAGCATGTGGGGAAAAAGGGCACTGAAATGGATGATCAGACATGATCGTATTGAATGGCGGAGCAGGCTCGATGGGCTGAATGGCTTACTCCTGTTCCTGTATGGACTACCCCTTGTCCGCGGGACACAGCAAGCCAGTCTCGTTTCTTTGCTGCCTTTCAAATCTAATCAATTTGCAGAACTCCCAACCTTCTCATGCGGAGACATGCAACGTTCCTGCTCAATACTCAGCGACTCCCAGTGAAATATGCACGTGGCATGTAACCAGCTCAGCTGTGATGACACCGAACGCTCCACAAAGTGCTGACACGCTGAGAACGCTCACCCGGGATGAGGTGACAATTGCAGCGACCACAGCGCGGTGGCCGCGGGGTCAGAAGCGACGGAGCGAAAAGTGGGGCAGTGAGAGCTCCCAAAATATCCGCAATGCTGACTCTGCATGAGCTGGAACTTGAGAATATCATGAAACCAGGGCTCAAAGGAAATACAAAGAGAGCACTGGACAGCTCTATCAATGCGACTCTCGAGGGGAAATGCAAAAGGAATTGAGACACGTCACATTGTAATCTCCGAGGCACAACAGTGCACGGTCTGTGAAGGGTGTATGAAGCAAGCCCACTTAGATTTCGTCCACATTGTATTTGGTAGCAGTGTTGGCTCTTTATGATTCATTACAGAGAATCAGGCTTAATTATTAATGAATTGCGAATCTAAAAAGAAATTGAAATATCACCTTGTCAATCTTGTATTTACTATTGCTCCTTTCTCAGCAGTTTGCTCTTTAATTATTTTATATTTCAACAAGGCTGCCTTTTAGCAAAATAGGTTTAGGGTAATGGCGGCCTCCTCTCTCAATTTGTTTTATCAATTGCTTTGTGCAGGTTCCAGTTTGGGGACCAAATTCATTTGGCGCCGCCGACTGATTTGTTTCGCTGGACGTCCACACGTCCGCCACAAGGCTTCTTGCAAACGGGCTGTGAAGTTGGTGGGCACCGCCAAAGACAACCGGGACACAATGGCTGGCCGTCGGGAGACTCACCTCTTGGGAGGAGCGTTGGAGGAGGCGAGGGGAAATGAAAAGTTCAGCCTGCGGATCGTGAAATTTCCCGGCCCCACTGCCTTCCTCTGCAGCAGAAGCTGCCGTGCCCGACCGGAGTTGACAACCGAGGGGCCAAAAGTAGTCTCTCACGGGACAGAAAAGGCCACCCGGCGCTCAAAAAAAAAAATTCACCAGATAGGGGTGTCACTGGAAAGGCCGGCGTCTCCGGCCTTCCCTGAGAAAGTCGTACTTCTGCTCCTCTGCCTGAAACAACGGAGGAGTGGCTTTGTTCGCTGTCCTCGGATGGCCGGTGGAGAGCCAAGCAAGCTGGTGCGGGACTGGAGTCACCCGTAAGGCCTAGGCCGGGCAAGGTTGGGAGTTCCCTGAAGGGGATGAGTGAACAGTCCGGGCTTTTCTCAACAATTCAGTGGCCTCACGGTCATCGGAACCGAGACTCGCTTTTGTTCCCCAGTTTTTTTTTTCAATCTGCCGAACTTAAATTCCTCGGTTGTCATGGTGGGATTTGAAAGAGGATTGCCGACTGTGAGGAAGTGTGTTCCCAGAGGTTTGCATCACATTTGGCACAACCTCCCGCCATTTGCCGGCCAATGCATCCACCCTCGTGATGTTCTGCCTTCCCACGCCAATTGGAAAGAACTCATTTCCCAGTGGGGGGAATTCATCTCCGTGGCCCATTGCAAAATCTTCTCTTTCTCCACAAATTTGTGGAGTCTCACGATCACTGCCCACAGCGGCTTCCCAGCTCTAGGCTTCTGCCTCAGGGACCAATGCGCTCGGTCCACTTCAGGGACCTCCCTTCCGCCATCAGCATCTTCGAGACGTGCCTCGTGGCACTCACACCTTCCACTCCTTCAGGCAGGCCCACGATTTGCTCCTCCACCTCTGCCCTCAATGTTTTACAAAGGTCTCCGAGGAGCCCCACCTCCACCACACGATCACTCCTTCGATCTCCCGAATCTGCGACCCCTGCATCTCCAAACACTTCTCCATCCGTTCCAGAGAACTCTTCAGGGGTGCCACAGCTCCTTCGATGACCTTCGAGTGATCGTCCCGCATTTCCTCCCTCTGTTGGCGGAATTCCCCCGGAATAAAAGCCATCAACTGCTTCAGCTGCGGCCTTCCACCCTGTACCGGCCCTTCCTCCTCAGCCACCCTGACACTGGCTGCTGTGCCACAGGTTTCCCCAAACTCTTTGGCCAGGTCTCTCACTGTCTTCTGCCGGGTCTGGTGACCAGCGGCCATTCCACTCCCGGGGGGAAACTACTCCTCCGACCTTCACCCAAGCCTTTTCATCAAAGTTCCACCCAATATCGGGTAAAAAGAGCTCTTTCCTGTTCCTTCGAGCAGGAGCTGCCCTGTGTGCGGCCACCCACACCGTGGCCGCCATCGGGAGTCCCCAGTGGGAGAATTCTTGACCGTCAGCCAAACAGCCTACCCCAATGTTTCAATATTTCTCCCGGTGGCAAAGAGAACTGTTCGGAGAAACCGACAGAAAGAAAAATCCTCTTTAATGTCCTGGCGACTGATCTCCAATCCTTGGGCACTCCAGGCCCATCTTGGAGGGTTGGCGATGCTAACCTGAGATCACGCTTTGAATCATCAGTCCAGGCCCCTGGGTTATTACTGCAGTAGGATAGCCGATGGACCGCCACGCTCGCCAAGAATAAATCCCCGAATGGGGTGGGAAAGCATGAAGAGGAGGAGGAGGTGTGTCAGGGTCGCCCTTAGGTGACCAGACTGGCATCCCAGAATATAAGAGTCCAAATCCCGCGCTGGCAAACCCAAAGGGTCCCAAGATTTTCGCCACCAGATCATTGAGGGGCCACACTCTCCATCAGAGTGGTCGGAGGGAGTGACAAGTCCAATTCTGTGTGCGTGTGTGAAAAAGTACGCACAGCTGACGGGACTGTTTTCCGAGGTACTACCTGAGCTGCAGGATATCCCCAACAGTTCCTGTAGGAGAGAGTAAACTGGGGGATGGTGGGGGGGGGGGGGGGTGAGTCACAGTCTAAGGCACCATCATTGAGGACTGAGATGAGGAGAAATTACTTCCCGCAACGGGTTATGAATCTTTGGAATTCTCTACCCCCTGATGGGGAGGCTGCGATGGACAGGACTTCGGGCTCTCGGGGAATTAAGGGACATGGGAGCGGGAGGGCAAATGGAGTTGAAGACCAAGATCAGTCACGATCGTAATGAATGGCCGAGCAGACGCGATGGTCAATGTGCTTCTGTTCCTGTTTCTCGTGTTCCTGGGTTCTGATTGAGAAGAACTCTTACCAAATCTTCCTCTTCACCTTCTCAGCTGTAAAGTGAACAATCCCAGCTTCTTCGCTTCCCCCACCTCATCGCTGGTGCCACTCTTTCCCATGCTGAAGTAAAGTAATTAAGCAGTAACTGGTCATAGATCAATCTGTGTCTTGGTGCGCCATGAGTTAATTGGGTTTAATCAGTGCTGTGCTCATCTCCTGCCGTTACCCAAGCTGTAAGCTGAGTCTGAATCCTTTTGATTGACTCGGTTCCTTTTTGGCAACTCAAGAAGTTCCATCGGATCAACTCGTTGAAAAAAACGCAAATACAATGAAAGCGGGTGAGGAAGGGAGGGGGAAGGTGAAGAAAAGGAGGGTAAAAACACAGACTGAAATGAAAATGAATGAAAGCCAGCAGTTCCACAAGGCAAAGACAGTTTCCATTTTCATCCAGTTCCTGGGCGAAATTCTCCGCAAACAGTGCGATGTCCGCCGACTGGCGCCCAAAACGGCGTAAATCAGTCGGGCATCGCGTCGCCCCAAAGGTGCGGAATGCTCCGCATCTTTGGGGGCCGAGCCCCAACCTTAAGGGGCTAGGCCGGCGCCGGACGAATTTCCGCCCTGCCAGCTGGCGGCAAAGGCCTTTGGTGCCCCGCTAGCTGGCGCGGAACTTACATATCCGGGCGGCGCATGCGCGGGAGCGTCAGCGGCCACTGACGGCATTCCCACGCATGCGCAGTGGAGAGAGTCTCTTCTGCCTCCGCCATGGTGGAGACCGTGGCAAAGGCGGAAGGGAAAGAGTGCCCCCACGGCACAGGCCTGCCCGCGGATCAGTGGGCCACGATCGCGGTCCCAGCCACCGTGGGGGCACCCCCCGGGGCCAGATCGCCCCGCACCCCCCCAGGACCCCGGAGCCCGCCCGCGCCGCCTTGTCCCGCCGGTAAGGTAGGTGGTTTAATCTACGCCGGCGGGTCAGGCATTTTAGCGGCGGGACTTCGGCCCATCCGGCGCGCCGCGATTCCCGCCCCCGCCGAATATCCGGTGGTGGAGAATTCGGCAGCCGGCGGGGGCGGGATTCACGCCAGCCCCCGGCAATTCTCCGACCCGGCGGGTGGTCGGAGAATCTCCGTTCCTGTCTCAGTTCCAATAGGTTTCCAATCTGATACTTCAGACCCTACTCTGTTGGGGCAGCTCTGTGAAGTTGCACTTGCCAGAGAGAACTCGCAGACTTCAACAATGGCGGGGGACTGTGACAACATGGCCACTTGGCTCCCTTCGCCATCACCCTGGCGAGGAGCAACTAACTCTGCCCCTCAGGAGGACAGACAGGGAGGTTCTGCCCCGAACCCCCCCCGTCAGTAGAAACTGCGTAAGACCTTGCCCCAACGGCCTGGCTGAGACTCCGCTCAGTTGCAGACAGCGCGGACATCTCGTTGCTCTTCAAAAAACCCGCGCGGTGCAGTTACACGGCTGTTCCAAGTCCCCGCTCGCGGGTTTCCACTGGGGATCCTACATGGGGTAAGTGGAAGTGCGCAGAATTCTTCAGCGAGGTTCGAAAATGCCCGCGCGTGCGTGTGTGTGTGTGAAAGCATGCGGGGCCAATCCCGCAGCTTCCTGCGGAGAAGCTGACTGACCCTTGTCAGCACTCACTGGATGGGAGGCCAGAACGGGCACAACTGGAAAAATGGGAACAGCTGTCACTGTGTCAGGTTTTTAATTGGTTCCTTGCCCACCGGCTGAGATTTCAATGACAGCCGCAGAAAGGCAACTAAAGGCCCTAAGTGTTGTAGAATGTGCGAAGGCAGGATCCTAATGAGGAAGAACTGCAGGCGTATGGGGGAATTTACTCAGAAACTAGTTTATTTACATTATCGTCATTGAAGCCTACTTGTGACAATAAGTGATTATTATCTACAGAATGTACATAGTGGGTTACAGGGAAGGTCCATCTCCACTCTGGGCGACCTGTCTGCTGCCGAGAGTACCTGACACATACATGTGTGTGTATGTGTGGGCGTGCCCGCTTATCAGTTTACCTTCACCTTCTGAGAGACACATTGTGAGAAAATACATTCTGACCATGTTGGCAAGGCAGACCACCTTAAGAGTAAACCAGGGTTCTAAGAGATAGGATTGATGATTATTTCGAAAAACATAGTTTGATTAAAGATAGTCAGCATGGCTTTGTGAGGGGCAGGTCATGCCTCACAAGCCTCATTGAATTCTTTGAGGATGTGACGGGACACATTGATGAAGGTCGTACAGTGGATGAGGTGCATATGAATTTCAGTAAGGCATGGTAGGCTCATTCAGAAAGTCAGCGGGCATGGGATACAGGGAAATTTGGCTGTCTGGGAACAAAATTGGCTGGCCAAAAGAAGAAAGCGAGTGGTAGTGGATGTAAAGTATTCCGCCTGGAGGTCGGTGACCAGTGGTGTCCCGCAGGGATCTGTTCTGGGACCTCTGCTCTTTGTGGTTTTTATAAATGACTTGGATGAGGAAGTGGAAGGGTGGGTTAGTAAGTTTGCCATGACATGAAGGTTGGTGGCATTGTAGAGTGTTGAGGGCTGTTGCAGGTTACAACAGGACATTGACAGGATGCAGAGCTGGGCTGAGAAGTGGCAGATGGAGTTCAACCTACACAAATGTGAAGTGATTCATTTTGGAAGGTCAAATTTGAATGATGAATACAGGGTGAACAGCAGGATTCTTGGAAGTGTGGAGGAACAGAGGGATCTTGGGGTCCACATACATAGATCCCTCAAAGTTGCCACTCAAGTTGATAGGGTTGTTAAGAAGGCGTATGATGTTGGCTTTCATTTACAGGGGGATTGAGTTTAAGAGCCGCGAGGTTTTGCTGCAGCTTTATAAAACCCTGGTTAGACCACACTTGGAATATTATGTCCAGTTCTGGTCGCTCATTATAGGAAGGATGTGGATGATTTGGAGAGGGTACAGAGGAAATTTACCAGGGGCATGTCTTATGAAGAAAGGTTGAGGGAGCTAGGGCTTTTCTCACTGGAGCAAAGAAGGAAGAGAGGTGACTTGATAGAGGTGTTCAAGGTGATGAGAGGCATGGATAGAGTGGATAGCCAGAGACTTTTCCCCAGGGCTGAAATGGCTGTCACGAGGGGACATAATTTTAAGGTGATTGGAGGAAGGTATAGGGGCGATGTCAGAGGTAGGTTCTTTACACAGAGTGGTGGTTGCGTGGAATGCACGGCCAACAGAGGTGGTGGAGTCAGAGTCATTGGGGACATTTAAGCGACTCTTGGACAGGCAAATGGACAGCAGTAAATTAAAGGGGTGTAGGTTAGGTTGATCTTAGATTAGGATAAATGGTCGGCATAACAGTGTCTGTCACCGGGCAGCACGGTAGCACAAGTGGTTAGCACTGGGGCTTCACAGCGCCAGGGTCCCAGGTTCGATTCCCGGATGGGTCACTGTCTGTGCGGAGTTTACACGTTCTCCCCGTGTCTGCGTGGGTTTCCTCCCAGTGCTCTGGTTTCCTCCCACAGTCCAAAGATGTGCAGGTTAGGTGGACTGAGCATGATAAATTGCCCTTAGTGACCCAAAAAGGGTAGATGGGGTTATTGGGTTACGGGAATAGGGTGGAAGTGAGGGCTTAAGTGGGCCGGTGCAGACTCGATGGGCCGAATGGCCTCCTTCTGCACTGTATATTCGATGTTCTTTGTTCTAACCAATTTAATCTGTCCTCATACGTCAGTCCCGCATTCCTCAAAGAATTCCGGTTGTTTTGTCAAGCATGATTCCCCTTCATAAATCCATGCTGACTCATCTATCCTGCCACTATTTTCCAAGTGCTCTACTATAAAATCTTTGATAATGGATTCTATAATTTGCCCCATTACTGACATCAGGCTGTCAACAATGTCCGTTACATGCCAATTAATCCTCTCCTGTAGTCACAAAGTACTTCAGTGCCTGATCATAGAATTATAGATTCATGGAATCCCTACAGTGCAGAAGGAGGCCATTCGGCCCATCGAGTCTGCACCAATCCTTTGAAAGAGCAGCCCACCTAGGCCCATAACCCAGTACCCGACCTAACCTTTTGGACACTTAGGGGCAATTTAGCATGGTCAATGTACCGAACCTGCACAGCTTTGGACTGTGGGAGGAAACCGGAGCACCCGGAGGAAACCCACGCAGACACGGGAAGAATGTGCAGACTCCGCACAGACAGTGACCCAAGCCGGAATCGAACCTGGGACCCTGGAGCTGTGAGGCAGCAGTGCTAACCACTGTGCTACCGTGCCACCCTGTTAATTGGCCGGTCACAGCAGAGAGCTCTCCAATGTGTCACACCCAACGCCAGTTCATCGCATTTAGTGGGGTCAATAGGTTCTGCCCATTCATAGCCTGCACTATTCCTGGCTTCTCACGGCTGAACTCGGCAGCCCAAGGTTTGGTTCAGCACATTTATGTGCCTTTATTTGAAAGCGACAATCTGACTTCCCCTACAATGGGCTCAAGAATCCACACCTCTTTTGCCCAAACCACTGAGGACAATAATAGCCTCTTTAAATGTCACCCTGGTTGACAAATGGTTCCCTGAACATCCACCAGGGCATCAAGCCTGGAATCATCTGATCTCCATCCCAAGCTTCGGCACTCAGAACAGTGGGTAAGGGTGTGTGAGGGCGTGAGATTTCCCAGCACTTCCCGGCGGTGCACCCGCAGATTCCCGCAGCTTTCGCTTTTATCATGTTGCTGGCTGGGGAGGGGAGCTTGCTGCGTGCAAATTGGCTCCCGCGTTCCCGGCGCGTCAGGCTGCACCTGATTGGCTGTGCAGTGCTGTGGCGCACCCTGAAGCTGTGGAAAGTGCACGCTCAAGTGCGCAGGGGAATACCGAGTCTCGGGCGGATGCAGAAAAACTGACGGCATCTGGCACTTTTTGCTGTGAAGCATATTTCCTGAAAGTTATGGCTGCAATCGTTTTGAGTAGAATAGAAAGATCTATGTTGCTTGTCTCGGTGCTGACTTTGAGCAATTGGCATCCATTCAGGAAAGTACCGTAATTCAGCCGCAAGTGACTTATGACAGCCTTTAAGCCTTGTGAGAGGGGTCCTGTAACTCACGGTCGCTGGCAAAATTTTCTGTTTATTCTATGGGAGTGAACGTTCCCAGGAATCTTAGCTCAGCATTCCAATAAATCCCAGGAAGTTCCGATCTGACAACACTCGGGTGATAATTCAGTACAGTGGATAATCAGTGTTGGGTGAATTATCACTTCCTCAGGACGGTGAACATATTTTGTTTGCTCGCTCTCTCACTCAGGCGCACGGCAAGGGCCGTTCGTGTTGAATGCGGTTTCTCACAGCCCACCTGCAGCCCTGGTGAGCAGGAGCTGCAACCCGCAGCGGGCAGGACTTTTTAATTAAACACATTTATCTTCCTGCTTTGACCGGCGAACTTCCACCTCTTGGTGCACGTGTTCCAATCCGGCCCAGACTGACAAAATGAGAGATGAAAGTTGCCTCTTGTGTGAAATGAGTTTGGCAGCCTTCCCGTTCCCAGTTGTTGTGGGCACAAATGCCGCTGCTGTGGCAGAGTGCTAATCTACCCTGAGTCAGAGGCTACAAGATGCTCGATTAGGTATGTCAACCCGGGCGGCAGGAGGTCCTTTCACCAGCCTGAATCCGGGGCAGAAGCAGGTTGCTGGGACAGCGTCTTGAGAGGAGCTCTCGACATTGAGTACGTGATGTATACCTAAGCTCAGATTGTTTGCTGCTTGTTCGATTCAGTGAACTTTTCTTCAGTTTGCTGACATGTCGAAATAAATCAGCCCAATACTTCCTCATTAGTCCTTGCTTCAGACTATGTGCTGCCCACCTTACAGGAAACAGCGGAATCAGAAGGAGGGAAATGACAAGCACAGAACACAATGGGCCACTGGTACCTTACCGACAGTAAAGGTTACACTCCTGATGGTAAATACCAGGTCATCCATTTCCGGGAGAGGTCCAAGGAGTTGTCCAATCTCCATCGGCGGGCGGGTCCGGGATGTCACCTGGTTTGGCGGCAGCCGATGCCTCTGCCCGTCCGTTTCAAGGTCTGGGCGCCCTATTTTTAAATGCCAGTCCAGCACACGTACAATGTTCTCCCAGTCTTCCCCAGACTGGGCAGGATGCCATGAGCCCAGAGGAAGAAGGTTAGCCAGTCTCGAGAAGAAGTCTGTTTCTCGATTCTCAACTAGTCCCCTCCCGCCCCCCCACCGCCCCCGAGCCCACCATCATGGTATGTCCTCGCCCCACCTGTACCTCTATCCATCGCATCTGGAGTCTTCGTGATTCCCTTTACAGTGAAACAATGTGGTATTCCTTTGCCCCCTCTTGTTTGTGAGCTTGCCGTACAGCCTTGTCGGGGTCCAGCTTACTTCCCCTCAGTCTTCCCTCCATTTACCATTGTTCATCTTCTTCCTCCACCTCCTTGCCCCTCTGCCTGCCATTGTAAGCTCTCACAACCCCCCACCCTCCTTCCACAACCCTGCTTCCACAGAGCCCCCCCCCGCCCTTGTCTTTGTCAGGCCGCCTGCAACTGGCCTCACCTCGCACCCCCTTAACTTTGGGCCTTTGCTGTGCTGCTTTCATAAGTCCAGCAGCACAGTGCCAGACGATAGACATTGGTGTGTGGCAGCAGCGCAGGGGAAGGAGGCCGCTGTACTCCCGAACTCCCGGCGCTGTACTGGCCCGACTCAGTGACGCGGGGGGGGGGGGGGGGGGGGGGGGGGTCCATGGGTCCAGCAGCACGGTGCTGTCCATGAAGACCAGGAGATGGGGGGCAGGAGTGGTGACCGGCGCATCAGGAGCAGCGCAGCGCTCTGGCAACATTGCACTCACCTCGAAGTCTCTGACGAACTGAGGACCACCTCAGCAGCCATCGGGTTTCGGAGCAACGTGATTTCACACTGGGTGTGACGTTAGATTGGAAGGTCAAGAGGAGCCTGGCGCAGCTAGCCCACCAACAAGGCTGGGCTAAATATGAGACTGGGTCCCAGAAACACAATCCTTCCGATTCACAAACAAACTGCACAAAATCCCTCCACATGCCCAGAAATGTGACGGCATTGTGCATTGTTTGAACTTATGTTCATATTCTAAGATGTAATTGCCTTTTGCTCTGGTGGTATCCTGGGTAATTATGTGCTGTTCAGCACTCCATTACTTATTCATGTGAATTTTTACTTTGCATTATTGATGCTAATTATAATGACTAGTTAAACACTGCTGTAGGGAGCTGGGAAAAGCTGTCCATGTGGCATCCCGGAAGACTGTTTGATACCATTTCATCCGTCGCGGTAAATTAAGTTTGCCCATTCACTTTTCTCTATTGTCTTTTGACCGCGTGCAGTGTGAAGTGACGGAACGTGATAAGACCCCCCGAGGGCTGCTCCCCCAGGGCTGGGGCCTGCAGCAGCGAGGCGAAGGCACAAAGCACTCGGGGTCTGACCCCCTGTGGGGAGGAGAGGTGAGAGAGGCACTGCCGTGGCAGGCTGTCTGATTAATGCCTGGGGATGCTTCCTGGGGAAAGAGTGGAGCCAGGAATTCCAGAGCTCAGGGGCTGGATTCTCCGCCCCGCCCCATTTCAGGTTCACCCCGCCGCCGGGCTGCTCCGCTACGCCGCCTGGTTGTGGGGCAGGCCCACGCCGTCCGGAAACCCCCTGGGCTGCCGGCAAAACGGAGCATCCCGCCGGCGGAGAATTCAGCCCCCGGGCTTTGACGGCTGGAGGCACGGCACCTGCGGCGGATTGATCAAAATTAGGGGCGGGCACCAACCCAGAGCACTCTCTGAAGTCGCGGTTGTCGGTATCGAAAGGGTGAGCGAGATTGGTCATACGGCCTTCCTCGCGGAATTACCGAATCGTTGCGGCGTGGAAGGAGGCCGTTTGGCCCAGCTTGTCTGCGCCAGCTCTCCAAACAAGCGTCATGACTGGGAACCCTTCCTCGCAGAAAACACAGTCTTTGCCATGTTCCCCCCACCCCACTTCGTCATGAGGTGAGTCATATTGTGAGGCATCACCGTCCTGTGTCCAAGGTGATTGCAAAAATACCCACCTGTTTGCCAGTTTTGTTTGTGTTTGTGTGTGTGAAGCCAGTTTCCGTTCAAATAGGTGAAGGGGCGTTCATGTATGTCACACAAAATGAACGATTCCTCCTGCCACCCCTTTGCGAGTGGGGAATGCCGGCACGGCAGCACAGTGGTGAGCACTGTTGCTTCACAGGGCCAGGGTCCCAGGTTCGATTCCCGGCTTGGGTCACTGTCTGTGCGGAGTCTGCACATCCTCCCCGTGTGCGCGTGGGTTTCCTCCGGGTGTTCCGGTTTCCTCACACAGTCCAAAGGTGTGCAGGTTAGGTGGATTGGCCATGATAAATTGCCCTTGGTGTCCAAAATTGCCCTTGGTGTTGGGTGGGGTTGCTGGGTTATGGGGATAGGGTGGAGGTGTTGACCTTGGGTGGGGTGCTCTTTCCAAGAGCCGGTGCAGACTCGATGGGCCGAATGGCCTCCTTCTGGGCTGTAAATTCTATGATTCTATGGTCGCACGTCCAACATTCTAAAATCTCTGTGGGGTAAAGAAGTTCCTCCTGAATTCAGTTTGAGATTTATCAGCCCTAATCTAAGATTTATGACCCCCGCGTTCTCCCCCAAAAGAGGGAACGGCTTTTCCAATTCTGGCACGATCGGTGAACTTTAATTTTCCCTCAACCTCCCAGGATGCCCTTACGAACCAAGGCACTGACTGTCGCAGCCTTAAACCGTGCTGGAAGCCCATCTTCTATTCTAAATCCTGCGGGAATGCCTAGATCGATGGACACGTGGGGTGATGGTTTTGGGGCTCTGAATTCTCTCCCCCCCGCCTCCCCCTCCCCATGCCTGCAAGTAGCTGCTAGCCCTTCGGGAATCCTCCCCCACTTTGATGTTCCCCTGCCGCAGGACCAACAGATTGCACTCGGGAGGTGGGGATGGGTGGGCGGCCTGCTCCCCTCTCCCTCAGGGATGGGGATTGCACCGAGGGAAGCGGGAGGGACAGGCCTAGGAAAAAAATGATCCCCTGTCCCAGGAAACACCAGACCGTGGTGAAGCTGGAGGAACGGGGAATGAGTCACCGCCTCCCCTGCCAACGCCTGCGATGCCCCACGTGGTTGAAGAGTGAGCCAACGCAGTGTCTGACTCGGCACTTGGGTCAGAGGGGGTGGGTACCTGCCTGACGGAGGTGGCATCCATGGAATACCGTCCAGCGGGGAGCCCGCGCCTGCACCAGAAGAAGACCCAAAGAGCAAAGTTAAGTGGTGTGGTCAAAGACTCATATCCGCGTTGCTCCTGTTATGGGTCCGGGTTTAAAGAACCCCAAAGTGTTTCATGGAGTTCAACCGATCCACAACTTGTAATAGATTGTGGTGTGGGAAGCACACGCTGTACTCACCAGGTGTGATACAGCAGAAATGGACAAGTGGTTTGTAAAACAAAACAATGTTTATTCTATGAACTCAAGTTAACCCTTTTAAAACAAACATTGAATATCTTAACACCCATTACTTCAAAGATAACCCCAAAAGACTACAACACTAAATAATCCTTCAAACTGTTCCTTTAAACATCCAAAAGAGTTCAAACCTTCAAAAATAGGAGCACATTAGGTTACATTCAATATTTTTATAGTCTTTGGATTGCAGAAATCAACAGACCAGCTCTGTGTTTCTTCCTGCAGCTCGCAGCAAAACACACAGACGCTCCCAGCTGCGTTCTCAAACCGAAACTCAAAAAAGCAGAAGTGGGCTCAGCTCCCTCCACCCTCTGACATCACTTCAGTGATATGATCAGCTCCATTTCTTAAAGGTACATTGCTTAAATATCCATTTCTTAAAGGTACTCTCACATGACACTCAAGACGAGCAGATCTGCTTTCAGCTCCAGATGCCAGTGCTGTAGGTGCAGTGGCAGCCAAGATCGTGCTTCTTCCTTTCAAAGTAGACGCTGGAGAAGCAAGGCACTGTCAGAAGGAAAGCGAGTGAATGTCACTGTGTTTGACTAGTTTTTTGGGGGTTTCTGGGTGCCGAGCAGGACCGAGGTGAATGGGGCAGGTAACTGGGGCTGTTAACCACCTGCCTCTGATAAACTAAGCTTTATTATTGTCACAGGTAAGCTTACATTAACACTGCAATGAAGTTACTGTGAAAATCCCCTAGTCGCCACATTCCGGCGCCTGTTCGGGTACACAGAGGGAGAATTCAGAATGTCTAATTCACGCATCAGCGCGTCTTTCGGGACTTGTGGGTGGAAACCGGAGCACCCGGAGGAAACCCACGCAGACACGGGGAGGATGTGCAGACTCCGCACAGACAGTGACCCAAGCCGGAATGGAACCTGGGTGCCAGAGATGCATTTGAGGGAAATCTGGGGAAAGGTGTGAGGGAGGGTGGGGGCAATGGAACAGAATGTTAAGCTGATGTCGTGCGGCAGGGTTCAGGTGAGCATAAACCCCATCGCAAACGAGTTGAGTGAATAACCTAGTTCCGCAGCTCACATTCTATGTCCCTCTCTCTCTTCTGAAAGCCAACATACAAGGCAGTCAAGATAAAAGCAACCCTGGATCCAGGTTGAAGGTAAAACGTCAAGGCCGCCCGCCCGATCGCCCTCCCACCGTAACAGCAGGCGGGACGCGTAAAACTCCGTCCAATTGGCCGCTGATTGGGCTAAGTTGTCTGCTCAATCGTGGGGAGGGAGGCGTGCCTCTGGCCGGCATGTCGTGTGGGTGCGAGATGACATCAGGATGGGCGCGCCCCGCGCCGTCTTGCACCAATCCGACGCGCCATCAGCTGGGGCACTCACCCGCCCGGGCAAGGTACGACTCCGGGCAAATTCTTTCCATCCCGGGGCACCGGCGCTCACCTGCCTTCTGGGCAAGGGGGGGGGGGGATCCGCGGCGGGAAGGGGGCGGGGGAGGTGGGAATGCACGTTCCCTGCGGAAGGTGCTCAGATGATCCTCCTCCCGACCAGCAGCCGTTAAAATTCACCAAACCCCTGATCGCTTAATACCCTTTGCGGAAAGGTGCGGAAGTAAAGCGGAGAGGGGAAATTTCATTGACAAGAGAAACAAAACGCGATGAGCTTAAGATAACACTTTTCTGTCACCAAAGTCAATATCTGCTCAATCAACGGAAGAAAACTAAAATACCTCCAACCCATCAATAAAATATTTTCCAACAAACAGCAGGATGACAGGGTTGAATGAATTTGTAATCTCCTGCATCACTGACGAGTTATCAATAGGTTATTGTACCACACATGCTAGGTAGACAGAGGTTAAATTGTAATAGAGTCAGGCCTTCCCTGGAGGCTCTGTTTGATCTACAAATGTCTGACTGCAATTACATTCCTCTCTGCTTGCGAGCCCGGCGCCCGTACAGCGTGCAGGATTTAAACATCTCGGCTGCTGGGCCTCCCGAGGTGAGTGACAGCAGCAACAGCGTCCCCGGGGCAGCGAGCGAGCGCAGATGAAGCTGACCGCTTCGTCGGGTCTGAGGACGTGCGAGCAGTGCCGGCCCCGGCTGACCCCTGGCCCGTGAGCCCACGGGTTCCTGTGCAGGAGACCCCTCTTTGTTAAACCTGCCGCGCAAACCATTCTACCCGCGGGCTCTGACGTCTCGGGAAGGCCCCCTGGCGGGGGCAGGCCGTTCCTTCCTTTTGGCAATCAAGTGGCTCTGGGCAAGGACCAGCTGGAACTCTCTGCTGCTCGATTCCATCGCAACCTCTTAAAATTAAATGGGGAGGTGTGGTTGGTATGATGGGCGAGGGGGGGGGGGAAGAGAGACAGCCCTGCAAAATGACCTGCGACCCCAGTCCTGCGAAGCCGTGGCCCCCCGCAATCTTACCCCGTACGTAGCAATGGAAGGCTGAGAGACGCGGCATGGCCCCTTGAAAGAGCCAGGTCAGGGCTCTACCAGGCTATTTTATGACCACAGGAGCTGGCACTCCACTCCATTTCCAAAGGAGTCCTTGCCTGAGGTTTCGTTCAGTCACCGGCACCTTCATCGGCGATCACTCGCTAACGCGTATGATTCTCCACCCGAGAAACTCCCCGTTAATGGTCATGGGGTTCTGCGGGCCCTTGCGTGGCTGGCGAAGACGATCCTCACACCACATCTTCGACCCGCAGGTGTTTCCGGAAGGTGGGGTCGGTCCTTGGACTCTTGGCCGCTGGTACCCCTTTCTCAGGCTCCTTTTCCAGGCCTCCCCATGCTGTGGGTGCCCGCGAAGAATTGTGTCCCTTCAATCGGGAGGTTCCCGCAAGTATGTCTGCGCTGAGCAAGGGGCTCCCTGGTATTGGTGCCTGTGTCGCATTTCTTGAGGTGAGCCTTCAGCGGGTCTTTGAAGCGCTTCCTTTGTCCTCCTCCCGTTCGGGAGCACTTCCTGGAGCTGGGCAAAAGAAGTGTTTGCTTTGGCAGTCGGGGCTCTGGCATCCTGAGCACGTGGCCGGTCCAGCGGAGCTGGTTTCGGATGATCATGGCCTCGATGCTGGTGCTCTGGGCTCCTTCACGGACGCTGATATTAGGACACCTGGCCTCCCAGCTGATGCGGCAAGTCCGTCTCAGGCAGTGTTGATGGTACCTTTTCAGGGCCTTGAGGTGGTACTCCAGGCAGGTTAGAGACGTAGCAGACCATTATCCTTTCCTCGCACTTTCCCAATGCGGGGTGAGCAGAGTGGGTCCTGATGAGGGCTGCCAACCATGAAGAAAGCTGCCAAAACGCTCTCCTGTGCCTATCCCCAGAACGAGACGAGTGTATCAAATTCCACTGCCGACGTGCCGGTCCAAATCTCGGGTCTGCCAGATCTCGCGAGCCTGTCCCCCTCATCTCATGCTGATCGCCGCAGGGCTTGTCCCTGTGGGGCGTGTGTTGGTTTCACCTCGGGAGATACCTGGTGCGGGACATCTTTTAACGTGGATATGCCACGGCACATCAGGAGACACACGATCCTTGACAGAGGGTAGGTCCAGTTCCAGGGGCAAAAGCACCTCGACGACTGGGGATCCCCCTCCACCATAGCGGGCGTTGACACCACAAGAGTATCTCCCGCTTAATCCGTCGTTGAGGACTTGTTTTGGATTGCGCTTCGTCTGGTTCCTCCCCTCCGACCTTCCCGTCACGAGTGACCTGGCCAGGTGCGATGCCACCAGCAGAGCTTCCCATTCATTCTGCAATGGAAAGCTTTGACTGGCTGTGATATGCCCAATTCATTGTCAGTTGAGGCACAAGGTCATAAGTAGGAACAACAGTGGGCATTTGAGCCCTTTGATCCGACTCCACCATTCAACAAGATCATCGTTAATCTTCTCCCTCAACTTAATTGCGCTCCATCCCACATCGCTTGATATGTACAACATACCCAATGACGAAATATCCATGGCTTTCGTGGGTGAAGAACGCCAAAGATTCACAACTTCCATTGCCATATTTGGGATGTTTGGGTACTCCTTTGATTTGATTTGATTTGAAGTACATCGAAATGCACAGTGAAAAGTATTTTTCTGCGGCCAAGGACACGTACACAGGAGGCAAAAAAATATAGTTACAGTGAATGCGAAAAAGTGCACAGAGCATCGATAAATAAATAATTAGTTACAGTATAGATTAAGCGCAAAATAACAAAGCAAATACATGAGCAAGAGCAGCATAGGGCATCACGAATAGTGTTCTTACTAGGGAACAGATCAGTCCGAGGGGGAGTCGTTGAGGAGTCTGGTAGCTGTGGGGAAGAAGCTGTTCTTCTGTCTGGATGTGCGGGTCTTCCGACTTCTGTATCTTCTGCCTGATGGAATGGTCTGGAAGAAGGCAAAGCCAGGGTGGGAGTGGTCCTCTGATAATGCTGCCTGCCTTCCTGAGGCAGCGGGAGGTGTAGACAGAATCAATGTGGGGGTGGCAAGCTTGTGTGATGCGCTGGGCTGAGTTCACCACACTCTGCAGTTTCTCGCGATCTTGGGCCGAGCAGTTTGCCGTACCAGGCTGTGATGCAGCCGGATAGGATGCCCTCTATGGCACTAGTGTAGATGTTTGTGAGAGTCGATGCGGACATGCCAATATTCTTTAGCTTCCGTGGGAAATAGAGACGTTTCTGGGCTTTCTTAACTGTTGCATCAACGTGAGTGGACCAGGACAGACTGTTGCTGATGTTGCCCCCCCAGGAACTTAAAGCTATTGACCATTTCCACTTCAGAGCCATTGATGTAGACGGGGGTGGGGTGTCATATTACGCTTTCTGGAGTCAACAATCAGTTCCTTGGTTTTACTGACATTGAGAGAGAGGTTGTTTTCGGTGCACCGTGCAACCAAGTGATCTATCTCCCTTCTGTAGTCTGACTCGTCGTTGTTTGAGATACGACCCACCACAGTCGTATCATCCGCAAACCTAAGTTGGAGTTAAATCTTGCCACGCAGTTATGTGAGTCTAGGAAGTACAGTAGAGGACTGAGCACACAATGAATATTCCTTGAATACAGATTGGTGAAGCTAAGCCAAGTTAGTTTCTATCCATCCACCAATCTTCGAAGTCGGCCGGGCAGGTTGATTTGGCAGTTAACAAAATGTATGAAGCCCCTGGCTTTTTATATGGGAGTGTAAAACAGGAAAACAAGGAAGGCATTCATAAGTCATGGGTTCGGGCTTCAGCTGAAGTATTGTCTCCAGTTCTGGGCTGCACATCTGAGAAAGGAAGTCAATGTCTTGGGAACAGTGCAGGGCTGGTCGACACACTCCCAGTGACTTGCTGTGTCTCTATCTGTCTCAAGCAACTCAGCCCTCAATGTAAACAAAAACAAATTACTGCGGATGCTGGAATCTGACGCAAAAAACAGAAGATGCTGGGCAATCTCAGCAGGGGTGACCACAGAGAAGACATGTTGGCTGGGATTCTCCCTTCCGGGGGCTAAGGCCCCACGCCGGCGGGAAAACCGGCGGCAATGACTCCGGCGTCAACGGGCCCCCAAGGTGAGGAATTCTCACCTGTCTCGGGGGCGAGGTGGACGCCGGAGGGGATGGCGCCGCTCCATCGGAGCCGAAGGGACTGCGCGAGTTCGCGCACGCGCGGAACCGCTGGAGTGAATCCGCGCATGCGCAGACCAGCCGTCGTATTTTGGCTCATGCGCAGGGGGTTCTCTTCTCCGCGCCGGCCATGGCGGAGCCCTACAGGGGCCGGCGCGGAAGGAAGAAGCGCCCCCCACGGAACCGGGCCCACCCGCAGAACGGTGAGCCCCGGGGACCGCCCACGCCGACTTACCTGCCAGGTCCCGCCGTGTGGGACCATGCGTAACCCACGGCGGCGGGGACTGGCCGAAAACGGATGGCCGCTCGGCCCATCGGGGCCCGGGGAATCGCCGGGGAGGGGTGGCTGCCAACGGCCCCCGACTGGCGTGGCAGGAGTACCACCCCGCCCGAAAAATGGCAGCCGGTGTTGGGGCAGCAGGGCGGTATTCGCGGAGATCCCTGGGGATTCTCCGACCCGGCGGGTGGGGCGAAGAATCCCGCCCCTTGAGTCTGGATGATTCTTTATCAAAGCCCAGTTGTAAACGTATTTATTAATTTTAACCTGAGTTTAACACATTAACAGGGTGGGATCTACTGCATCCCTGTTGTGACAGGAGAGCATGGGTAAAGGATTTACATCTCAAATGTACTGTGCTCCACAGTAACACACTGCTCTGAGCCACGCCAGCCCACGCGCAGTCTCCGCGAAGACACACCTTTCAATTCAGAAGAGATCTAATCACGCGGCGCAAAATACCAGTCCTGGGATTCCCGCTGGCCGGGGCCTCCTCTGCCTCCAAAAAACGTGGGGCGGGATGGGAGGTAGAGGGGGTGGGGGTCGGTAAATACTCTGCTCATGAAAATTATCCATCTGCTGAGGGCACTCGACACAACAGATTTGAGTCAAGGACCAGGCCCTGAAGTGATACACAGAAGCAGTGATCTCTCTTCATTGACAACTTATCACCTGCAAAGGTTAAGGCTGCGCAGCGACCAGTTTCAAAATCTGATATACGTTTGCCCCAACATCTCGAAAGGCAGTGTGTGCTATCCAATGGAAAGCAGTGCTCTCCCATCATGGAACAGGAGCGGGCCATGCAGACCATCAAGCCTGTTGTGCCACGTGGTTGGAATAGGGTTCAGCTGCACCTTGACTTCGCCCGATACGTCTTGGTTCCGTCCCAATCTCTCCCAATCCCACTTGTGAAATTTCAATTGCCCTCACCATACCTTTAACAGGTAAGTCTATCCAAATTTCCACTAGCCTTCGAGTGAGTAAGTGCTTCCTGGCATTGCCAATGAACGGCCATGCCCCGATTCTCGGGATACACCCCCTTATTCTGGTTCTCCTACCAAAGTATTTCTTAAAAAAAAAATTTAGAGTCCCCAATTCTTCTTCTCCAATTAAGGGGCAATTTAGCATGACCCATCCACCTACCTTGCATAGCTTTGGGTTTGTGGGGGTGAGACCCACACAGACACGGGGAGATTGTACAAACTCGACATGGACAGTGACCCGGGGCTGGGATCGAACCCGGGTCCTCGGCGCCATGAGGCAGCTGTGCTAACCACTGCACCACCTCCTACCAAAGTATTTCTGATTGGTTGCAACACAGTAAACCACCAACCTCAACTCTTGCACTGAGGTGAATTTCAGGAAATTTATTACTGCATTAAAATCCATCTGGATTGTAAGCATCTAATCATGGTACAGATAAAATTGTTCAATGCTTTAATGATTTTTGAGATTAAAACATTGCCGGCAAATCTACTCAAGCCATTAATCTTTCCATCAGCAACAATAATTGCAACTAAAGTTTTCTTCCAATAGTTTAGGCTGCTTAAAGGACAAGGGAATAGCAATTGTCTGAACTGTGACTCCGGCATCATCAACTTCCTGCTTTTATTCTGATGGGCCTGTCAGTTTTCTGAGCAGTCCTGCACAATGGTCGCTGGGATTGAAATTGTGTTTGGGTCTGGAATGCTGTGTGCAGTTTTTACTCTCTCCACTTGCTTTGCGGAGAGAGGTGGTGGGGAGGTTGGGGCGCAACACCACATTGATACCTTGATGAGGCGGTGTTCCTGGAAAGGAGATTGAGTAGAATCGCCCCCAGAGGTTGGAGGAATGAAAGGTGATCCAATTGAAACAAACAAGATGACAAGAGGCCTTGAGGAGCCTGTTGTTCTGACAAGGCTTCTCCTGGTGGAGGACCTTAAACAAGTGGGTCACAGCCTAGGCATAACTGGTGGTGGGGGGGGGGGGGGGGGGGGGGGGGGGGGGAGGAGCAATTATAGATACTTACAAATCTTTGAAATTCTTCGCCACAGAGAGCTTGGAATGGTCAGTTGTCGAATTAAGGGGCAATTTAGTGTGGCCAATCCAGTTACCCTGCACACCTTTGGGTTGTGGGGGTGAGCCCCACACAGACACGGGGAGAATGTGCAAACTCCGCACGGACATTGACCCTGGGCCGGGGTTCAAACCCGGGTCCTCGCTGCCGTGAGGCAGCAGTGCTAACTACTACGCCACTGAATGCTCAGTTGTTGAGTACATTCAAGGCAAAATGGGAAAGATGCCGATGGCGTTGTGATAATGTTATTGGACCGGTAATACGCAGGCCCAGGAAAATGTTCGGGGGACGTGGGTTCAAATCCCACCACGGCAGCTGGTGGAATTTAATTCAATCTGGAATAATCTGGGATTGAAAGCTGCCCTCAGTCATGGTGACCATGACACCATCGTCAATTATTGTAAAAACCTATCTGCTTCACTGATGCCCTTGTGGGAAGGAAATCTGCCATCTTTACCTGGTGTGGCCCACACGTGACTCCACACTCACAGCGATGTGGATTGACTCTTGACTGCCCTCACAAAGCCTCCCAGTTCAAAGACAATTGGGGATGATCTACAAATGCTGGCCCTCATATCCCCTGAAAAAATAATTAAAAAAAAAAAACTAAGACTAATAGATTTTTCGACTGCAAGCAATTCAACCGGGGATCCAACGGGAAATTGGAATTAAGGTCCAAGATCTACTGTGATCTCCTTGAATGGTGCAGCAGTCTTGGACAGTAGGGTCTCCTCTTACTCAGAATTCACAAGTTCTTCTGTGTTTCGGGTTTTAAACACTTTGTCTCGTGACCCGCGACCAGGAGAACGGCATCTTTGTTTGGGACCTAGTCCTCGTGCACCAGAATACGTCATCCTTCCTAACGTCCCTATTTCCCCAGAGATAATTGTGCCTCGCTGGCTCTCCAGGCCACTTTCAAAAAGCCCGCAAAAAGAAAAGCGACATGGATAGGAGGCCGTGATTGTCGGTTTCGTAAGCTCAAATCCCAGCACAGACTGTCAACAAAGGTGGAAATGGGAACACAGTGAGCTGAGAAAGAGGAATCTGGAAGGGAGGACCCTGTGCTAATTTGCTGATGAAAGCTCAGGGATAAAAGCAAAAAGGCTCGAAAGTCCGGCGAGATGAGGGAGCACTGACCAACTTGACCCATCCAACGAGTGGGATGCATTGATGGCGAAGAACAGCCAGAATCACTGTATGTATGAGCACAACAGGAGGGGAGGTTTTCTTCGACCGTTTCTGTCCTTATGCGTTAACCTTGCACGTCAGTGTTCACACACACTAATCTTCCAGATTGAACTGTATGAAGTTAGAAGACACCAGGAACCTGCAGGGTCTCTGACAAGTTTTGAAGAGGCTGCCATGAATGGTCAGAGGATTTAGTGATCAAATTTCCAATGAACACATGAGCATCAAGGTGCCAATCTTATAAATGCTGCGAATCTGGAATCTGAATCAATTTCTTAAAGTTATTGATCAGGTGACTGACTCCCCATCTCTTGAATCCATCAGCCTGCGAGGAATGAAAAGAATGCAGATTGCCCCAACACCGCACTCCATTCCAGTATCGTTGTCAGTGTTGACAAATCTCTCTATCTCCCTCATCCAAGATCAGTGTGGACTAGTGTGAGGGCCCATCCTGCTGATTCCCTTTGTTACTATTTTCTTTAGTGTTTCTCGTTTTTAGTCCATGGATCGTTAATGGAGATGAGCCTTTAAGTCGAGCAGAGGAAGTGAGGAGCTCGCAGTGTCAAAATAGTACACTGTTATAAAGTTTTGTATTTTGGGCAGAAGAATTCAGACTTTATGGCTCCCAAGAGATTGGAGGGGTTCTTTTCGATTGGTTGGCTGGTGGCCGATGGATTGGCCAGGGACAGTATTCTGCCCGGCAATCGACAGCGATTGTTTCCAGTCAGGTAGGGTTTTTCGGAGAGAACCCGGGAAAAGCTATTCGATCCTCACATTGGAAGGAGATCTCTCTCTCTCTCTGCTGCCTGCTGCCTAAAAGCAGAAGCTTCTCGACCCTGAAAGAAGTTCAATTTATGCAACTGGGCCTAATCATGGGCCACCCATACACCTAAATATCTGTCGCTAGAGCTGGCCAAGCGAAAAGGCAACACTCCCAAGTTGGCTCCCCTCCCGGGGAGGGAGGGTTTACTGGTGAGGGGGAGGGGGGGGGGGGTTTACTGGTGAAGCGGGGGGGGGGGCTGGGGTGGGCTTTTGATTTCTGAACGTTGTATAAGTACTGTGTTCTGGTCCTTGTTCGGCAGAACAGGTCTTGGCCGATATCCAGTCTGTTCTCCGTGTACACGTACCAAGCTTGATTAAACAGCCATCTTGTCCAGGTTGTACTGTTTTTTCCTCTCTGTACTGAGTTGAGCCACAGGGAACAACCTCCACGTGGAAGCTGACTCAATACACAGGGCTTGAAACCACTCCTACATCAACTGGAAAACATTCACTCTTTTCCAGATTCAACCTGGAGCCGAAAATGAACCAATGCTTCAATAGCTCCATTATATCACCCATAATGGGGACTGGGTCCATAATATAAGGCATCAGATCGTCCGCACATAGAGACACTCTATGCTCTACGGCCCCCCCTTTTTATCCCCTTCCACTTTCCCAAAGCCCTCAAAGTTATGGCTAAGGCTCAATCGCTAATGCAAATAAGAGGGGAGACATTGGACACCCCTGTCTAGTCCCCCTGTTCAAATGGAAGTACCCCAAACTCAAGGTATTGGTAGGAACACTAGCCAAGGGGGCCCGATACAACAACAATACCCATGAAATCAATTTTGGCCCTGGACCGCACCTCTCCAAAACCTCCTACAGGTACCTCCACACGGCCCGTCGAATGCCTTCTCAGTATCTAAAGACACAATCGCCGAATCAAAGAGTTAAACTTTAATCCCTCTCTGCGATGGCTGAACACATCATGTGAGTCAGACGAAGCAGGTCCACCAGAGTTACTGCCCCTTCCTGGGATCCACCAGCCCACGCGAGAAAATGAGAGTGAAGAATTGGCCAGGGTCTGAGGCAGTGCTGGAGAGATGACACCGCGGATGACGAGTAGAAAGGCTTGCATCATCTCAAGATACGCCAAGGCACTTTGCAGCTGAGTGAGTAACATTAGTCACTCAGGAAACCATACAGAATATTGAAGACCATGTAACCATGGACAAATCAGACCCATTCAAGCTCCTCAACCAGCAGGCAGTCCGGTTGCATTTACGACAAGATCCCAGATACAACGAGGAACAACGTCCGAGAATGACAATTCTATAGCTCACTGTGAGTAGTCAAAGAAACCAGCAGACAAGATGATCATCACAAGCTCTGTACGTGCCAACAGGTTAACTTTACACTTTCAGGGCTCACAGATTAATCAGTCCTGCAGATTTACAGAATGGTGATGAAATGTATGGTAAATAGGGATACCTTTTAGGAAGGGGGGAATGGAAAGGGGAGAAAGTTGTAATATATCTCTGCGTGATAAAGGCATGGCATCAGTATATCCACACGCGCGCCCACTCACAAACACAATACCTATGTAGAAATGTTCTCATGTGTCTCGTCTTAATAAATGAACCCTCAACGTGCTCATGCAACCTCCTGTGAACGGTTCATGTTTATATCAGTAGAACAACACGACAACGGCCACAATGGAACAATAAGGCAGCCACCACCACCTGCTTGGGGTAATGATGGGTGGGTAATAGAACACCAATGTTCACCACCAGCCAAGGATAAGCAAATTCCCTGCTCCCCCCTAGACCACCCCACTCATCAAAGAAAATCAACCATGGACTGAAAAGTGCGGCAGAAGATTTATTTCCCAAATGTGCGGGCAGAGATTTTCACAGTGAGTTTGGTTCCAATTGGAGGGGCAAAGTAAAAAAAAAGCGTTGGGGGGGGGGGGGGGGATGCTGATCTGAAAAGGATGCACAAAGCTTAGTATTCGAACATGCCGACTGCTGAACAACAATTTTCTTGCAATTTGGTCCCTCTGAGGGTGAAATGATATCCACCACAGAGGCATAAATCTTCATGGTGAGCTAATTATAAAGGTGTGAAACAAGGCTTAAAACATGCTTGGAGGATAATAGATGTGACTGTTTAACACAACAATGCAAGCATGTAACTGGAGAAATGCACAATTGAGCTCACCACATGAGGCATCTCACTGATTTATACCCAGTTAAACGACAAAACATGATCTTTATTTTCTCTGCTTTCCACCCTTGATTTGAGTAATTTTTAACTGGGATATGGTTCCACTGGCACACGCGGCCCTCCCGAATCTCACCTCAAGTAGTCATTCAATCCACCCGCTCAGGCCGCAGCCTGAGTCCATGGGCCCTGTCAGCTGGGACGAGGCTGTCAGCCCATCTCGCAGTTGGAAGGGAAGGTGCGGCGATTCACTGCGACAACCTCACGGCAATGTGGATCACTGATGCCAAATACACCTTCGTCGGGGGCTAGTTTAGCACAGTGGGATAAAACAGCTGGCTTGTAATGCAGAACAATGCCAGCAGTGCGGGTTCAATTCCCGTACCGGCCTCCCTGAACAGTCGCCAGAATGTGGCGACTAGGGGATTTTCACAGTAACTTCATTGAAGCCTACTTGTGACATTAAGCGATTATTATTATTATATCGCAAAGGTGCCATGCAATGACAAGCTGCCAACTTGTGGGTGGGTAACACTCTTATCAGAAGGTTGTGGGTTCAAATACCACACCAGAGACTTCACACCTGGGCTGGGCTACACTGTCAGATGTGTCACCTTTCAGAAGAAGCATTGTCACGTGGCTTTGTGGGATAGCAGCACGCCATCTTTAGAAGGGAAGTGTGTCATTGCGGCCAAGTCTCAGTTTCACTTTGGCCTGTGAGCAGAACGCAGCACACACACACACAGACACAGCCCTGCTGGTTGACATCTTCAGGCCTGTCAACCTTTGCGTAGCTGTCCTCAAGTGCCTGGTCTTAATAAATGAATCCACAATGTGAAACCCTTGTGAGCGATTTGCCATCTTTACATCATTGTAACATCATCTGCCCTCTTGCCGGACATGGAAAAACCCACCACAGTACTTGAAAGAAGAGCAGTCATTTCCTACCCAATGTGTGGGCCAACGTTAACCATGAAAAGGTCTCCCACTGCTGATTGTGCAGTCCTGCTGTGCTGCCCTGACTGTTCAGCTGCCCTGCTTCCCAACAATACAAGTGATGAAACACTTCAAAAGTATTTAACGCGGATGGAGAGAGCTTTGGGAAATTCTGAGTGTTGAATCCGCGAACATCATGAAAGAATATGCCAGAGTGAAGTGGCGTGGCCTTAAGCTTCAATTTTCCAAGCCAATCATCCGGGGATTGCTATTTCCTCCTGGTATCCCCGGCAGTATTTATCCTCCAGCCAATATCGGGAGATCAGATTATCTCGTCGATATTGCTTCAGTCGATATCTGGGAGCTTCCGGCTCAGCTTCAGCCAACCGTGTTTCCGACGTGACAACGACATTTGTCAGGCGCTTAGCAACCTCCCCAAAGAGTCGCGCAGGTACGAAAATGCCCGGGACAAAGGAAGCTTTTAAAAACACTGGCAGAATAATGGCTGTGAAGTGTGACGGCATTGCCAGATCAAGGAATCAATGCCCTTTCAGTCTCTTCTTTAATGTACCTGACTCATGCATCTATTAACTGTAAAACAGAGATGGTTCAGGCAAACATCGCAGGTCAGCCCATCAGGGCAGTATCATGATCACCGCTTGCCAAAAATAATTCAGGAGTATTTCCTTGTCTGTCCTCATAATTGGTGTAAAGTACTCCAGGGCTAATGGAAGCCGCTCACAGTCTCCACATGAAACCCTCGTCTATCGATCTTTGCTCATCGCTGTTCAGTACAAAGGAGAACGCTGGACGTATGAACAGGAACAGGCCATTCAGCCAACCAGCCCGTGCCTGGCCTAATGCTCCACTTGAGCCTCCTCAAAACCTTTCCTCATCAAAATCGATACATTCCCAGCATTATCAGAACAGGTGAGCTGGGAATGGAATACCAGAGGATCGTTATGGCGATGATCGTTCTCCAACCAGAGGCTCTATTATTGGTCACCAACGTCTACCCGTGTCCAACTGGAGACAAAGCCACAAAGACCAGGAAGTACATTCTATGTTGATCTTAGTTCGGGGGGGGGGGGGGGGGGGGGGCAACGAATGCCACACATTTGCCCTAAGCCCCTTGAGATAGAATGTGGGGGAAATTAGCCAGGGTTCGCCTCAACGAGGAGACAGTGCGGCACCTGTACCAGGTCCTCGCGGACTTGGCATCACGTAAACAGCAGGACACCCGCTCCCAGTGGCCATCAAGGTCATCAACGGTGGAGTAAACGCTCTCACAGGATCTCTTATTGGCCAACATCAACGTCCCCAACCTCCGGGGGCGGGTGTTGAGCGGGCCCAACTCCACCTCCAAATCCACAGAATGGGGAGGGCGATCAGAGGTCACAATCGGCGGATACCACGCCCCCGCCACCCCCGGCAGCAGGTACCTGCCTACCACAGAGAAATCAATCCTACAATATACCTGACATACCTGAGAAAAGAAAGAAGAATCCCTCCCACCCTGGTGTAAAAATCTCTCTGGGTCTGCTCCCGCATCTGCTCCGTAAAGGGCAACGGTACCTTTGCCACCCCTGATGGCCTCACAGCCTTAGGCCTCGACTTAACCAATCGAGGATCCAGCACTCAGTTAAAGTGCCCTTCCAGGATTAGCTGGTGCGAATCGGGGGTCAAGGAAAGCAACTTTTTTGATAGAAGATGTGTCATCCCAGTTTGGGACTTGTACACCGGCCAACACCACCGAGGTACCCGCCAACAGCCCACGAACCATTACGTACCTCCCATCCAGATACGTCAAAATGTTAGCCGCTCCTTATTAAATGAGATTGCAGAACCCCCCCTCCACCCTTATCAAATCCCGGATGAAACAAACACTTCTGTCACCTGATCTGATCCTTAACCCGCAAATGGGTCTCCTGCAACAGCACCACATCAGCCTTCAAAGCCTCCGAGGTGCACAGATACCCTCGATCTCTAGACTGGGCCGCTCAGCCCCCTCACGTTCCATGTGACCAGCCGGATTGGGCGGGGGGGGGGGATGATCTACCCAACACCCCCCCCCCCCCCCCCGCCCCCGCTATACTGCTTCCCATTCTATTCACCGTGTGGGTTTCCAGAATGGGATCGCTACCATAGTGTTGACAGGGAGAGTGGGGGTGGTGGAGGGGGGGGGGGGGCGCTGCTGGGACTGACACTGGACAAACTAATTTCTGCGCACGCTTGTTCGGCAGTCTGCACCAGAGATGAACATGGCCCCCTGAGGTTGTCTAATTAGTCTTGCAGACGTTACAAGATCCGAGCTTAATGATTTTGAACACGATAATAAGGCGGGCATGCTTTCAATGTGCGGAATTAGAATGGGGGGGGGGGCGGAATGAAGAGGAGATCCTGTGAACATGGATAAGGAAAATTAACTCCTGGTTTTTGAGAAAAAAAACAATCTCTTGCGAAATATCTCCATTTATCCTGAGAATCATTTCTGTGGGTACCCTGAGCACAATCAAGTGTAATTAAAAAGTGGAGCCTTCCGCTTTACAAGCATATCATTCAGCAATTAATTCGCCAGCTCCCATGGCGTCTCTGAAGGACTTTGCGAAAATCCTGGCAGGCTGGGCTCGTGCAATGAAAACATTTTGTTGGTTCGGTCACCCTGAAGCTTCTGGATGCAGGTTTATCTCTGTTCCTCCCCACCGATGTTGCCTGGCCTGCTGTGAACCCTTCCGCATTTTCCTTTGAGGCCCCCGTTTAAAGGTTCTGGAGAACCTGATAAGTATCTTTTTCCCACCAAATTCCAGCAACCTTACTTTCCTCTCCCGTTGCGACGGAGACCCAGGTGCCTTTCCCCCTACCACATTTGTCCACTTGGCAGCTTGCATTTGTATAGCGCCTTTGACAGAGCGGCAGGCTTCACGGGAGGGAGGGGTACCAAGAAGGAAGAGTTGACACCGAGCCACGCATGAAAATATCGGGGCAGATGACCAACGCTTGGTCAAGGACGTGGGTTTCAAGGGATGTCTCCGGGGGGGGGGGGGGGGGGGGGGGGCAAATTATTCCACTGCCTTACGGGCACACTAAATTGCAGGGCAGGGAAAGGTTGCTCATCAAGCCTGCCCCACAGGGCATCATAACTCAACACTTGTTCCCTGGAAGACCACAGAAAACAGTCTTCGCACTCCTCAGCCTACCCCCCCGCCCCCCCCGCCCCCCCCCCCCCACCCCCCCCCAAACCCAAATCCCCGACCTCAAAATCGCGGGAGCCCTTTGGTTTCCTGCCAGATTCTTCCATTGTACAATTTATAGTCGGTTAAAAACTCAAGCTTGCTGTGACGTTTTGCATGCGCAGAATTGGATGCAAGTCAAGATTTGACAGCAGGGCCATTTATTTTTCAAGATCGCGATTCCTTACAGCATGTCAGCAGCCCTGCCTCAATTGCTGATTCTCTGAATCTTCGCCGCAACCCAGCAAGTGAATAAAGCTGTTAGGTCCATGACTAGGCACCCTCTCCCCCCCTCCCCGCCGGTGCATTGACGTGCAACTCGATGATCCGTTTTTCAAGTGCAGAGCGTCCGATTTTTGGCAACCGAATGGATTTTGAGTGAATGGGACCTCACTTCCGGTTTCCATTTCATAGATATCAGACATTTTTCAACGTAAAAAGTCTCATGTGTCATTTTCGCTGGGTTTAGTGGGATGTTACCCGCCAGCTTTTTGGGTGAGGTTCGGGATTCACCCACAATTAGTAATTTTTGGGGGGAATTTGGTTGAATCTCAAGCGTCGCAAGTCTCACAAATTAACCCACTGTGTTCTTCCAAACTCGCAGTCAAACACAGATATTGAGCTGGATTCTCCGGCCGCGCCCGCCGCAAAATTGGCAAGGGCGGGACCGGGACCTTGGGAGGGAAATTCCGGTTGCCGGAGAATCCCGCCCGTTATAAAGCCGTTGCCCATTTTGATTCTGCAGTGCATGAAAGAGCAGTCCATTGAAAAATAATGTCCTGCCCTCCTGAATTCACCGAAGCCTCGCCTGGTCTCTTCGTTGAAAGCAAAAGATTGTGTGGCATGAACTGGCTATTGCTTTTCTGACATGACAACACTTCAAAAATAATTAATTGGCTGCCAAGTGGTTTCCAATGCCCTGAGGTTGTGAAAGGCATGATACAAACGGAAGCAGGATTGCTCCGTCTACAGGTAGTGCAGGGGGCATCCCAGCAGTGTGGTGGAGTTGGCCTGCTGAATCTGCCATCCTGTCGGCCTTGGTGATCATCCTTTGACTCGCAGGGCCTGAGGCAGGTGCCACCTGGGAGGGTGTGTCCAGTGCCATGGCTGGGCACTTATCAGTCATTGGGGCCTCATCAGATACCGTGGCCACCTGCCAGGAGGTGGTGAAGGAGCTGCTGCCGTTGTCCGCAGTGCTCTGAGAGGTGCCCACTGAGGTAGCGGGCAGCTCGTCCAGCCGTGTGAGGCCGGTTTGGTCCCCTCCTGATAACCCCCTGATATGCTGGCACTGAGACGTGGTGCCTCACGCAACTCTCTCACACTGGCAGTGGCCACCTGAGCTCACTGCCAATGTGTGGGCTTGTAGGTTCACCTGATTCTGTTCCTGGAGCTGCCCCTCCATGTCGCCACTCTCTCAGTGCTCAGGGTCAGCGCCGAGCCCACACTCCGCATGGACTCCCCCGCGACAGAGCTCACGGCGCGGAGACTCTCAGGCGCCTGCACCAGACCGTCCCGTGCGTCCCACTGGATGTTCAGCAGCGAGCACCCGGTGGGTGATGCCTGCCCGGGATCCAGCACGGTCCAGGTCTCCAGCAAGCCTCCGACTCCCGGGGGCACTCGCTGCCTCCACCAGCTCCTGCTGCGAGGGTGCTCTGCTTGCCCCACGCTGCACTACCATCTGAGCGGAGGATATCGGGGAGCCCACTCTGTTTCTAACTGATCTCTCCGCTCCATGCCCGCACTGGAAAGGATGCAAAGAAGAGCAAAAATCCGACATGCAGGGAGGGAACAATTTGGCAGGTCAGTATTGGAGAACAGGGCACCTTCTAAAGGAAGGCATGTCATTTCATAAATTATGGTCCTTGGAGAGGAAATTGCTGTTGTGTTGACATGAAAATGGATTATACGCTGTCAGCGAAAGAATAAATGAAAAAGATGAATAAAAAGGGAGGAGATAACACGGTACTTCATCACTCTCCTTGGCAGCACCTGAACAGATCAGAGAACGTGTGATTATAAAGCACCTTTTCCCACTTTCCCTTCACAATCCAAAAATTCTACGCAAGTAACAATTCACCCGACATTTAGTCACTGCCAACTTGGAGGCGAATGTAGCACCCACCGACGTGATTACTTTGGGTTGTATTTAATTATTCCCCCCCCCCCCCCCCACCCCCCCGTCTCCCCCTCCCACCTCCTCGACTCGGAATGTTGGATCAGAATCCAGGAGCTCGCTCCCTCACAGCATTGTGGGTGTACCCACACCACACGGACTGCAGCGAGTCGAGGAGGTAAGCCTCCACAAACAGGAGTTACATACGAGCAATTCGCAGTTGGAGGCTCCCGGGGGGGGGGGGGGGGGGGGGGGTGGAACAATTCTCCTCCTCTCCATCTAAAATGGGCGACCCCTTATTTTTAAACAGTGGACCCCCCCTCGTTCCAGGTTCTCCCGCAAGAAAAAACATCCTCTCTGCAACCACCCTGGCAAGACCCCTCAGGATCTTATCAAGGTTTCGATCAAGTCGTCTCTCACTCTTCTCAACTCCAGCCTCGCCTGTCCAACCTTTCCTGACAAGACAACCCGCTGTTGCTAACTTTCTCCTTGGTTCACTTGGCTCTGTTTTATAACCTTTGCTCTCGAGTCGCCAGATATCTTTATGATACTGCCACGAGGTTCAAGTTCGAGTAATGACCAATAACTCAATACACCGATTAGTAAGATTTAAATCAAAGCACATTTATTATACACAGTAATCGCTACTCATGCACAAATTCTACATCTAAGCTACTTCTATGACTAACAGGCCTATACTTAACTTCGGACTGGCCCACCAGGTCAGGGGAACAAATGGCCTTTCGTTCGGGTCTGAGTCTGCGGGATTCGAAGTTGGTACGGATTGATAGCTCGGAGCGCCTATCTCGTAGTGAGCGTTGACTTAAGACTTACGATCTCTCGGCGGCCGCTGGACCGGCCACGGTCAATGTTGGTTCGCGTTGCTGGGTGACCCGGTCAAGAAGAAGAGGGGGCCGGTTTGAACTTGGGGGCTTAACTTTATTGTCCCCAGGGGCTTCCCGTCTTTCGGTGTGGACCCTGTACCTGGTTCTAGGTGATTGGACTTTGTTCCAATCGCTTGGTTTGATTTCTCCAATACTGGAGCGGTTCCCTGATCGATGGGCGGTCTTGAGGTGTCCGTTAACCTCTTTTGTGTTGGCTCCTGCTGGCGCCGGGGAGTCTGGCTTAGTTTTGTTTGTCCCAAATGTTGCTATTGTTCCCGGGGATTTCTTATTAGTATGTAGATGGTTGCTACATTATTATGCAGATGGATGCTAGTATCGATGCTGTCTGGGCTTTTGCAGAGTTAAATACACAGCAAACCTGCACCTGCTGGTTTCTGCCTGTGTTGGCTGAATTTCCCTTCCGCCTTTGCCGTTCGCCATTTTAAATCGGGAGTTGGCCAACCCAGGTGGCTACACCGCCCATTCCTGGTATTAGTCTAGTAAACCTTCTCTGAACATCTCTGCCGTATTTACATCTTTCCATCGATAAGGGGATCAATACAGTACGCAATGCTCCAGATGTGGTCTTACCAACTCCCTGTCCAACTGAAGTCTAACCTACTTACCTTTGCAACGGATTCCCCTGGCAACAAACAACAGCATTCTATTCGCTTCCCAAACTACTGGCTGCCGCTGCATACTAACTTTTCGTGACCCAGCAGGTCGGGAGGGGCAACCAACGCTGGCCTGGCCAGTGACACCCACGGCCCATCAAGGAACGAAAAAGCCCGGGCGTCGCTGACAAGGCTGGGATTTATCGCCCTCTGCCCCTTGCTGTTTTGCCGCTCGGGGAAGAGGTGTGGGGGTCACAATTGTTTGTTATTTCTTTTGGTCAGGTCCCTTGGGTTCCCGGTGGGAAACTGCATCGCGGGCCTGCTCTGGGCGCATGCCTAAGGGGTTAAAGATTCAGGCCCACCCATCTTCTTGAAACAGTGGCACGGGATCAAAAATGTCGTCTTCGCAAACAAATTTGCATTCCTTTAAATAAATAATCATTTGAAGGGCCCCAAATCTGCCGGTGCTAATCGCCACATCAACAGTGTGCAATCCCCCCCACACTCACCCCCTAACCTCCACCTCAGCCTCATCAAGGGACAGAGCATGAGGCATCTATCAATTCGCGATCGTGAGTACGTGAACAAGGGGATGGGGTTTGTTGGTCTAAACGCTAACTCATGTATTTGAAATAATAAATATTGCAGGGGGTACCTGCTTCTGCCAAGTGTTCACGAGGGACGATTTCAGCAGCGTTCAATTCTCCAACCACATCCCCGTGAAGTAAAATCAATACGAGCAGGCGGGAAGCTCCAGAGTGGGCTGTCAAGAAATAAATCTTCAGGATTTACATTACAGAGTGCTGAGGGTCGGGAGGACACTGGTGAGGAATTTTCATTACTCTTCCACCAGACGAGGGTGCCGCTGTTCAAGGCCGGCATTTGTTGCCCAGCCCAAACCGTCCTCAAACTAAATGGCCTGCAAGGCCCTTTCAGAGGGACGCAATGGATCTGGAGTCACATGTCGGCCAGACAGGGCAAGGCTGGCGGATTTCCTTCCCAGAAGTGAACCTGACGGTTTTTAGTTTTGCAACCATCGTTGGAGGCCATCGTGGTTGAGACTAGTTCTGTGTCTCATTTTTCTGAACTGAATTTAAATTCCACCAGCTGCCGCAGTGGGATTTGAGCCCACGCCGCCAGAGCATTCGCCCGGGCTTCTCGACTGCTCTTGCACCACCGTATCACCCGCCGTAACAACAATAATGAGGGAATCACGCCATGTGGAGGAGGCACCATTCGGCTAATATCCTGCCTATCCTGGAAAACCAGAATAAAATATATGGACATAACTGAGGCTCCATCAGTCTGACTTCCAGCTCAGGCCATTAAAGTAATGGGACTGAGTGTACAGGGTAAACTTGCAGAACAATAAACTGGTCCATGATGGTCAGTGTGGATTCAGGCGGGAATCCTATTCATGTATTTGTCAAGATGCCCCTTAAACGTCACTATCGTCCCTGTTTCCACCACCTCCTCCAGCAGCGAGATCCAGGCACCCACTACCCTCTTTGTAAAAAACGTACCTTGTACATCTCCTCTGAACCTTGCCCCTTGCACTTTAAACCTATGCCCCCTAGTAACTGACCCCTCTACCCTGAGAAAAAGTCTCTGACTATCCACTCTGTCTATGCCCCTCATAATTTTGTCGACCTCTTATCAGGTCGCCCCTCAACCTCCTTCGTTCCAGTGAGAACAAACCGAGTTTATTAAACCTCTCCTCATAGCTAATGCCCTCCATACCAGGCAGCATCCTGGTAAATCTCTTCTGCACCCTCTCTAAAGCCTCCACATCCTTCTGGTAGTGTGGCGACCAGAATTGAATGTGAGCCGTTTAGCTGCTGTTGTATAAACAGTCAAAGGTTCTGCTCCTTTTCCACATACACCTTCAATTTAATAGGGGCTAGTTTAGCACAGGGCTAAATCGCTGGCTTTGAAAGCAGACCAAGGCAGGCCAGCAGCACGGTTCAATTCCCGTACCAGCCTCCCCGAGCAGGCGCCGGAATGTGGCAACTAGGGGGTTTCACAGTAACTTCATTTGAAGCCTACTTGTGACAATAAATGATTTTCATTTAATTTCATTTCAATTTACTTCAACAGACTCTACACAAAACTCTAACGTCACATCACCCGACACAAAGGCCACCTGAAGCCCCTTTACATATCAGTGTCAATTATTGGATACTTAACATAAATGAGACAACTGATTCCAATGTCTCTTAACACATTACTTAACATTGAACACTATACCCCAAGTGTGGCCTAACTAAGGTTCTCCACAGCTGCAATATGTCTTGCCAATCCTGATACTCAATGCCCCGGCCAATGAAGGCAAGCATGCCATCTGCCTTCTTTTTAAAAAAATTTAAATTTAGAGTACCCAATTCATTTTTTCCAATTAAGGGGCAATTTAGCATCTTCAATCCACCTACCTTGCACATCTTTGGGTTGTGGGGGCGAAACCCACGCAAACACGGGGAGAATGTGCAAACTCCACACGGACAGTGACCCAGAGCCGGGATCGAACCTGGGACCTCGGCGCCGTGAGACTGCAGTGCTACCACTGCGCCACCGTGCTGCCCGCTGTGTGCCTTCTTGACTACCTTCTCCACCTGTGTTGCCCCTTTCAGTGACCTGTAGACCTGTACACCTAGATCTCTCTGACTGTCAATACTCTTGAGGGTTCTACCATTCACTGTATATTCCCTACCTGTATTAGACCTTCCAAAATTCATTACCTCACAATTGTCCGGATTAAACTCCATCTGCCATCTCTCCGCCCAAGTCTCCAAACAGTCTAAATCCTGCTGTGTCCTCTTGACAGTCCTCATCGCTATCCGCAATTCCACCAACCTTGTGTCATCTGCAAACTTACTAATCAGACCAGTTACATTTTCCTCCAAATCATTTATATATACTATGAACAGCAAAGGTCCCAGCACTGATCCCTGCGGAACAGATTCCACAGATGGCAACTTGCAACTAAATGCACACTAAAAAGTAATTTCTGTGGCCTGCAACAACACTGCGGTGGTAACCAGGAGGTCAGTGTCAGTGTCAAATATCAAACTTGCTTTCTCTTGAGGTTGGGTACAAGGTGTTAATCAAACTTCTTCCAGCCCCTCAGATTGATAGCCACCTGACCAGTTCATTTTATCTGAAAGGTGCTTGGATATAGTTGTACGGTCGAATGCACCAAGCCAAGGAATCTACATCACACTGATGTCAAGCGGCATTTCATCTTGAAAGGATAGATCTATGCCTTCAAAAGTCAAAGCTTTTTCACTTAATTGGGTTGTGAGTGTAGCTTACAGATTCTGCCATTCCTCAGTTTCTGATATTTCCTTATCTGATGCTGAAAATGTCACCGCTCCACCCACAATCAGGCTCAAAGCTTGAACAGAATGGGACGAGAGGAAATTAACTCAAGATTGTCTGTCGGGCTGTTGGAACCTGTGTGGGGGGTTTTCGATGGGCCTGGGAGGTGCGAATGGTGTGGACATGGAGTCGATACTGGGGGAGGTGCTTTCAAGAGGAATTGACAGAGGGGTTGTTGTGGGGGGGGGGTGGGTCTTCAGTGACCTGGGCCGGGGCAGGACCCTGTCTGCGGGGCGAGGCCTGGAAGGATAGGCATGGCAGGTCAGAAGTGGGGAGGGGGGGTGAGAGACCCCCAGTCAGAGTGGTGACGTGGGAGGGCTGGAACCGGTGAAGAGAGCGTGGGTTTTCTCGCATCTGAAGGGCTTGGAGGCGGATGTGGTGCTGTTACAGGAGACCCACCTGAGGGTCAAGGACCAGATAGGGCTGGGTGAGCCTACTCCGACAGCCGTGCGCGGGGGGGGGGTTCTCATACTGGTGGATAAATGGGTGAGGTTCCAAATGGAGAAGGTGGGATCAGGAGGGCAGTGCGCAGGATGGGAGATTGATGGTGTCGGTTTGTGTGTATGCCCCGAACTGGGACCACGTTTGTGAGGTGGATGCCAGCTGCCATACGGGATCTGGATACCCAGCAGCTGATATTGGGTTGGGGGTTGGAATATGGATGGATAGATCGAGGAGACGCTCACTGGACCCCTCGAGGATGGGGGGGGGGGGGCGTTGTCAGGGAGTATCCGTTTTTCTCCTCGGTGCTCAAGGTGTGTTCGAGGAGTGACTTTTTTGTGTAAGGAAAGGCGTGGCTGGCTAGGGTAAATAAGGCAGAGTACTCGGCCATGATGTTGGTATTTGCATCGCACTGGGTGGATGTGGATTTGGAGAAGGGGGCCGGGAATGCCTAGAGGCCGGCGTGGAGGCTAGATGTGGGCTTGTTGGCAGACCCAAACTTTTGCATTAAGTCGGGGAGGGTGCTGGAGGAGTATGTAGAGATTAATCAAAATGGTGAGGTCTCGCGGTCGGGGGTCTGGGAGGCATTGAAGGCGGTAGTAAGGGTGGGGGAGGTCATTGCATTTAAGAGGAAGGTGGATAGGCAGGCGCGGGAGCAGCAGGAGCTGATAGAGGAGATTTTGGAACTGGATAGAAGGTACGCGGGAGATCCGGACCCAGGGTTCTTGGTGAGAAGGATGGAGTTGCAGGCGAGGTTTGACCTTCTGTCTATGGGGAGGGCGGTTCAGCAGTTGAGACGAGCGCGTGGGATTGAGGATGAGTCCGGGGAGAAGGCCAGTCGTTTGCTAGCGGCCCAGCTTCCCCCGGCAGGCAGCGGCGAGGGAGACGGTGCAGATTAGCGATGGGACAGGAGGGGTGGTGGGGGCTCCGGACCAGGTGAATGGGGTGATTGAGGACTTTTCTGGGGGGGTTATAAATGTCGGAGCCACCGGACGATGAGTCAGGGACGAGGGAGTTTTTGGAGCGGTTGGAGTGGTCAGTGGTGGGAGAGGTGGAACGGGCCGGGTGAGAGGAGCCGTTAGGTCTGGAGGAAGTGGAGGTAGCGATAAGGAAGATGCAGTCGGTTAAGGGGGCGGGGCTGGGTGAGTTCCCGGCTGAGGTCTATAAACAGTTCAAGCTCACGTTGCCGCCACTGATGGTGGCAATGTTTGAGGCGATGGCAAAGGGGGCAGGGGCTTACCGGAGACTATGAGGTAGGCATCTATTTCATTGTTTTGGAAAAGGATAATGACCCGGTGGAGTGTGGGTCGTAGAGGCCCTCTGAATGCGGATATCAAGACACTGGTTAAGGTGCTGGCGGTGAGGCTGGAGGGGTGTCTTCCGAAGGTGGTGGAGGAGGCAGATCACATGGGATTCGTCACGGGCAGGCAGCTGTCATCGAATGTACGGGGACTGCTGAAGGTGGTGCTTCCTCCGGCGGAGGGCAGGGAGCTAGAGGTGGTGCCGTTGGATGCGGAGAAAGCATTTTTCAGAGTGGAGTGGAGGTATCTGTTCGTGGCGCTGGAGAAGTTTGAGGTTGGGCCCAAGTTTGTGGCTTGGGTAAAGTTGCTATTTCAAGATCCGACAGCCTGTGTGCGGATGAATGAGACGCAGTCGGAGTACTTCCTGCTGTTCCGGGGAACAAGGCAGGTGTGCCCATGTCCCCCTCCTCTTGTTCGCGTTGGCGTTTGAGCCTTTGGCGATTGAGCTGAGGGGCCTGGGCTAATGGAGGGGGTTAGTGAGGGTGGGGGGGGGGGGGGGGGCGCGCAGCGGCGTTGCAGCATAGTGTGTTTGTACGCAGATGATGTATTGTTGTACATTTCAGACCCGGGCTCTTGGGGGTTGCTCGGGAAATTTGGGGCGTTTTCAAGCAATCCAGGGAAGACCGAGTGTGTTGTCCAGTCTCCTTCATGTGGAGGTGCGGGGTTGGAGGGCTTGACAAAACTGGGACCCATGCGGGTATGGAGGAAGTGAGACAAGTTAAAGGGGAAATTGTTCAGTGAGAGGACAAGTTCAGCCAGGTGGAGGCGAGTGGTGGTGGACTCCTGAGACCATCCTGGTGGGTATCCTCTCCCACCCCACTTGGGCCATCAGTTCCTTGTTCCAAGATGCCCTTTGACACACCGCTCACCTTTGTCCTGCCATTAACACATTCTAATCTCTTAATGTGCCATTATCAGCTCCCTTCTTAGCCTTAATCACCCCATTTACATTCCCTTTGTCTTTTTGTCCACGACATCTTTGTCAATCTCCACCCACCACTGGCCCCCTATCCAGCCCACTGCTGCCCGCACCCCCCTAACAGCATTATAAATCTGACCCCATTTCCAGTCCTCTCCAGCTTTGACAAAGAGTCATCCAGACTCAAAACGTTAGCTCCCTTCTCCCGCTCCACAGATGCTGTCAGACCTGCTGAGATTGCCCAGCGTTTTGTGTTTTCGTTTGTGCGGCGGATGTGTTATTTGCCTCGGAATTCCCAGCCACAATATTTATGCGGCTGGTCTGGTTAAGCTGCTGGTCGATGGTAACCGCCAGGATATTCCTGCTGAGTGTACCAACAAGGGTCACGCTGTTGGGTGTCACGAGAAGATGGTTAGACCATAAGACCATAAGACATAGGAGCGGAAGTAAGGCCATTCGGCCCATCGAGTCCACTCCACCATTCAATCATGGCTGATTTCAACTCAATTTACCCGCTCTCTCTCCATAGCCCTTAATTCCTCGAGAAATCAAGAATTTATCAACTTCTGTCTTAAAGACACTCAACGTCCCGGCCTCCACCGCCCTCTGTGGCAATGAATTCCACAGACCCACCACTCTCTGGCTGAAGAAATTTCTCCTCATCTCTGTTCTAAAGTGACTCCCTTTTATTCTAAGGCTGTGCCCCCGGGTCCGAGTCTCCCCTGCTAATGGAAACAACTTCCCTACATCCACCCTAAGCCATTCATTATCTTGTAAGTTTCTATTAGATCTCCCCTCAACCTCCTAAACTCCAGTGAATATAATCCCAGGATCCTCAGACGTTCATTGTACGTTAGGCCTACCATTCCTGGGATCATCCGTGTGAATCTCCGCTGGACCCGCTCCAGTGCCAGTATGTCCTTCCTGAGGTGTGGGGCCCAAAATTGCTCACGGTATTCTAAATGGGGCCTAACTAGTGCTTTATAAAGCTTCAGAAGTACATCCCTGCTTTTATATTCCAAGCCTCTTGAGATAAATGACAACAATGCATTTGCTTTCTTAATTACGGACTCAACCTGCAAGTTTACCTTTAGAGAATCCTGGACTAGGACTCCCAAGTCCCTTTGCACTTCAGCATTATGAATTTTGTCACCGTTTAGAAAATAGTCCACGCCTCTATTCTTTTTTCCAAAGCGCAAGACCTCGCACTTGCCCACGTTGAATTTCATCAGCCATTTCTTGGACCACTCTCCTAAACTGTCTAAATCTTTCTGCAGCCTCCCCAGCTCCTCCATACTACCTGCCCCTCCATCTATCTTTGTATCATCGGCAAACTTAGCCAGAATGCCCCCAGTCCCGTCTAGATCGTTAATATATAAAGCGAACAGCTGTGGCCCCAACACTGAGCCCTGCGGGACACCGCTCATCACCGGTTGCCATTCCGAAAAAGAACCTTTTATCCCAACTCTCTGCCTTCTGCCTGACAGCCAATCGTCAATCCATGTTAGTACCTTGCCTCGAATACCATGGGCCCTTATTTTACTCAGCAGTCTCCCGTGAGGCACCTTATCAAAGGCCTTTTGGAAGTCAAGATAGATAATATCCATTGGCTCTCCTTGGTCTAACCTATTTGTTATCTCTTCAAAGAATTCTAACACGTTTGTCAGGCACGACCTCCCCTTACTAAATCCATGCTGACTTGTCCTAATCCGACCCTGCACTTCCAAGAATTTAGAAATCTCATCCTTAACAATGGATTCTAAAATCTTGCCAACAACCGAGGTTAGGCTAATTGGCCTATAATTTTCCATCTTTTTCCTTGTTCCCTTCTTGAACAGGGGGGTTACAACAGTGATTTTCCAATCCTCTGGGACTTTCCCTGACTCCGGTGACTTTTGAAAGATCATAACTAACGCCGCCACTATTTCTTCAGCTGTCTCCTTTAAAACTCTAGGATGTAGCCCATCTGGGCCTGGAGGTTTATCAATTTTTAGGCCTCTTAGTTTCTCCAGCACTTTCTCCTTTGTGATGGCTACCATATTCAACTCTGCCCCCTGACTCTCCTGAATTGTTGGGATATTACTCATGTCTTCTACTGTGAAGACTGACGCAAAGTACTTATTTAGTTCCTCAGCTATTTCCTTGTCTCCCATCACTAGATTACCAGCGTCATTTTGGAGCGGCTCAATGTCTACTTTTGCCTCCCGTTTGTTTTTAATGTATTTAAAGAAACTTTTACTATCATTCCTAATGTTACTGGCTAGCCTACCTTCATATTTGATCCTCTCTTTCCTTATTTCTCTCTTTGTTATCCTCTGTTTGTTTTTGTAGACTTCCCAATCTTCTGACTTCCCACTACTCTTTGCCACATTATAGGCTTTCTCTTTTGCTTTGATGCATTCCCTAACTTCCTTTGTCAGCCATGGCTGCCTAATCCCCCCTCTGATAACCTTTCTTTTCTTTGGGATGAACCTCTGTACTGTGTCCTCAATTACTCCCAGAAACTCCTGCCATTGCTGTTCTACTGTCTTTCCCACTAGGCTCTGCTCCCAGTCGAGTTTCGTCAGTTCCTCCCTCATGCCCCTGTAGTTACCTTTATTTAACTGTAACACCTTTACATCTGATTCTACCTACTTTCTTTCAAATTGGAGATTGAATTCTACCATATTGTGATCACTGCCTCCTAAGTGTTCCCTTACTTTAAGATCTTTAATCAAGTCTGGCTCATTACATAACACTAAGTCCAGAATGGCCTGTTCCCTCGTGGGCTCCATCACAAGCTGTTCCAAAAAGCCCTCCTGTAAACATTCAATGAATTCACTTTCCTTGGGTCCACTGGCAGCATTATTTACCCAGTCCACCTGCATATTGAAGTCCCCCATGATCACTGTGACCTTGCCTTTCTGACATGCACTTTCTATTTCGTGGTTCATTTTGTGCCCCCAGTCCTGACCACTGTTAGGAGGCCTGTACATAACTCCCATTATGTTTTTGTTGCCTTTGTGGTTCCTCAACTCTACCCACACAGACTCCACATCATCTGACCCTATGTCGTTTAGTGCTATTGATTTAATTTCATTCCTAATGAACAAGGCAACCCCGCCCCCTCTGCCCACCTCTCTGTCTTTTCGATAGGTTGTGAATCCCTGGATGTTTAAATGCCAGTCCTGAACCCCCTGCAACCACGACTCTGTGATGCCTACCACACCATACCTGCCAGTCACAATCTGGGCCACAAGCTCATCTACCTTGTTCCGTACACTGCGCGCATTTAAATATAGCACCTTTAATTCTCTATTGACCGTCCCTTTTTGTTTTCTTAGTGTGGTGGACCTTGGTTTACTGAGCCTTTCATACACTGTGTCATATTTTGTGGGATTGGGACTATCGTAACCTCTCCTGAGTTTTGTCTTTTCGTGCTTTTTTGTATTCCTAAGCAGCTACGCTTCCCACTGATTACTTCACCTCTTGGTTCCCTGACTTTCCCTTCCCCCCCAATCTCTAGTTTAAAGTCCTATTGACCACTCTATTTATTCTTTTCGCCAGAACACTGGTCCCAGCTCGGTTCAGGTGGAGACCATCCCAAAGGTATAGGTCCCCCCTGTCCCAGAACTGATGCCAGTGTCCCATGAAAAGGAACCCCTCTTTCCCACACCACTCTTTCAGCCACTTGTTAATTTCCCTTATTCTTGCCTCCCTATGCCAATTTGCACGTGGCTCGGGCAGTAATCCGGAGATTATGACCCTTGAGGACCTGTTTTTTAAATTTGAATCCTAGCTCTTTATAATCTCTAAACAGGTCCTCTTTTCTACACTTGCCTATGTTGTTGGTACCGACATGGACCACAACAACTGGATCCTCCCCCTCCCTCTCCAGTATCCTTTCAAGCCGGTCAGAGATGTCCCGCACCCTAGCACCGGGCAGTCAACATACCATGCGGGACTCTTTATCCTGCTCACAAAGGATACTATCTATCCCCCTGATAATAGAATCCCCTACAACTACAACTTGCCTATTTACTCCCTCCCCTTGAATGGCCTGCTGAACCATGGTGCCTTGGTCAGCTGACTCATCCTTCCTGCAGCCCTGTTCCCCATCCACACAGGGAGCAAGTGCCTCATACCTGTTGGACAGGGTCAAGGGCTGAGGCTCCCGAGTTCCTGACTGCTGGTTCTCTTTACCTGCCTGACTTGCAGTCACACCCTGTTGTCCCTGGCCACTGGCAGGATTTAAACTACTTACTCTGACAGGTGTGACTGGTTGGATGCTCTCCTGACGGAGGTTGCTGCCTCTCACTTGTGCGGTGAGGCTGTTGTTGGCCCGATTTCCTCCGGGTCTTGCTGCGTTTGGGGGGTGGACGGCTTCATTATATGAGGAGTGGTGAACTGAATTAAACACTCTGCAATCATTAATGCACATCCCCACTTCTGACCTTCTGACTGTATGCATGGGGAATCATGTGGCACAGGACGACGTTGCCAAACACCTTCTGTCAAGAATAAAGATAGGAGGCCCTGCATGTGGAAATTGCGTTGTAAAGGACCAAGAGGTCAAAGTTCAGCGGCGCGCAGATCATAGTCAATAAAATCATGAAGCCCAAGGCAGGTTGCCTGTGCACTGTCGATGGTAAAGTACCCGAGTAGCTGTTGCCCTTGACAATCACTTTTCTTTTTATTATCACTCTTGTAGGAGGCAGCAGAGATCAATACACGAGGCTGTGCAGAACAATCTTACTCACCTTGGTCGACTAAAAAATAAGATGGAAAAACTCTGGCAGCGCTTCTCATGTCAGAATCGATCAAAGGTCAGATTTGTTCTCCATTAGGTCTTCAGTCGAAAGCAGGGTTTCATATCTCAAGTGAAATGGATTTCTATTCTGCCCGCTATAATCTAATTTCTGGTTTGTGCAATTTATGAGGTGATGGGTCATGAACCATGCTGTCGGATGTCGAAAGTAAGTTTGAAGAGAGTTAATAATAATAATAATCGCTTATTGTCACGAGTAGGTTTCAATGAAGTTACTGTGAAAAGCCCCGAGTCGCCACATTCCAGCGCCTGTTGGGGGGAGGCCGCTGCAGCCAGCGAGCAGCGAGGCATCAGCTGCAGCCCGTGAATGCCTGGGCTTGCCATCTGGTGGGTTAACCGCCCTGTGCATGGAAGCTGGTGATACCCCAGGTTGGCCTCACCTCCGCCTCTCCTGACCCCTCCGCTATCGCCAGACCCCTCGTGTGACATCCAGCGCTGGGTGAGCAGGAATCTCCCAGCTAGGTATTGGGAATAGAGAAGCAATTGGCCGGAATTCTCCGGCCGGCAGCAGGATTCTCTGGTCCCGCCGGTGGCGCACCCCCCCACTCCCTTCCCGTCAAGGATTTCCCGGGCAGCGACGGGTGGCTTCAATGGGAAATCCCATTGACAGCAACGCGGACAGATAATCCCCTCGCCAGCGGATGACGGGCCACCGAGAAACACGTGACCGGGGAAAACCGGAGAATCCAGCCCATAATCTTTGGTCCCCTTGGCAAACTCCGCGGCCTCACCGTTGGCTCCGTCGCTCTCCCCGGCAACCCATCTTGAGGCTGAACCCGAGTGTTCACAGCCTTGGTGTCCCATCTTGTTGCTTCCACCACACGGCAATGGGTGCCTCTTTCCACTGTCCCACTCTGTTCTGGCCTCAGCTTGTTCGCTGCTGAAACCCTCGTTCACAACACTGCTACCTCTGAACTTGACTGTTCTGAAGCATTCCTGTCTAGCCTCTCCTCTGGCAACTCGACGCCATTCAGAACTCTCCTGCCCGAGTCTCTGCTCCCTCCACCCATCTCCGCTCCGCTCGTTCATCTCGTTATGGGCCAGGGTTTAGAGAACCCCAAAGTGTACCATGGAGTTCACCTGACCCACAACTTTTAATAGATTGTGGTTATGGGGAGCACACGGGCCTACCTTACAGGTGTGGTGCACCAGAGCTTTAAAGTACTTTTAAATTAAAACACTTTATTTATGAAACCAGTTAACACTTTATAAACCCACTGTAAACATCTTAACAACTATCAACACCAATAAATCCCCCAAAGAATACAGTACTCTATAAGTAACTCTTAATCTTTCCTTGCAACAGCCATAAGACAAAAAGAACCCTCTTTACAGAAAGACATCAGGTTTAACTTCTCTACTGAGAGCAGTTACCACTTTGAAATCACCAAGTGAACATTCTTTAGCTTGCAGAGATCCATACACATCTTGCTGTGACTGCAGCTTCTCCAAACCTAAAACAAAACTAAACACACCCTGTAGCTGCGAGTACAAAGTGAAAGTAAAAGCAGACAGACAGCCCAGCTCCACCCACCCTCTGACATCACTGCAGCTATCTAATAAACACCCATTTCTTAAAGGTACACCCACGACAGCTATTCGATAAACACCCATTTCTTAAAGGTACTCTCACATGACAATCGACACTTCTCATACACCCCTCGCTCCTGGTTATGGGACATCTCAATTGTAATGACACTCACTCGTGTTTTCAAACCACTCCAGGGCTTCATTCCTTCTTATCCTTGTGATCTCCTCGGGAATTCTGGGGCCTGGGGCAAAATTGAAATAAGGGAAGCAGGTGCCATTGAGTGTAGGTTTCAATGACACGGTGAGGGATTCAGCAAGGAGGAGGAACGTTTAACACAGAAGGAATCAAGGACCAGAGAAGAGAGGGGAGACGATTAGTGTCCAAGAGTTAGAAAGTAAAAGTTGCAAACACATTTGAATTCTAGAATCCTGACTAAACACCAGTAAATTTGAGCAATTTAACGCAAAACGAAGTGCGAAAGATGTCTCGGCTCCAGCACACGTCCACCTTGAGCCAGAGGAAGTATTGGGACGGATTTAACTTGAGAAAGACAGTTCTTTGGGACGGCAGGACTTATGCCTATACCCCTGATGTTGGTCCATTTTCCCAGGTAGGCATAATTTAGATAATCGCAGGAGGCAAGAGGAACCATTGATGCACAGTCTCCCCATGTCTGCGTGGGTTTCACCCCACAACCCAAAGATGTGCAGGGTAGGTGGATTGGCCATGCTAAATTACCCCTTAATTGGAAAAAATGAATTGGGTACTCGAAATTTATATTAAAAAAAAAAGAATGCAGGTAGGGGATTGGAGATAAAATGTTACTCAGTTTTGAACTGGCGACTTTGACAAGTGCCATCGATGGCTCAGTGATCAGCTGCACGAGGTGGAGTGTCCCGTTCAACCTTAAATTCCCCTTTCGCCCATCACGCGAGTGGATGGCAGGAACTCGAAGACTATCACTTGTTGCCCCCGAACCACCCTTGGAAAGGAGAAGTCAAGCCACAATCCTGAACCGCGACAGTCCACCCGGTGGCTCCTTACAACTTGAGTGGCTATTTCTGAGGCCAGTTAAGAGTCAACCGCATAGCTGTGCGCCTGGTGTCACCTGTGGGCCAGACCGGGTCAGGGCGGCGGATTTCCTTCCCAGAAGGATATCAGAGAATCAGATGGATTTTCACACCAATCACGGGTAGTTTGGCATTCATTTTGGAGACTAGCTTTCAACTGAATGTTGTGGGATGAATTCCTGCTCAATCTTCAATGCGCATCGCCTGCTCTCAACTCACCCTAAAGCGGGACCTGGCTTCCTGTGGCATTGCCACCATTGTCATGTAGCAGCAGCAGTCAGTAGCCAGTGACCAGGGATGGTGACCTTGGCTGACTTCTTGCACACGAGCCCGCATGTTGAGAGGGCAGACGTAGGAATCCTACCGTCAATCCAGTTAAAATCCGGCTGGCTAAACACGGGGAGGCCAAAGAGTCTCGCCCTGCGTTTTCCCGTGGATCCCACTTCTGTAAGCTGTTGATTCCGACTCGGTTGCACTTCCTCCCGGTGTCCCTACGTCCCCATGTCCAAACGGCCACATGTCACATCTGAACCTGGACAGCAACAGCAAGGCAGTCGACCGCACGGGGCCTCACAGTTAATTTGGGTGCCCTTCTCCCCAGTGTCCAGATGGGACTGTTCTGGCAGGGGGTCACTGGGAAGTAATCAGGAACAGGTTTTAACAGCACTGCCGGCTACCTCGAACAAACCAGGCTAGGTGCCATAGGGGCTGTGAATGTCTCCGTTTACCGCTTACTGATTCTAACTTAGACTGTGGGTGTGCCATTATAGAGTCAAGTCCACACTCGCCAACATGCACAGAATTCTAATGCACCAAATCACTTCCTTCATACTGACTCATTACTGACTCAGACTCGACACTTCAATGCACAACGCAGGCACATGAAATACTCCAGGGTTTGGAGAATAAACCTCTGAATTCCTGCTAAAGACCCTAACTGAGGCTCGGCCTATTGGACTTCAAGAATTCTCAGTGACGACTCACCACCGCCTCCTCAACTGCAAGTAGGGAAGGGCAGTAAACGCTGCCCCAGCCGGTGCTGCTCACCTCCTGGGAGCGGATAAATGGAATAGCTCAGGAGGAGATCCCCAGCTCCTATTTTCACAACACTGGAGACTTTCGACCCTGGAACCCTCCTGGTGAACCTCTTGTGCACCCTCCGCAGGGTCCTGACATCCTTCCCCAAATCTGGTGCCCAGAAACGGATGACACTCCAGTTGCACTGATGATTTAGCGTAGCTGGGTGGACTGAAGCCATGAGTTTCAATTCTGCACAGCAGCTCACTGTGTGGGTTCTCATTACACTGACATTATAATCAGCAACATCACAATAATTTACAACTTGTAGCCTGTACCTGTGTCAAAGAACAGGTTTCCTTTGTGTGGTAGTCACCACTGTTGTATTATATTGTATATATGGGTATTACGGTAAGGCCCCTGTTCTACAGGTACGGGGGTAGATCCCTGCCTGTTGGCTCCGTCCAGGAGGCGGAGTATAAATGTGTGTGCTCTCCGAACAGCAGCCATTTCATAAGCTGCTGTAGGAGGCCACACATCTTGCTGTAATAAAGCCTCGATTACGTTCTACTCTCGGCTCGTCGTAATTGATAGTGCATCACTTTGCAACCCAGACCCCAGTCCTCCTCTCGATTCCCCCACACGGAAATTCCACGAATTACCAGTGGATTGTAACAGTCCATGACTTTTCCACAGTAATGTTATGCAGATCTATATTCAGCTCTGCTTTCAGGGAAGAAATTACAATGCATTTCAGCTAAAGGCCCCTTTCAACGGATTCTGACAGGGACCATTTTCTGCACAGCCAGATCTCCTCGTCGCTCGTCAGAAACATCAGGCTGGTGGTGACATGATCACTTCGCCACTGGAATTTGGGTTCAAATCTAAGCAAGACTTAACGTACAGAATTGTTACTTACCTGGTGTGCCGGGACTGGGGAAGAGGAGGGGGGGGGGGGGGAGATGCGGGAAACCTGGCGGTCAGGATTCACCCGCCAAGGCTGGGGAGTTTTGCCGCCACCTTCCCTACTTCACAAGAATATGGCAGCACAGCAGCACAAGTGGATAGCACTGTGGCTTCACAGCGCCAGGGTCCCAGGTTCGATTTCACACTGGGCGGAGTCTGCACATTCTCCCCATGTCTGCGTGGGTTTCCTCCGGGTGCTCGGGTTTCCTCCCACAGTCCAAAGACGTACAGGTTAGGTGGATTGGCCATGATAAATTGCCCTTATTGCCCAAAAGGTTAGGAGGGGTCATTGGGTTACGGTGATGGGGTGGAAGTGAGGGCTTAAGTGGGTCGGTGCAGACTCGATGGGCCGAATGGCCTCCTTCTGCACTGTATGTTCTATGTAAGAGAGCCGGTCAGTGAAGGCCGCAGGATCAACAATGGCCAAGCCGGGAGGGAGGGTGGGTGATCTCAGAGGTAATGGTGAGTTGGCGGGAGGGGTGGTGGCGGAGTGTCGATTAGTGCAGGTCTATCACAGGCGTGGGGGGAGAAGAACGATAAATTGGGAGGACAGACGATCTATGGCGGAGAAATCGCGTGGTGGTGAGAAATGGAAGGTCTTGTTGTCGGGAGTGGGGAATCAAAGGCCTGGAAATTGGGATTATTATGTCATTGTCTTATTACGTTTAGGTAAAGGGAATTGATTGATGAACCACCAAAGGCATACAGCAAGAAAGGTCGCGAGCGCCAGCCCCACAAGGTCATCCAGGACGAGGAAAGGAAAGGATTCAGTTTACGCATCGGGTAAGAATCGTGACAGCAAGAGGTATGCTTTCGGTGGACACAAAGACCCTCGAATTTGGAAAAAGGCTCAGACCACAAAGGCGATTGTGCCGAGACTGGAACGCGTGGAGCCCATTTACCCTCAAAGAGAACACTGGCCACCTAGAGCTGCAAGCATTTGGAGTTGGGGGGAGACACGAGGAAGGGCCAAATCATCCAGTTCTAAGGTGCATTCTTGGGAGTGCAGATTCACGATAAAATTGGTGATTGCGAAAGCTTGCATTCCGGGACCGATGGGCACCGCAGGGGTGAGAGTGTGTTATCTCCCCCCCAAAAAAAAATTATTGCAATTTAATTTGTTAAGTTTCCTTTCAGAGTTTTATTGTTGCAGTGTCCCTTTAAGGAGTAGTTAATCTTTCATCAGTCAGTTAGATGTACAGGTACACTCAAAACAGCATTATAAAAGGCACCCAATCAGTTCTTAACAGGGTACAAAGAAAGATTTTTCAGACATGGGGAGACAGGAGGTGAGTTCCTCTCTGCAGGATTCTCAGCCTGGGACATGCTCTGTTAGCCACAGTATTTATATGACTGGTCCACTTCAGTTTCTGGTCAATGGGGACCGCAGGATGTTGATAGAAAGTTGGCTGAAAGTGTCCAATATTGAGGCATTTGCCATCCATACCCAAGTGGGCACAAATCTGTCATATTACTTGGGGGTAATATTTGTTACTCGTTTGTTTATGCCGAGTTGAACTTAACTTTGATGATGACGAATGCTCAAAGTTGTCCAGTGATGACAAATAATTTATTGAGTAACTAATCAATTTACTGCTGAGTTCTTTTCTTCAATACTTTTACTCGTCGTTGAATTAAACAAGATAGATTTAGATTAACAATGAATATTATACTTTACACTCAGAACTTGCTATGTTTCTGTCCTCAAGCTGCAACCCATCTAAAGAGAGCAGGGAAACAGATTGAGGTTGTTTATATACCCCCGGTTAGTGTTGCCCTCTAGTGATCATCTGACTGTACTGACCACACATTAATCCTTCATGTATTTACATATACAGAGATCACGACAAGAACCAAAGCTGAAACCGTTCTTGATTTGCCAACTGTACAAGGTTTCTCACATTCATCAGCAGCCTTCAATTCCAGCCGGCATCCTCTATGGCATACATGAGTCAGCCGGACCTTTCAATAAGATCCCAGCCCCTCCATTTCACTATTTCCATTACCTGCTATGTAATTCATAACTCATCTGAACACCCTTAACTTGAAAACGTCTTACCTGGAATATTCTCTCCAGTGTGTGTGCGGATCAGCAGAACACGGTGGTTGCAAGTTCGTCGAAGAGTCATCGTTAACTGTGCCTTCCATTTATCGCTCCATCTGTCGCTCCACAGGTTGAGCATCAGCTGCAAACACATCAAGCAAAGAAGTACATCACTGACATGGACGCAAACTTTGATGTGAGCACTGCTGATCACACATGAATTCGAGACCGGCGCTGGTTCGAGGATGGTTGTAATCAGAATAGAGACACACCCTGTACCCGTTCCCCATCCCTCCCCCCTCATTTCCTTTTTCAGAATTCAATGCACGAGCTCCCACAGTGCAGGTCACCGTCCAAACTCAGAAACACCGGTGATGTGATGAGGCAAAATGGGGTCTTGGATTTGCTAAACGAATTGACAGTAAAACTGTTAATGCCTGTTGTCATTACTCCTCTGAAAGTGACAGCAACTTCTGGAATACACACATGTACAGTTAAAGGCAGGAATTCAGACATTTCTGTGATGGGCCACTGTTGAGCCCCAGACTGCATACCAATTAGAAATCACTGAATTGATGAGAATTTCCACTCTTAGGCTCTTCGTGTCATTGCAAGAACCGTATCTTGCCTTGTTGGACCATGTGTAACTGGACTTTTATGCATCATTATTCCTAATTAATGGCTCCGAAATTTCGTATTTCTCGAATGACAAATGTCTCCATTACGACAAGAAACTCCACATAATTTTCAAATAACATTGATAAAAGTTTAATGTAAGATATTTTAGCTTCAATCTTAATCTGAGTGGGGCAGAACGGTAGTCTGCACGTTCTCCCCGTGTGTGCGTGTGTTTCCTCCGGGTGCTCCGGTTTCCTCCCACAGTCCAAAGATGTGCAGGTTAGCTGGACTGGCCATGATAAATTGCTCCTTCAGTGTCCAAAAGGTTGGGTGGGGTTACTGGGATAGGGTGGAAATGTGGGCTTTCCAAGGGCCAGTACAAACTCGATGGGCCAAATGGCCTCCTTCTGCACTGTAAATTCTATGATTCTATGAATTTTACAATCATTCATTTCCCCATCTGTAACATTTTGAATCGAAAGTGAAGGAATTCAGTGACATTTCAGACTTGCTGGGTTGCTGTCTGGAAGAATGCTTAAATGTGATTGGCTGTTTATCCTGCTTGGCGATATCACTGCTGCTGTGCGGCCGGAGATTCACTTGACTCGCCGTCAGATTCGAACTGAGGCCAGGAAGGTGAAAAGTCCATGTGGGTAGCTTTTTTCGAGGTGGGTGGTTAACCTGTGGATTCTGCCAACCCCCGCTCCACTGAAATCCTGAATGTTTGTGGAGTGGGCGGGGGTGGGGGGGGGAAAGAGAGAGGTTTCATGCAACCATAGATCCTGGCACCTGCCCCCCCCCCCCCCCCCCCCCAGGAAAGTCTGAGCTGTCAAAGTTGTGAAACTCCATTTGAGCAGACGGACGACGGAGGAAGCGACGGGCAGCGTGTTTGGAGCTGGGGCGGAACGAGGGAGAATGTGCAATAGGAATGCTGGCCGTATCAGTACCAAGACAGGATAGTAAAAAAATAAGAGATTGCCATGGATAGAAAGGGGAGTTGTGTATCAGGCAGCAACACTTCCATTCTAACAATGCCGAGTTCTTCAGCTCATTCACTCACAGCAAGACCCAAGTAGTTACGTGTTTAATGAGGCATTTGTCAAAAATACAATGTGTACAGACAAAGCAGTGTGAAGGAGCTGTGGATGCAAAATATCTTCACTGCTTCACACAATATGGACTGCCTCAAGAAGCATGGCAACTATTTTTAATTGGATCTGCAAAACACTTTTGTGCAGCCAATAGGGAAGTGATGACAAATACAATGACACCTTGTGTGGACTCGCTCAGAGCCAAGATTTCAGTCATTTTTATTCACAATTTCACTTCTCCAACAGCTCAGTTGTTTGTTTGTTTTTCCGAATTCTATTCTTAAACATGTGATGAATGTTAGTGCCAGATAAGAGAATGTTGTTTTGTTTCAGAAAACTCAGCTGAGGGATAACATGCCTTAATTTACAGAATTACGTTCCCTCTGCACAATCTTACAAAGCATTCTCACACAGCTACAGAATGAATTCGATACAGATCGAGTTCTTTCTGCTTTGCTCCATCAATCATGCCGTAGGCAATAACAGCACAGGTTAGATACTGAGTGAAGCTCGCCCGAAACTGTCCCTCCCCACCAAACACTCCCAGGACAGGGACAGCACAGGGTGAGATACAAGAGAAAAGCTCTCTCTGTACTGTCTCCATCAAGCACTCCCAGGACAGGTACAGCACGGCGTTAGATACAGAGTAAAGCTCCCACTACACTGACCCATCAAATACTCCCAGGACAGGTACAGCACGGGGTTAGATAATAATAATAATAATTGCTTATTGTCACAAGTAGGCTTCAATGGAGTTACTGTGAAAAGCCCCGAGTTGCCACATTCCAGTGCCTGTTCGGGGAGGCCGGTACGGGAATTGAACCCGCGCTGCTGGCCTTGTTCTTGTAAATCATTACAAGCCAGCTGTTTAGCCCACTGTGCTAAGCCAGCCCCTAACCAGATACAGACTAAAGCTACCTCTGCACTGCCTCCATCAAACACTCCCAGGACAGGTACAGGTTCATAGAATCCCTGCAGTGCAGAAGGAGGCCATTTATCCCATCGAGTCCACACCAGCCCTCTGAAGGAGCACCCCGCCTAGGCCCACTCCGACACCCTATCCCCGTAACCCCATAAATCCACCCAATCTTTGGACACTAAGGAGCAATTTAGCGTGGCCAATCCACCTAAACCTGCACATCTTTGGAGTGTGAGAGGAAACTGGAGCACCCGGAGGAAACCCACGCAGACACGGGGAGAACGTGCAAACTCCACACAGACAGTGACCCAAAGCTGGAATGGAACCCGGGTCCTAGGCGCTGTGAGGCAGCAGTGCTCACCACTGTGCCACCATACATATCATATTAAGACACCTCATTGCAAATGTGCAGTAGGTGGGAGTGCCAAGTGTGAAGTGAAATCCAGCAGTGCATCCCAGGATGATCACAGTCAGCAAACACGGCTTGAAGCTTATCAGGTGGATTGGAGAACAAAGGAAGCAGGCGGCACTCCACTTTGATCTTCTCTCAGTTGCCTGTCCTCAGTTGTACTGAGAAAATGTGTGCTCAAAACATACAAAGGGTTGGTATGTCATTTGAACTTCCTCCTCCATCTGCCAGGGCAACTGAATAAAATGCCATTGCTCGTGTATTCCAAAATTAGCTCAGCTTGGCTCCCATTGTCCAAGCATTTAGTCTTAATGTCCATCCCCAACAGCTGAATACCTCCAGTAATTTCCAGAGGCGCCTTGCTGATGAGACAGGAGATGTGAATCCTTCACGTTTCTCTGAAGACATTGGGCAGAATTTTACGATCCCGACACTGCCTCATCAAAGGCAGGACTGGAAAATTTGGAAAGCCATTGACTGTATGTGGGTTTTGCCGACAGACTGACTCCACTCGAATGCATTAGGATGTAAAACATACAGCAATGCAAATTGGGGTTAGCCACCTTGGGCTGTCAGCTCAAGCCACTTCAGCCTCTCTGTGGTTGTTTCAAAAAGTCTGCTTTCAAATGTTCAATTCAGGATTCCTGCCGATGGGTTGAAAAAAAAATCATTATTTGGGGTGCATCGTATCTTCATGACGCCGTCATTGCTCCTCCCCGTTGACTCACGGTGGTGAAAATAAGACTCGTCAACCCCTGTCTCCTTAAACCGTGATCGTCACCAGCTCCTCAAATACTCCTTCAGCGTTCCTCAGACACTGCACAAGCATTTTAAATAACCATTTTCACACCCTTCGCGTTTATCGCTTCTCCTCAACCTTCAGTGCGTCCTGAACAGTGGGACTTGCACCCTCATCCGAAAATTAAAATTAAAATGCAAGGGCACACACTTTGACTTGAAGAACGTCATTCTGTATTCCTGACCGTACTCGTCACCAGGAAAAGGCGTGACAGGATCAATCACAATCTCACATTCATTAAAAATAACAAAATAAAGTTCCCAACCACAGGACTTAAATGAAGGTCACTATCCACAGTAACAGAACACAATGACAATGTATGTACATTCCGGGTCCTACTCCAGACAGGCCTTTGAATTCAAGATGAAGCCCACCTGACTGGGAACATAATCTGTCAAAGAGCGACAATCCTGTGATGCCCCTCCCAGCTTTCTGCCCCCTCCCCCCCCTCCTCCACCCCCCCCATTCTAATTTTCTTTCTCCTTCACCCGTCAGCATCGACCCTTGAGGAATTACATGGAAGGTCTCAACTCTGTTACATCAAAATAACAGGACAGGTACAGCACGGGGTTAGATACAGAGTAAAGCTCCCTCTACACTGTCCCCATCAAACACTCCCAGGACAGGTACAGCACAGGGTTAGATACAGAGTAAAGCTCCCTCTACACTGTCCCCATCAAACACTCCTAGGGCGGGTACATTAAAACTCCCTTCACATTGTTCCCACCAAACATCCCCAGAACAGGAACAGCACTGGGCTAGATACTGGGGAAAACCCCCTCTCCATGATGTGCACGTTAGGTGGATTGGCCACGCTAAATTGCCCCTGAATTGGAAATAATAAATTGGGTACTCTAAATTTTAAAAAGAAAACTCCCTCTCCATTGGGCAGCACAGTGGTGAGCACTGCCGTCTCACAGCGCCAGGGACCCGGTTCAATTCCCGCCTCGAGTGACTGTCTGTGTGGGGCTTATATGTTCCCCTGCGCCTGCGTGGGTTTCCTCCGGTTCCCTCCGGCAGCCCAAAGGCGTGCGGGCCAGGTGGGGTTACGGGTAAAGTGTGGGAATCCTGGTTCGGGTGCTCTTTCAAAGAGCCTGTGCAGCCACTCTCAGGACAGGTACAGCACTGGGTCAGTATGATCACCGTCACGAGGATGAAGAGGGATCACTCACTGCTCTCCTGCGAGGCTCGTGGAGTACGAGTTCCCACGGTAACGGGTGTAGGCTCATCCAGCTTGGACTCGCTGTGGAACCATTTAAATACTGTCCCAGACCTGGACTGGAAGTTCCTGTTTGTCCTGCGTTGAGGCACTCATGGTGTGTGTGTCGGGTGCGGCTTTACACAGGAGCTAAAATATATTTTGTTTAACCTTTACATTCGCGTCTCCAGGATTAGAACATAGAACAAGTCCAAGTTCAACACGGAGGGGTCATGGGAAAGAACAAAGGGAGTGAGATTAATTGGATCTATCCTTGAAACGGACTGCCAAGGCTGAGTGGGCTGAATGGACTCCTTCTGCCCTGTAATATTTTTGTGTTTCATGAACTTCTGGTAAGTAAATGGGAACTTTGACCCTGGCGTGAGAGGGAAAGTACATGTCATGCATATTTTCTTAACATCATTGAGGTGAAGGAGCCCAGGTTATTGGGTCCAGATTAAGAGACTCTGCTTGTTATTCAGGCTGGAGGATAAGGTGGTGCCCTTTCATCTATTTATAAAAAGCAATCTTCATTCTTTCATCCAGATGTTCACACTGACCGAAAAGACCATTTTTCCCCTCACAATCACTGCAGGAAAACCATATTCACCTGAAGCTCGTAATTAAAAACGGCTTGGCCATTGAATTGGGGCCAATTGCGCATTACGCACTTTTAATTAAATTCTCTGCTTACCTTGAGAAATGTTGCTTCAGGTCCGAGGAGACGGAAATGAACTCGAGAAGCAAAGCTGTTTTTTGTCTGCACTGTGGGCTGGTGCGGGGGTGAGAAGGAGATGAGAGCCATCGCGCGCACCAAACAGAGGCCTGTGACAAGTTTTGGTGCCTCGCCCTACATGCACACGGGGTCCCCAAGGTCTGTGGGGTGTTGGAAGTGACGTCACTGAGCATGGCTATCGAGGGAGCATGGGCCCTTTAAGGGTATGGACCCGGAGGACCCCCCCCCCAACTGGCTCGGGGCCAATCGGGCAGGTGCGTGCGAACACCCACCAACAGCGAGTTTCTGTGGAGACCTGGGGACAGACGCCCGGGCAGTGTAGGCCCCGGAGTCTAAAAGGGAAGGCCCATCCTATTGTGTTCTGTGCCTGTATAATCACCAGCCGTTGCCTTTTGTTAATAAACCCCGTTGTCACGACTGGATGCCACCACAGCTATGTTGATCACAACAGGGCCTGTGACTTTGCACTGGCCTGATAACCCAAATTAGCACCATGCCCGCTGTCCTGGCAATCAATTCCAGTCAGGAGAACTAGCCATGGCGCACCTCCTCATCGAAGGCCTGATCACACAACTGGATCTTGCCCCAAAACTTGCAACTCGACTCGTATCAAGCCGTCTTGCCTCACCGTTGGACTGACTGCGTCATTCTGCCGTTGGTTGACCAGTGCAGCCAGGCGACAAGTATTGATCCGTGACTGGGGAAACCCGATGGAGGCCGGATTTTCCTTTCGTTTGTCACCTGGAGGGGTTGGGAATTACAAATGGTCCACCGACCTGTTATGCCGTTCCATCCATTTCGCAGTGCCACTCGCATTGGGTGGCCAACAGTGACCAACTCAATTGACTTTTTTGACAAGGTGACAGAAAGGGTGGGTGAGGGTAGTGTGGTTGATGTGGTGTTGTTGGGCTTCCAAAAGGCTTTTGATAAACGTATCACAAAATTGACTTGGTCAGCAAAGGACAATGTCGGTATGGATACAGAGTGACGGGAAACAGAGAGCAGTGATGTACCGTTATTTTTCCAAATAGGATGTGGATGGTCCACAGTGGGACATCGCAACAGTCCAGAATCAGTGTCCTCCAGTTCTTGGCCCTTCCTCCGGTGGCAACAGTTTCTCTCCACCCATCCTGCCCAGACTGACTCCTAATACATCGACCAGATCGCCTCGAAACTTACTCTTGCCCGAGGAAAACAATCTCAGCTCTCTCACCCACGTAACTGAAGTTCGCGATCCAGTCTCGAGCATCCTGTCCGCACCCTCAGAAAAGCCTCCACCATCCTTCCTCGAGTGGGAGTGTCCAGAACTGGAGACAATGCTCCATTTGAAGCTGGATTAGGGTTTCATACGGGTTCATTGTAGCTTCCTCGCTGTGCCCCCCATTCCCACCTGCCTTCTTAACCACGTGCCAAACCTTCCCTGACACCTGCAATGATATGTGTGCATATATCACCCAGGTCCCCTTGCTCCAGCGCCACCTTTGACTTGCTCCCTATTTAATAGTCCCCCCTTGTTCTTCTGAACAAAATGTGTCACACTTCTCTGCAGGAAATTTCACCTGTCGCAATCCTGCCGATGTTCTTCTGAAGTCTGTCACTATCCTCCTCACAGTTCAGAACACACCCAAGTTTTGTGTCCCCTGCCAACTTTGACATTTCACCCGGTACACCCAAGACTTGACTACTCTTATCCGTTTCGCCAAATAGAACGAGTGCTCCCAGAACTGGGGGACACTGATTTAAAGGGACTGGCACAGGACCCGATGGGTGACGAGGAAATTTTTTTTTCAATTCAACGCGTGGTAAGGATCTGGATACACTTCCTGAGAGTGCGGTGGAGATAGATACCTTCAGAGGGGGTTGGGAAATGGTTCACAGTGCCAGAGGAAAAGGGCAGGGGATATTCATGTTGTAATTGAGCTCCAGTAGAGTTCATGCTTTTCAATAAGAGTCGCTGTCCCCGAACTGGAGAGTATTAGGGCTTCTTTCCGACAGAACTGGAACTCTAACACGGTCCCTTCACTGTTGCTGGGCCGAAATACAGGAACTCCCTTTTCAACAGCACTGTGGGTGTACCTCCAACACATAGAATCAGAGAATTTACAGTGCAGAAGCAGGCCATTCGGCCCATCGAGTCTGCACCGGCCCTTGGAAAGAGCTCGCCACTTAAGCCCATGCCTCCACCCCATCGCCATAACCTAGTAACTCCACCTAACCTTTTTGGACACTCAGGGCAATTTATCACAGCCAATCCATCTAACCCACACATCTTTGGACCGTGGGGGGAAACCAGAGCACCCGGAGGAAACCCACGCAGACACGTGGAGAACGTGCAGACTCCATACAGACAGTGACCCAAACCGGGAATCGAACCTGGGACCCTGGAGCTATGAAGCAACTGTGCGAACCACTGTGCTACCGTGCTGCCCTCTTGTGGCTCAAGAAGGCAACACACCAGCACCTCCTCAAGGGCAATTAGGGATGAGCAACCCAAAATGGGTTGGTCCACCATCCATATAAATGATCAGTTGGAAGGTGAGAACATCTGTCACATGGCAGAGTAGTTGGAATCTGTTCCTAGACCAAGCGAGATGTCCTGGTGAGAGTTCACTATCAACACTTATGTGCTATAATCATAGAATCCCTACAGTGCAGAAGGAGGCCATTCGGCCCATCGAGCCTGCACCGACCTTCTGAAAGAGCACTCTCCCCAGCACCCCCTGCCCCAGCCCCGCAACCTAACCTGTACATCCCGCTGGTGAGAGCACTTGGTTTAAATATCGGAGATTCTCGCCCAGTGGCTGTACACCTTGCCTTTCCCTTGCACATCACAAACACAGTTGAATTATCACAGCATCACAGAATGACAGCAGGAGGCCATTCAGCCCCTCATGCACATACTGGTTAGTCCAGTGGTTCACGTACTCTTACTTGCCTGTGCACATTTAGAAGTGGAAGACATTCGGGGAAAATTGTCCAGAGAAACAAAAGGCCTTCGACAATGGTGGCTCGTCAAAATAAAACCCTCCACCGGCCCCAATCTCCTTCTGCTCCTCTCCATGAAAATTCTGGATCTTGCTGGAGTGAGACTCCGGGTGGGCACTCAACTGGCCTCTTGGCGCTTTGGTCAAACGACCACCGTTTGGGCAGAGGCCCAGTTGGTGACTGAGCAAGGCCAACGCGCAACACAACTGAGCTCAACGCTGCCTTGAACAGCACTCCTCAACAGTGTCGAAATTAGCTTTGAGAATCTTCCCCCCCCCCCCCTTTTGCGAGCCGAACAGGAATTAATCCCGACATTTTCCTATTCTACAGAGGGTGACAGGAGTGTGGAACTCTCTGCCACAAGAAACAAACATGTTGGACTTCAACCTGGTGCTGTAAGACTTCGTACTGTGCTCACCCCAGTCCAACGCCGGCATCTCCACATCACAAGAAAAGAAGCACGAGATGCTCACTCGATTCATCGTTTATCGATCTGGAAGAGATTTTTTTTTGCCAGACGAAAGGAAGCAATGTTCCCTGTTTAATTATCTTTTTGCGCGCAGCCAATTTTTGTCATTGCATGATATCTTTGAATAGTCTTTTAGCACAAGGCATTAACACGGGGACAAGGTCTGCATGGTGCCTTCCTAAGCTGCTGCTTAGCTGTGCACAGGTGTAGCTTCACGGAATACTGGAGCGAAGGTGGGCGAATGGAGTTAAAACATAGACCAGCTATGATCCAACTGAATGCTGGCTCAAGGGGTTTTAACAACAGCACTCCCAGCACAGGAATAGCACCCTCCCTAATTACCTCAACCCCTCGGCCCACTCCAATATAGGCAACAAGCACTTGCAGTCCATTTCTTATATCACCGTGACCCTTGACCCCGTACCACGACCCCTGGCTCTGCACTGTGACCCTCTGCCCCACAACATCACCCTTGGCCCCGCACCGTGAGCCTTGGGTCCCGCACTGTGATCCTGGTCTCTGCACTGTGAACTTTTTAGCTCAGGCTCCCGAGATAAGGAAAGTAAAACTGAGGACAATGTCCCAGGCATTCACCGAAGACCTGGACCATTTGCTTATTTTCTTGAACATTCTTCTGCAGCCTGCTGGACTGGGAAGCAGAGCGTCAGCCAATGTTGCTCTGCTGGTGACCATGTTGAGGCTCCTCTTGCAAATGGTCCCCTACCTCGACTTCAGATGAGGGCAAGCTAGGACTCAGTTATGATCCTCAACACGGTTGAACCGCTGCTCAATAAAGAAAGGGTCGCATTTATGCAGAAATATTCACAACCTCTGGACGTGCCGAAGTGTTTTACAGCCAATGAAGCACATTTTGAAGCGCGGTCATTGTCGTAAAGCTGGAAACGCAACAGTCAATTTGCACGCAGCAAGTTCCCCCAAACAGCAATGTGATAATGACCAGATGATCTGGGTCCAGGTATTGGGCAGAAACCCGGGGGGACTCTCCTGCTCTTCCAACCCGAGAGGGCAGACAGATGGTACAGTGCCTCCGCTGAAGGATGGCACCCCCGACAGTGCTGCACTCCCTCAGCGCTGCACTGGAATATCGGTCAGTCCCCGCGGGGAGTGGGACTCACTGCCCCACCTCAGATCCGGAGAAGGACAATTTAGCAATTTACCGCAGGGCTCCCGTGGGCACTGCATCCCAGAGAAAGTGAGCGCCCGCCCAGGTGAAGAGGAGCGAAATCAGGAATCATTCAACAGGAAGGGACGTGCGGAAGAACACCAGGAGTGATCGCAAGTGGCTAATGCGCATTTGAATGTAAATGATTGAGGTAACAACTACTTTAAATGCAGGCATTATTCATGTATCACCTCCTTAGCTGCACAAATCATGCATGTCAATGAGGTTAATCTGATTTCTAAGGATCAATGAAACCAGCCATCATTCACTCAAAATCTCTTTGCCAATTAACAGCAAGCAAAATTAAAATTTCCACTGACGCAGCATTTCAAAAGCACTGAGGTTTTCTACAAACGCAGATGAAAGGAGTCAAGTCTACAGTGCATTCTCCCCAGGCACGCGCACACACACCTCAGCAATGGACAAAACATTCAGGAAAGCGCACCAATTATACTTAATAGACGCATTAAAAATGTCATTCAGGCGCTGTTATTGAGTTTCGCCTGAGTTCACAGCTCTCCCTGGTTTGGGGATCTGCAAACTGTGAGGAACAGGAGAGCATCTATTTAACCAATGGTATTATCCCTTTTTAATACCTACCCCCCCTTCTGGCAGCACCCCTCATGCTGCAGGGAGTCAACATGCCACATCGCCCACCTGGCGAGGTCCTCGCAGTTACATGATGCAACGACAATGGAGTTGTTGATGTTAACAGCGTAAATTAAAATTCAGCGCACACAGGTGAGGGGCCAGGCAATACATAATGAGCTGGGCGTATTTAACGAGGCACTCCTTCCATGACCAGTGGGCACTGCGGGGGCACTGCCCCAACCAGGGCTGCCCCCCCCCCCCCCTCTCATCTATCTTTATTTTACTGATCTAGGAGACACGTCAATCTGAGCTGTCTTGCGGAGATTTCCTCCGTTGCATCCTGCTCCGCGTGTGATTCATGTCGGGAAACCTACATACGCTCATGGCTGTCCGTCATGCACGGGGGTGGGGGGGGGTGCATGATGTCCACCGGTAGGCTTGAGGCCTGTCACGATTGGTGGGTGTCAGCCGCTCAGAATATTTTAATTTGAATAATTTTCCTTTCAGGTTCTGACTTTTGTCACAACACCCCGTTCAGGAGCCTGATAATGATTTAATGAGACTATTATTTCATCCATTTGGTACATTCAGGAGTGTATTAAGAGACACGCCCATCTTGTGGAGGTTCCCTCTGTACCATTCCATGTGGCACAGAGGCCTATCCTGCAGGGGCTGCTGCTGGACATCCTCCATTTTCTCATCCTTGGTCAGTTGTCCAGACGTGCCGCTGTGTTCCATCCTGCTGTCCAGAATTGGCAAAGGCTCCCTACTTTGGAGTTTCCCCCTTTTCCATCAAGGAAGTGGGCGGCTGGAGGAATTAAATCGACCCGACAGCCCACCCCTCTTCTGCGGTTACACCCGTACCCGGGTGTCATTGGACAGGGAGTGCGTGGTGTGCATTGGTAGTTGAGTGGATGCCTTCCGTGATCAGGAGGGGCTGCCGTGCATCATCGCCCCGGGAACACTATTTTACTTTGATAAGTTTCCGCTGAAGTTTCTTGTTTTAATTACAGTGTTCCTCTGAAGAGGTTGTTCGTAGGTACTCAAAAAGAGACACTTATTGACACTGGTGGTGGGCTGCAGAGTTAGCAGCTTTACACTGCTAACATTTGACGTATCACCGCTCTCCGGAAACATATTTAATTGTCCTGTGAGCCTATTTGCAAATGAGGCTGCAAATTATACCCCTGACAACTTATCCCATGACATCAACCTTCCTTGTCTCTTTTCTGAACCTGCTTCACGTGCCCGGCATTGGCAACACCTTTCTTCCAATCGCGGAGCTGGCAGGAACATGGTGGGCCGCAGGGCCTCATCCTGCGCTGTACCTTGAGGTGGGGAGCATGATTCAAGTGTGAGGGTAATGAGCAGCAGGAGAAGCTGCGGACCACAGTCTTGAGTGCGCTCCTGCCCGGTCTGGAAAGGAAGGAGCAACCCCACAGCGAGGCTGTGAATTCGCTACACCTCTGCCGTGATGTGGCGCGCTCACAGGTCACACCGCACCCACATGGCCAAGCCTTTGACCAGCTGTCCCCGTTCTGCTTCAGCTCAGCCTTGTGCCTTTCGTGCCTGTTAGCTTTGACTTCTGCTGCCATTAAAGTTTACCTCCAGAGAGTATCGACGGAATCTGCTTTCACCCTTTTTGTGAGGGCCACGAAGAATCCAGCACGAGTTTTAAGGATGCAAAGAAATAACATTTATTTACAATAACATACATACACAACAGCAGCAGCAACTTCGCTTGCTGCTCACTCCTTCCTGGCTGGTTCCAAACTGGCCAGCTTTATTTATACAGGGAGTCTGCTAATGATTTCTCCGCCCCCCTCATTGGGGAAGCTCATACTCCCACAGGATTGTGGGATTGTCATTAGTCCCCAGCCGATGGTAAGCAGGCAGGTTATAACAACCCTCCTCTCATCGAGTGCATGCCAGCTCTTTCCTTGCAGCTCTGCCAATTGTCTCTCTCGTCAAAACAATTATCCAATCCCCTTTTTGAAGGTCTCTATTGAATGTGCCTCGGCCACACTCCCAGGCGAAGCGTTCCAAATCATAACCACTTTGCTGCACGGAAAAGATTTTCCTCACGTCACCATTGCTCCTTTGGCCAATAATCTCCGGTTCTCGACACCTCCGGCAACAGGAGAGATTTGTCCCGACCCACTGCGTCCTGAGCCCTCGTGACTTTCGAGCGACCCCGATCTTCCCTTCTCCGAGGAGAACAGCCCCAGCTTCTCCAAATCTGTTCACGTCACTGAAGTTCCCCATTCCTGGAACCAGGCCTGTGAAGTGCAAACAGAAGGATATGGATACATGCAGCTTCCAGAATGGTTGCTGCATTGATGTGTAAGCTCTTGAGGCTCGACTCTTGATCACCCTGTTCTCTTCTCTGTTGATAACCAACGCCCTTCTTGGACAGCACCTTTGCAACAGCGTTCAGATTTTTTTTCAACCCTCATTTGGGCCTGGTCCCCAAGACCATCAAAAAGTGTGAATCATTTTGTAGATTTGACCTCTGGCGACTGTTATATTTCTTTGTTGCCGCAAAGAGGAAAGGTGTGGAGGTGCCCACACGCTGGATTCTTGTAACACACGATGAGAGGTTTATGAAGAGGTGTTGCTCATATAACCAAAGCCCAGGCAAACACTCTGCTGACGCCACGACACGTCACGTGACACATAACCAGTAGGAATGCATTCTCTGATACATAACATCGCTCCCCCGAAAACTTCGTTAGTACCATGACTATATTAACATTTATACACAGATCCACTGTGCATTATTTCTATCCATATGTACAATTCAATAAGACAGTCTCTGATGGACATTTATTCCCTTTTGATAGAATTTGGCGTTCTTGAACTTGACTACTTGAGACCTTGGACCTGTCCTCATTCCTTTCTGCAGATGGTACTTCTTGAGTAGCAATTTCAGTTTCTGTCACGGCAGGCATTGAAAACATCTCAGAAACAGAATCTGAACTTGCCACTGTCTCTGGTCTGTCACAAAGTATTGGTCCCTAAATTTTCCAAGTGTAGAACCTCTTGAGGAATTTCTGCAAACTCACTTTGTGTAGCAAGTAACTGATCAGCATCTGCAGTCGCCAAAGTCTTTCATCGTTTGGCTGTACGGTGCATGATATTGGACCTGTTTATTCTAGGACCATAGCGGTACCCATTTATCACTGGTGGTGCAACTCCTATCTAACACTCTCGCTCCCTGGTTGAACGCTCGCTTTTTAGTGATGTTCCCCTTCCTCGCAATTTGCACTTGCTGTTGTTGTCGGTTGCCGTTCTCTGAAGTATCAGGTGGAGTGAACAAATCAAACTGCGTTCGTAGTTTCCTCTTGAACAAACAGCATTGCCGGTGAACTTTATGTCATAGAGTGTCGTGTTCCGATAAGATATTCAAAATGTGTTTACTCTTCTTGACAATGTCCCCTGGTCCTTCGATGCTTTGATAGAATGTTTTAATTCTTGCACGAAACGTTCGTCCAATCCATTCGCTGTTGGATGATATGGAGCTGACTTGATTTGGCGTACACCGTTCCCCTTCAAGTAGTCCTCAGACTCCTTCAAAATAAACTGCGCACCATTATCACTGCCAATCTGCTCCGGTGTTCCGAATTTTGTGAATACTTTGGCTAGTTTATCAACGGTCTGCTCAGTCATCCTTGACTTCATTGTCACGACTTCTGGCTACTTTGAGTGGGCGTCGAAAGTCACTAAGAACATGTGACCCTCCAGTGGACCAGCACAATTGATGTGTATTCTCTGCCATGGCTGAGTCGGCCATTCCCACAGGTGTAATGGTTGCAGTGGTGGAGCATTCCTTAGCTTTGCACAAGATTGACATTGCCCCACTCTCTTCAATATGAGGTCTAATCCTGACCACCAAAGAATAACTGCGTGCCAGTTCTTTCATCCCCACCACACCAGGATGTCCCTCATGCAGTTGGTCAAGGACTCTACGATGCAAACACGGAGGAATAATCACACAAATTCCCCACAGCAGGACTCCATTCTGTCCTGTCAGCCCAGGTCTTCGTGTGACGTTGGGCTTCAAGTCTGGATTTTTCCAATGGACGTCTGGCAGCGTTCCTTTTTAGACAAAGTCCATCACCTTCCCCATCACTGGATCTGTTCTTGTACATCTTAGAACTTGAGATGAAGTCACAGGTGCACGATCCACGAGCGAGAAATACAAAATATTGACAAAATGTTCTTCAGGGTCATGCTTGGCTTGTGACGGCAATCCTGATAAAGCATCAGCATTTGCATGCTGCTTGGACCTGCGATACTGAATATCTCATGTGTGTGCCAAGAATATCAATGACCATCTTTGCAATCTGCGAGCTGTGAAAAAAAGGTACACCTTTATATGGCCCAAAGATTGTAGTCAAGAGTCGATTCTCCGTCAAAAGAGTAAAATGACACCTATTAAGGAAATGATGGAACCTTCTTAACCTGAAAACGATGCTCAAAGCTTCTTTTTCCAGCTGAGAGGAATTCATTTCTCCGCTGGTAAGAGTGTGTGAAGGAAAGATCATTCCTCGCCTGAAGATATAATGTGCGAGGCGACCGCATCAACCCCATAGCATGAGGTATCGCAAGCAAGTTGCACCTTCGTCCTGGGATTATAATGAACCAACAAATCTGACTTCTACAACGTTTCTTTCACTTCACTGTATACATTTTCACATTCTTCTGACCATACCTGTTTGACGCATAGGAAAGTGTGTAAAGGCTTCAATCGTGTTGCTAAATTCAGCACAAATTTACCATAATAATTGATCAATCCTAAAAGCGACCTTAACCTTGTCACATTTTGAGGTCACGGCACTTCTAAGATTGCTGATATTTTCTTTGCCTCCTTATGGATGTCTTGTAACAGTCGCAGTTTTCCTTTTTAACTCTCAGGTTGTGGCTCTGTAAGCACTTCAGGGTAGCTTCCAAATTCTCCAATTGTTCCTGTTCACTCGATCCGGGGATGAGTGCGTCATCTAAATAACATTGGACCCCATTCATTCCCCTTGGAATTTGATCTATGGAATTTTGAAAAAGAGTAGGCGCAGATTTATTTCAAAAGAAAGTCTTCTGTAACGAAACAGACCCGTGTGCGTCACGGTGATGAGTAGCGGCAGTGATTTGGCAACCACATTCCTCAGCAGGTATGCCTGTGAAAGATCAATGTGTCCTCCAGGAAGCCCAGCAAACAAGTCTTCATTGAACGGCGGTTGTTAATGACCTGCACACTAAACTGGGTTCATGGACATTTTAAAATCTTCGTAAATTCTCACTGAGCTATCCCACTTTCATACAGGAACGATTGGTGTTGCCCAATTGTAGCAGCAGGTTCAATGACTTCTGTTTGTACTCATCTTTCAAATTCATCTTCAACTTTGAGCCTGATGACGCACGGTTCGGTTCCAACTTTGAGCCATTTGGGTGCGCTGTCTTGCTTGATTTTCAGGTGTACCACAACTCCAGTCATACAATCTACTGAATTTTCGAACACCTTCACGCAGTTATTCAGATGTTGTTGCAAGTTGCATTTTGAATCCACTAACTGATTGACTGTTTCCCAGTTAAGCCTGATCTCAGCCAACCATGCTCTGCCAAATAGGTAACAGGTGAGGTAAAGTTGCCATAGTCCCAGATGACCATAGGCTGCTTTCCCCTTTGAGTGGGCGGAGAGCTGACTGGTGGTGGTTTAACCCGAGGGTCACCACACCTCGGGCGAGGGGCAAAGTTCAGGATTAACATTAGCCGGCGCGGGAATTGAACCCGCGCTGCTCAAAGGGGAGAGCCACCTGGGATGCTGGCAACTTAACTTACTGGATGAAATGATAGCAGCAAAATTCCATCTGGATGCCGCCAGATGTCCCAAGGTGCTCGACAGGATCCACCATCATGCAAAACCTGACACCGAGACACAGCAGGGAATTTCAGGATAAGTGACTCAAAACTTGGTCAATGAGGAAAGTCTCAATGGAGAGGCGGATAGGTTCAAGGCGGGAATTCGAGAGCTCAGTGTTCCCCCTCCCCCCCCCAATGAAAATGAGCAAGGAGGACAACGCTGTGCCATCCTTGGGGTGGGGCGGTGGGGATACACAGCAACAACAAACTCCACTGCCGCTGCTTTCATTTCCCCCTCGCCCATTTCTCCCCCCCCCGCGGAGTGGCTGACTTGCTGCAATGGGAGGATGCCCACGTTCACCTGATCTCATCCGGCGGTCAAACAAAGAAGGGACGAGTGCGTGGGATTACGTCGCCCGATCAGAGGAAGAAGATTATTTGCGTAAGCTTCTGTAGCCAGAAACTCTTCGAGCACTCATTTCTCTGTTGCGCGCGTTTGATATCTAACTTCAGACAGATCAAAACACGGCAAATTGTAAAGAGAAAAGCAACTACAGTGAGCTGCACTCTAAAAAGGAATCCCTCCGTGTAGCTGACAGTAAGACGCGAATACTGCCTGGAGAAAAGTTGAGTTTCAAAGGGACGGTGGTCTGCTTTGGTTGGTGAGAGGTTTTGATCAGAAACAAGACAGATCAAGTTGCTTTTTTGACCTGTCTGCTCTGGTGTTTGAAATGTTTCAAGTGTACAAGGAACTGGAGCTCCAAAGTGTTTTTTGCTTTTGACCTTTTGCTGTTTGCACGCTAGGTTTCACCACCGTACGCCCCTGAAGGGGAAGATTGATCGATAACAGAACTTGCCGATGAATGTGACAAAACAAGTGCTGGAGCCTGCCTTGCGTGAGCTGCTGCTGCTGTGTGTACGCACACACATGGAGGCATGTGTGCATGGCCTGTGTGCGTGTGGATGCATGTGTGTGCAGGCAATTGATAAAATAAGACCACGGCACTGATGCTGGTTGCCACGACAGCCCGCATGAACAATGGTTACTTCCAAGGCGTGCTGCAAGGGAACGGGACAAGGTAGAATGCTCTTTCAGAGGGCCAGTGCAGACTCGATGGGCTGAATGGCCTCCTTCTGCGCTGTAGGGATTCCATGACTCAGTGAGAGGCCAATTCAGGCCCTGGTGCCATACCCTGAATCACTGAACCAAACAATCTACATGGGACGCATTAAACAACCCAGATTAAAACAAGGTTTCAACAGGGCCGCAGTGCTCTATTTATCTGAGGCTCCCCTCTCTATCCTCCACAGGTGATTAAGGATGGTTTAGACGTGTTCTACTGTACAGCAGAAGACACAATACAGCAACTGGAAAGATGAACAGAATCTCTCCGCACAATGGAGACTGCAGCAAGTGTACATAACCCAAAAACAACGGGAGTGGCACACAAAAGGCACTCGCCAGGACCAGGGGCCAGCAACGGCTGCACATTAATCCCACACTGGGCTTAACTTCCAGGAAGAGTTGCGAGGGTGAGTGTTACGTACACACACACTGCATCAATGAAAATTGACGGCTAGAGGATATTGGTTGACATTTCCAATCCTCTATGTCAGGCCTTCCTTTGTGACATTTCAATCTTGGACTGGACTGGACTGGGGCTGTGGCCTCCGGTCCGAGGGCCAACCGAGAGTTGACAGGGCCCACGAAAAGAGAGACAGGCTTTCACTTGTGTTCATTTCCTGTATTTCATCGACAATGCCAAGTGCATATGAGGGAGGAATGTTGTCCACAAGAGGCCGGGGGGGGGAGCTTGCATGGTTGAATATGAGCCGCTTATTGTTAACCCATAAACATATACCTGTCCAAGGTGCTGCCCCGCATGTCTCCATGCTGGCTTCTTCCAGCCTCCCTACATAGTCTACCGACTCTCTACGTCATGCTGTGGGCGGGGCTGTTCACCAGTCCCACTTTAACCCTTGCTCTGGCGACCACGCCTGAGCTGCTGTCCCTCTCGGCGAGGCGGCTGTTCCCCCAACAACAGTGCCAGGTGAAGCCTTTCTTCGGCAAGGCTGACCAGATAGGATGGGCAGATCCTTGGTTTGATGTCTTGGGCCAGGATGGCCAGGGCAACGAGACTCCCTTTTCGTGTCGTAAACTCTGCCCCTGTGAGCAACAAACCTCCACAACGCTGGGAGAGAATGCTCCTCATTTAGGTGATCTGGCACATTCTCCGCAAGGCCTCTCAGAAACTCCGGATGCCCTACAGGGCACTTTGCATCCAGTCGAGTAGGTCTGGAGTGTAACGCAAGGGGCGCAACAGTCAATTTGCGCACAACAGGCTTCCAGGAATGGGCAGGAATGGCCAGCTAATCTGATTAATAATTGCTCTGCTCTTCTTCCAATCTCTTCACTCGATCCTTTGTACCCACCTGAGGGGGGAGAGGCATCTCACCCAAAAAGAGGCAGCAGCTCCAACATGGCATCGCGCCTTATGTACTGCACCGACGGGAGTCCACTCCCCACTTGTTCTCAAGACTCTGGAGTGGGATTTGAACCCACAGTCTTCTGACTCAGAGGCAAGAAAGTAAAATGTCAAGTTGCCTGTGCTCTATTCCAAACAACCACCCAGACACTCTGAAGATGCGGGCCATTGGAGTGTTGAATGTGATGACTGAGCTAAGCTGGTCAACTTGGAAGACGCAGTGGCAATTAGGTAAGGCACACGCACACACATGCAAATAAATAATTTCAAGTCTGTCTCTTTCAACAGCCACACTGTTGAACACACCAGTAAAACACACCGCTCCTGTTTTTTTTTCTCTCCTTTGCTGCGAAGCATCGAGGTCGCAACATCATCCGCCGAGGTGATTTTTGGCAGCTCTTCCCAAGGCATTTCTTCCTTGCACCTGCGTCAAGGTGGCAGCCCACCACAACCGGATCAACGTCTGCAACCCGTGAATGTAAAAACTCAGGAGAAACACACTTTCTCAGGGACAGAGTCCGCTGCGGATCAGCTGTGCACATTTCCGACCCTACACCCAGCCTGCTTCTCTTGAAATCATTCATGGGGAATAGCTCCATGGGTGGTGTCACCCTCCGGCGCCACACTCAAGTGGCCGTTGCTCACGGTTGGCTCCGAGTTCGGCAAGTCATCAACCTCCGCACAACAGGGTCGTCCCAGTGAGCGGCAGGAGACCAGAACATACAACCGTCAGAAATAGCAGCACAGTTTCCCTTCAATGTTACCTCTGGCGTTCTCGTCCAATGTCGCTTTCCACCCCATCCTCACACCCCTCAATTCTCTCATCATCCAAAGACATCCATCCATCCGTGTCTTGAGTGTCCAATAGCTGGGTTTTAAAATCCAAGCCTTTACTCTTCACTCTACAAAATTATGAGGGGCATAGACAGAGTGGATATTCAGAGACTTTTTCCCAGGGTAGAGGGGTCAATTACTAGGGGGCAAAGGTTTAAGGTGCGAGGGGCAAGGTTTAGAGGAGATGTACGAGGCAAGTACAATAGTGATGTTTAAGAGGCACCTTGACAAATACATGAATAGGATGGGAAGAGAGGGATACGGACCCCAGAAGTGGAGAAGATTTTAGTTTAGTCGGGCAGCATGGTCGGCGCAGGCTTGTGTCATGATATTCAAACATACATCATAACACATACATAATGATAGACAGACCAATTAGCACACATAACACGACAGCCAATCACAGACAAGAGCAGACACAGTATAAGACAAGAAACACAACACTTCCTGGGCAGTCCATCTGGAGACAGCACAGGGCCAGGACCTCATAGCAAGACACTCACACAGTCACAACGTGCTGAGTACCAGGTCTGATGTATAAATAGTTAGATGGAATAAAACTGCGTTCTACCAATCGCAACCGTGTTGGTTTGTCTGTACCTCAGAGCACCCAACACCTCATGATACCAGGAGTGAATCGATACCTACCGGCAAATCTGCCATCCTGAGCCATGGACACCCGCAACAAACCGCAGCCGTTGCAAGTCGCTGGGAATCTGGGCACAAATTGGGAGCTCTTCAAGCAGCGCTTCGAACTCTTCATGCAAGCCAATGAAAAACAAGGCTCCTCGGACGAAGCAAGCCAATGAAAAACAAGGCGCCTCGGACGAAACAAAGATTGCCATGCTCCTCACTACCGCAGGTCAGCACGCCATCGATGTATACAACTCCTTGGTGTTCACGGAAGGCGAGAACAAAGCTAAGTATGACACGGTCCTCCTCAAGCTCGACAAGCACTTCAACGTTGAGGTCAATGAAAGCTTTGAGAGGTATGTCTTTCAGCAGCGCCTGCAAGGTAAGGATGAGCTCTTTCAGTCCTTCCTGACGCACCTCCGCATACTCGCGCAGTCCTGCGGTTACGGCACCACCTCGGAGTCCATGATCCGGGACCAGATCGTTTTTGGCGTTGCCTCCAGTGGCCTACGCCAGCAGCTTCTAAAAATTAAAGGCCTGACCTTAGCATCTGCAGTTGAAGCCTGTGTCCTGCATGAGAATGCGACTAGCCGATATGCCCAATTTCAGGCGACCGAATCGGCACGGAGGGGGTCCCACGCGATCGAATCAGCAAGCCAGGCCGCCCACGAGGCCGAACGCGTCCAGGCAATCGAGTTTCTCCCGGCCCGGACGAGGGCGGCTGTTTCGCGCGCTTTTTAAGGCCTCCCGCGTTTGTGCGCGCCAAAACCTACGGCAACACTGAGGGACGTGCAGCGCAGGGGCGCCCGACGCAAGACCGAACTGCGCATGCGCAGTGGCGTAGCGAACGCCATGACGTGCGGCAACTGTGGAGCTGCACATTTAAAAGGACAATGTCCTGCAAAAAACCGACAATGCCTACGCTGTGGCAAGATGGGCCACTACGCTGCCTACTGTCGAGCAGCTCAACCTGTTGATCTTCCACATCTCCGACAACCTCGAAGGAACGTGCGGACCATTTATCCTCCACACCACGACATCCAAACCGACGACACAGATGACCAAGACGCCTTCCGGGTTGCGGTCATTGATGCGAACCGGGTCAACACCATCAATCCGGGCGATGAATGGAGTGCCACCCTAACGGTCAACCGATCGCCGATTACTTTCCGCCTGGACACTGGCGCCTCCGCCAACCTCATAGCATGGTCAGCCTTCTACGCCATGAAGGTCAGACCACCAATCCAGCCATCCCGGTGCAAGATGGTCGACTACAACGGGAATGTTATCCCGGCCATGGGATCCTGCCAGCTCCAGGTGACACACAACACACACACGGCTACACTCTTATTCGAGATAGTTGGCTCATCGAAGGACTCCCTGCTGGGCGCACAGGCATGCAAGGCTCTCCACCTTGTGCAACGAATCCTCGCTCTCTCTCCAGACGGCACTTCTGACTTCCCGGATGCAGAGTTCTACGCACAGCTCCAATCGCTCCTCGCCCACAACCAGGAGGCATTCGAAGGCATGGGAACACTGCCATACACCTACCGAATTCGCCTCAAACCGGACGCCATCCCGGTCGTTCACACACCTCGCAGGGTTCCTGCGCCACTTAAAGACCGCCTCAAGCAGCAGCTGGGGTCTCCAGGACCAAGGGGTCCTATCCAGGGTCACGGAGCCCACGCCATGGGTCAGCTCCATGGTGTGTGTCAAGAAGCCCTCTGGCGAGCTCAGCGTCTGCATTGACCCCAAAGACCTCAATAATAATATTATGAGGGAACATTATCCCATACCCAAATGGGAGGCAACTTGGGGGTCGAGAAGTGCAGACGGAAGGCTCGAGGGGCGGTATACACGCCGGGCATCAGTGACGATATTGCCAATATGGCGCTCAACTGTACAACCTGCCAAAGGTTTCAGCCGGCGCAACCTCCTGAGACGCTTCTGCCCCATGAGCTGGTGACGTCCCCCTGGGCGAAGGTGGGTGTCGACCTATTTCACGCGCTCGGCATGGACTATGTCATCATAGTTGACTACTTCTCAAACTACCCAGAAGTCATACGCCTGCACAATTCGACGTCGTCTGCTGTCATCAGGGCCTGCAAAGACACCTTTGCTCGCCATGGCATTCCGATGACTGTCATGTCGGACAATGGGCCCTGTTTTGCCAGCCATGAATGGTCGTCCTTTGCTGCTTTGTATGGCTTCACACACGTGACATCCAGCCCTCTGCATCCCCAGTCCAATGGAAAGGCGGAGAAGGGCATTCACATTGCCAAGCGGCTCCTCTGCAAGGCTGCTGCTGCCGGGTCGGACTTCTACCTCGCCCTGCTGGCCTATCGCTCGGCCCCACTGGCCACTGGTCTCTCACCAGCACAGCTGCTGATGGGTCGCGCCCTCAGAACCACTGTGCCTTCCATCCTGGCACCAACAATAGACCATGCTCCGGTACTGCATAGGATGCAACTGCAGCGCGATCGCCAGAAGAGATCGTATGACATATGGGCAACTGATCTTCCCTCCCTGGCCCCTGGAGACAACGTCCGCATCCACCTACCAGACGGTGGCTGGTCAGCACCTGCCAAAGTTCTCCGATGCGTGGCTCCCCGCTCGTTCCTGGTACGCATCCCGGATGGATCCGTGCGTAGGCGCAATCGCCGAGCCCTTCGCTTACTTCCACGCTCGCAACGGGACCCAACACAGACGCCAGGTCCTCCACGGGTTCCTGATAGCGACTTCGTGGAGCTGCCATATACCATGCCCCTTCTGTCGCCGCCCGTGGCCAGGCTCGCACCTCAGCCGGTGGTTCTCGACCCACCCTCAAGGCGGTCAACCTGAATTCGTCGCCCACCTACGAGACTGGGCTTATGAGACTGTTTACACGTCAAACTTTTGTAACCACTGTTTTATAACATGTCACTGTTTTGTCGTTACAGGCCTCGTTTGATCGTTCCAAATTTCCACGTTGTTCTTCTTTTGCTATGGTACAACCTCGTTAGCATGTCACACCTGACATCGCCCCTTGTATATAGTTAAGCCCCATGCACATGATGTAAATATCACGCACACACACACACACCTTTCGCTGCACTCAGGACACATTTATATTTATAACCACGTAGGCACATAATCTTGTAAAAAAGGGGGGATGTCATTATATTCAAACATACATCATAACACATACACAATGATAGACAGACCAACGGACCAATTAGCACACATAACACGACAGCCAATCACAGACAAGAGCAGACACAGTATAAGACAAGAAACACGAATCTTCCTGGGCAGTCCATCTGGAGACTTGCACATAGCAAGACACTCACACAGTCACAACGTGCTGAGTACCAAGTCTGATGTATAAATAGTGAGATAGAATAAAACTGCGTTCTACCAATTGCAACCGTGTTAGTTTGTCTGTACCTCAGAGCACCCAACACCTCAGCTTAGAGGGCCGAAGGGCCTGTTCCTGTGCTGGACTTTTCTTTGTTCTTTGAGCGAAGAATATTTTCTTTGATTCAGCCTCCTTCATCCCGGAGACTGTGGCCCCTTGTTATAGATACCCCAGCCAAGGGAAATACCAGCCCAGCATCCACTCTGTCAAGCCTGCCAACAATTTTATGTGTCAAGAGGCTTTTCTAAGTTTACCAGGTGACAAAGCGGCAGCAAGATTAGCATAGTAGAGACGGAGACATGTTTAGACACGCCTCTCATTCATCTGCATATGTTGCCTGTTCACAGCAGTTTACAGCTCAGCATTTTCTTTCACAAAAACCAAGTCAAACATAGGCGTAATAATCAGGACGAGACTGGGTTTCCTGTGGGACCCACTTTTTCGCTCTGCTTTTTTTCACTTTTGACACCCCCATCACTGCATCCCACTGGGTTTAAGCTCAAAGAGTGGCAGCTGCCCTCCCGGTTGAGCGGCCCACTCTTCACTTGGGAGCTTTCGATAAGTTTTGGACATCATTTCGCAGCCAGCCATCAGGCCTCGCACAAGGGGCAGCGCCAGGCAGGCCGATCGGCCCGCAGCAACACCGGCTGAGGGTCAGTGCGGCCAGTCATCCCACTGAAGCCGGCGTCCTGGCCGAGATAGGGGAGGGGGGGGGGGGGGGTGGGATTCACTGTCATGCCAGCCTGCCAATTGGGTTTCCCATTGTGTCCATCCCAAGCCGTCGGGAAACACGCGGTGCGCTGCCTGCGAGGCGGAGGATCCCGCCGACGGAGAATCCCGCACCTGGGATTTGAGCGGAGTCCGGTCTGGTCCGAAGGGCTCAGCTCTGGGGCTTCTGTTTAATCATTCGACTTTAATTACTGTGTAATTAATTGAGTACCTTGCGAGCTTCCAGCAACCTGGGCTCAAATGTATTAATACTTCTTACCCTTCCAGGCACTGAATGGAGATGCATTCCTTTAAAGCCTGTGCTTGAAGCTGGTTTAAACTCTCAAAAGGAATTTGGCTGGAACTGCAGGAGTCGGCATCACATCAAGAACTGAACCCAAGGGTGTTAAGAGTCATCCTTTACAAATGTTGGCCTCCCAGGTTGGGAGCGTGCCTGCGCTCACATGAAAGCCCCAGTGTTGCTGCGAGTTGACCTCCAGATTACGTTCATCCTCGCTCCCAACTCCCCACTGGCTGAGCGCATTCCAATTAGGCTGAAGACGAAGAGCCTAAAGGGGTCCCAAGTGGACCGCCTGTCAATAGAATAAACTTAAAGGCTGAGAATCTTCAACCAAAGACACCACCCACGCACTTCCTTAGCTCCGGCACGACACAAACACAAGGCGTGCACCTCCGGGAAGGTGCCTGCAGCCAGCAGACAACTCAGATTAACACTCTGAACCATAATAATTCGGCACGTTCGCTGAAAGGGCTCATTTCAGACTGCCAAATCTAATAGCCTGATACTTGATGCATTGAAAATATCTTGCGTGGGAAAAAAAAACACAGCGCACCAGCATTCATAAAATACCAGATTTCATTTCATATCAAGTCCTATCTGAAGCGAATAATTGCAAAAATATCCGACCCGACAACACGGGGGAACGGAAAGCCCTCAGAAACTGAGAGGGTCATAAAATATGCATTAGATTGCTTTAACGCTTTTCTCAAGGTTAATGGTGTTTCAGCGTGGAACAGTTTATTGAGCAAAGGCAACTGTTGCCTGATGCCAGGCACGTTTCCTGGCCGCTTGTCGAAACTGTTGACATTCCGGCCAATGCAGGAACACTGAGCACAGAGAGGAAGGGCTGAAATCGCGATCTCCCTCGGTAAACGTCCGGGGTCGGTCTCCTGGAGGACGGACGCTGTGGGGTCAGTGTCCAGGGGGAGGAGACGACGACTTATGGGTCCGTCTCCTGGGCACTCATCTGCGGTTTCCTGTCGTTCCCACTCACATGTACTACAATTCCCATATAAAAATTATGGACGGAGATTTCTGTACCCAAACCCCCCCCCCCCCCCTCCAGCATCCTCGTGGCGTGTTTTCCATCCAGCGAGAGCCGTCAGCGGGATCTTCCACTCCCGCCAGTATCTACGCCAGGATCGGCGTCGAGAGGATTACGGAGTGATCGGCATACCCGTGGTGGTCCCGATCGAGGGAGACGAGCCCAACGCCAGGTGCTGGCATTTAAATTGGGATGTTAGCCGCGACCGGCTTTTGAATGAGGCTGTGTTCAGTCTTCCGACCATAAGCAGCAGCAACGAGCAGCCCGCGCCCCCTGCGGGTACACTTGACGTCAGACTTACGTGCTTTTGGCTCAAAAACACAGAGGAGAGCTGCTTCCATTTTCTAGCTGCTCGCACGCAAGGCAAGAGGATTGTGAAGAGGATTCATTTTCTTACAAAAATGAGGCACAAAGAGGCAGTGTGCCTGCTGGCCAGGATCTCACATCTGAATCTGCTGGAGAGAGCTGCAAAGGAGAGTCCATGGTAGGGCAGAGTGTTAGCTCTTTCTAGAGCTCCAGGGCCTCTGGTTAACAGCTTACAAAGAAGAAACTTAACTTGGAACAAAGCAGCATAAAGATGATTTCTTGAGATATGGTTTTGTCAATTGTGCCAATGCAAATAAGGATGCAAAGCCCATGTGTGTTATAGATAGAACATAGAACATAGAACATACAGTGCAGAAGGAGGCCATTCGGCCCATCGAGTCTGCACCGACCCACATTAATCCCTCACTTCCACCTTATCCCCGCAACCCAATAACCCCTCCCAACCCTTATGGACACTACGGGTAATTTAGCATGGCCAATCCACCTAACCTGCACGTCTTTGGACTGTGGGAGGAAACCGGAGCACCCGGAGGAAACCCACGCGGACACGGGGAGAACGTGCAAACTCCGCACAGACAGTGACCCAGCGGGGAATCGAACCTGGGACCCTGGCGCTGTGAAGCCACAGTGCTAATCACTTGTGCTACCGTGCTGCCCTTATATGCAGGGAAGCTCTGGCAAATGGTGGGTGAAAATCCCTTTTGAAGTTGAGACCCCAGAGTCCATTATTAACGTAAAGTTGACTCCAAATGAAAAGACTACGCTGCTGTATCTGACCTGTGACAGCGCATTTAAAAATACGCCAAAAGTCACTGAGGCTGCCAGCTTCTGGAGTAGTATCTCCCAGGAGTTTCCAGTACTGAGTAAAACAAGCATTTTGTTGCTATTGCCTTTCACGGCGACCTGCATGCGCAAGGTTGGATTTCCCGTTCTCACAAAGGTGAAGATGGCACAAAGGAACTCTGCACCTGGTATGCCCTCTCCTCTTGTGAACCCGATTGGAATCAGATCTTGAGGACCAAGCAGGCTCCCATTTCGCATTGAAGGTAAGTGAACGCAGTGTGTGCGTCATGAAAGTCGGCCGGCATGGGTCTCGAAGGTCGGTCGGTTGGCAAAAGTGGGCCCCAAGAGAGAAAACGCTGATTTGCGTCCCTCGGCCGACCGATTGCTGGGGAACCTGCCGTGGGGAGGGATGTGGATCACCTTCGACAGGACCGGAAGATCCCGCTCGTGGGGAGGACCAGAAAATCCCACCCAACGACTCCCATACCCTTTCCCAGCACAGGATCTCTGAAACTAAAACAACAGCTTTGATCATCAAGACGGTTCCAGCATCCTTTCACATGCCCATCCTTCCCTGAAGGAATCTGGTTATTTTTCGAATTGTGTCACAAAATAGTCACTTGGTCATGCAGAACTCAAGTAGTGATGAAAAAAGAGACATGCTGTCAAAGCTTTTCACTTGCACTCATCAGGACACATTTACAAGAATGCCAAATCGCAAAGGGGATAACAATTTAGATTGCATTCGAATAGGGAGTTGATTGGACCCAACAGCGCTCGTGGTCTCAAGACGGCGCTAGCGAACAGTGGACTCCCGTCTCAGTGGAACTCTTCCCGGGCGTAATTCCACATTGGCCACAAGCCTCGACACTCCCCCCCCCCCCCCATTGCCCCCCGTCGGGGGTTGGAGCCCCACAACCTTCCGTGCCCTTTCGTACTGTACGGAGGGGTTTTCTGTCTGGGCTGCTGCTTCCTTGTTCTCGCCCGGACACGCATTGTTGCCATCTGGCAGCGGAAGTCCCCACTGGAGGGTCCTCTACGGAAGAGTCCTCCTCCTTAAAATTGGGAACCTGGGGTGAGGGCGTTGCGCGCAACAGTCCCGTGCAATAGTAGACTGCCTTTTTTGCAGCCTTGTGGAGTCCGTGGACTGCGGTCACGTTGAATGTTTTCGCCTGCCCCTCCTTTTCAGTTTTTTGAAAAAACCCTTTTGTTGCAGTTTTGCACTTCAGAGCCCCACGCTCCTAATCCACTGGCATCCAGTGCGGAGAAGGGAGGAGAGGCAGGAGGACCTCCTCATGAACCTGCTCCTGGGTCTGGCCCAAGTTGCCTTAAACAGGTCCAGGCAGCGGGCGACAGAGCGGGGGTCCTCCGACCCGACCGTCTGCTGCGCCAACATTGACAGCCGGGTGTCCCGGGGGTGGGGGGGCTCAGCGTGGCGGAACCCGGACTCACCTCCATGCCACCGCATCGCCGTCGCGGAGGGAATCTGACTCGCCAAGGGCCTGAAATAGTGCCGCTGTGGGCCGCATTTAATTCACAAATAATGGGTCTGCGGCTTGAAGAAGTTATGTTCTGCGGTGAAGGATTTATATTTGAGGACTCAAGCAATTCCTCTTTGCAGGCTTTCTCAGGCTGACCTGCGCCCCTGGGATCTGGACATAAAATTATCCCTGGCAGAAGGTTTTAAGGTCTCTCCCTCATCTTGTCTGACAGATGTTAAGGGTCACAAGCTTGTGCAGAGCTTGGGCAGAATAAATTTCACGCCTTGGGGATCTCGAAACACAACACAAAAGTGCCGAGAATTCAGCCTGGCTTGCCAGTAAGAATTGGAACTCTATTCCTGGGGGGCTGCAGAACAATAAGAATAAGAAATGCTGTACAATAGACAGAATTTACAGATTGGACTGAGGGACGATGTCGAGACCATGTTGAGAGGGGAGGATGGGGATTAAAAAAAACACATCTGTCTATTTTCTCGCTGCTAGGCAATTGCATCCAGTTCTGAATCACCACGGACAATGCAAGAAACGATGTTTCCTTTTTCTTCCCCCACCGTTCCCAGCTGAAGCTGAAAAGCAATTGAACAAAACAATTTTGACTCAATCCCTTAACCATGTGCTTCAGCCCAAGCCCTGGCAGAGTGGTTTGACGCCTTTTCCATTTCCTGCCCCTCTCAGTGGCACTGCTGGTGGAAGTGCCGGATTTTGGGGGTAATATGTCAGTGGGAACGCGCGCTTGCACCAGTCAGACCGAGGCTATCAAAGCTCACTTCGCCTAACCAGCCTCGTTTGTCAGCTGTGGAGGGTCTCGTCCAGCTTTGTGTCCAGCTCCCGGAGGCAGCCGGAATCCTGGAGTCCCCATCCAACAGCCACTCAGTCACCTCTCAACTGTTCGTCCACGTTTGGGAATGCAGCCACCATCAGAATCTGTCGGACCAGTGTGGAAGCAGGTCACCTATCGACCCTGAAGGACTTCATGAGAAGTTAATTGACTGGGCCGGACAAAATTATCTGCCATGCTAGCACTGGGAAAGAACAATGTCAGCGGGCTACAGAACCTTCACAGTACAAAGCATTCACTTAGAAAAACTGTTTGAGCAGATGGCAAAACAAATGTTTATTGAAAGTGGGAGACTTTCTCCTTACTTTGAACCAAACGCTAGCTGCGTAGTTTACGCGTAGTTCAGGTCCTCCGACAGGAAGGAGACCCGACTCAAACGAGGTCTTAGACAGGTCAGTCCCTGGTTGCCAGCCAATGGGACGAATGGAGGTGTATACCTTTCCTCATCTTGAACCTCAGTCATGGCTGGGCCTCAGGATCTGCTCCCTGAGGTTCTCGCGGCACAGTTTTGAGGAAGTCCTGGCCCCCCTGATAGGTTAAAGCGCATTCGAGGAAGTGATGCGTTGATGCAGAAAGGGCATCCCAGAAGCAGGATGATTTCACCGTCACTTATCCCAAGAATAATCATCTGGACAGATCTTTGCACGATCTCAAAGTGCGGCAAAGTTTAAGAAAAGTCACACAACAATGCACCCCATGAGCTGGATGTCTTTGCTGCCTTCCTCAAGTGGGAAATTAGCTTTCCATCTCTTAAAATCTATTTGCAATCCCCCATATTCCATCATCATACCAAATCAAAATTCCCGCAAGGGGTGTTTCTATTGAAACATCAGTCTGTAAACTGAAAGGAGAGACCAGTCAACACGGGAGGACTACAGTGCCATTGATCCAATGCCAGTCCAACAGTCACATCGCCTTTCCTTTATTCCTTCACGGGACCTGGGCGACAGGGGCAAGGTCAGCATTTGTCGCCCATCCTGAATTGCCCTTGAACTGAGACGCTTGCGCAAACATTTCAGAGGGCAGTTCAGAGCTAACCCCATGAGAGACCGGGAAGGTCAGAAGCCAGGAAGGTTCAGAGCGTGGGTGAAGTGAAGACGGCGCAATACGTTCCTTCTGAGGTTGGGCCTGAGGCAGGCTGACGTGGCAGACAATGCCGGCGTCCTGGTGTCAGCAGCCCTCACAAGCTTGAGCAGGAGCTGGAGGTTGGCACTTGCCTGCAGCACCGAGGTGGGTTGCTCGTTATACAACATGACAAGAGGGGGGGGGGGGGGCTTGGTAGCACAGTGGTGAGCACAGTTGCTTCACAGCTCCAGGGTCCCAGGTTCGATTCCCGGCTTGGGTCACTGTCTGTGCGGAGTTTGCACTTTCTCCCCGTGGGTTTACTCCGGGTGCTCCGATTTCCTCCCACGGTCCAAAGATGTGCAGGTTAGGTGAATTGGCCGTGCTAAATTGCCCATAGTGGCCAAAAGATTTAGGTGAGGTTACTGGATTACGGGGATAGTGTGGAAGTGTGGGCTTAGGTAGGGTGCTCTTTCCAAGGGCCGATGCAGACTCGATGCACCGAATCGCCTCCTTCTGCACTGCAAATTGTAAATTCAATGAACATGCTGAGCTCAGGCCCCATCTGGCCAACATTAAGCTCTCCGTCAACGTCCCTGAAATAGGTTCTCTGGTCTCCCCAACCCGCCCATTCAACCTCAATGCTGTTCCTTGGATCACGCTGTGCACAAAATAGCTGCCACCCTTCCTACATTACAACAGGAACAACTCTTCAAAAACACTTCCGCGACTGTCAATCACCTTGGAGTATCCTGAGATGGTCAAAGGAGCCGCATACATTCAAGCTCTTCCCGAACAACGCATCCAATTCATGGTCCGACTTTATTTTACATCTCATTTGCGCCGTAGCTAAATTCCCGCCGGGTGTCCAGAATGATGCTGCTTCCCGTAAACCCAGAGGCAAGGTTCCTCAGCCTAAAAATACAACCATTTCACCCCTGTTATTGCTGCTCCGTTATTGGCTGGGTGTTGTGCGTGTGACCGTGGATGGAAGTGAAGGACGTGCTAATTATGCACGAGCGTTCACAAAAATAAAAGCCATCTCTCATGTTTGTGAAATTACAGCAAATCTTGTCACATGCAAATTTACATTTTCAATCTGTTCCTATCAACAGAAAAGTTAAAATGTTCGGTTTTAATATTCTTTTAATGACTGCAAGATCGTTTTGAACCAGCTCCAAGAAGTGTTGAAGATGTTAAGACTTAATTGTGTGCTGTGGGGATAATGCAGCTTTCTCTGCAGCTCACTCAATCTCTTTACAGCTCTCTGCCCAGGAAATAAAATGGACTCAACTTGTCCTCATCAGTGCTCGGGTTGGAGGTGAGGTACAATATGGGTCGGACCCATCGCAAACATCCCTCTGCATTGCCCATCCAAGCCTTCGAAACCAGGCACATAATGTGTTTTGATGGAGGTTACATCTCCTCCGCCCAGACCCTTTCAAAGATATCTCGGTAGAATACACCTTGTCACAAAGTTCCCTCAACAATGTCCGAAGGAACACCCCCTGTGCAGGTACGGCAGAGGTTAGATCTCTTCACTGTTTAAATTAAGGTTAAGTAGATACATTTGGAGGGCATTGAATATGATTACTTGAGCACATACAAAGAGACACTCCCTCCATGACCGGTGGGCACCGCAGGGGATGGAGAGCTTCATCAGCCCAGGAAACAACATCTTAAATTTAATTCTATGAATCTCCTTTCAAGCTATGCCTTTTGTGACAGTGCCCCATGCGCGGGGCTGGCAATTTTGTTCACTGAGTTAATTTTGCTAATTAATCTCATTTAATTGATTGGTGCACTCAAGAGAGTACAAAGGGTCACTGGTGAGGAGCACAGTTCTGAAAGCAAGATTCTGAAGTTCCAGAAGATCAAGAGCATGTGGTAAGAAGAGAAAGCCGGAGAGATCCAACATTATGCTGACCATCATGACATGCAAAGAATTTATGAAGCCACCTGGGCTACCAACGCTGTAAAGATCATTTTCATCAACTCGTCAACCGTGACTCCACAGCGACAGTGGACATGGCGCTGGCAGGGCTGGTGGAAATGATCCGGATCTTGTGGAAGTCGTAAGGTTTCAGAAACATGGGACCGAGGCCGTGACAGCCGTGACGCAGGGCACAGGCCTCAATTGTGGGACGGCCCGTGTAAGATCTGGGAAGGTTCACCGCCCTGGCCCACACGCTTCATGGATGAAGCAGAGCAGCAGCAGAGGACACCCGGGGACCTCCTGGTGGGACATCCCGCCGCATGTGCTCAGTGGTCTGCGTGGGGGGTGGAGGGTCAGTCCCTTCAGTCACATGAAGACCCACCGCAGAGAGCCGCGACTCTGAGTAGATGCCATCCTAGAATTGAGGGGCAGCTAACAACGGGAGGACAGTTGGGAGCAGCGGTATGCTTGTAATGTTTCACTCTGTGAATAAATCTGAAATTGAACAAGTGTTGTCTTCTTCGTCTCTTACTTCACCATCTGTTCGGAGTTTAATAAGTTGTGGAGCAAAGCTCCCTCCCACGCGTCCCATTAAACATTCCCAGGCTATATATAGAGTAAACCTCCCTGTACACTATCCCAACAAACATTCCCATGGCAGGTACAGGGTGGATTCGATACAGATAAAGCCCTATCCAACATTCCCATGGTAGTATCGGACGGGTTGAATATAGAGTAAAGCTCCCTCTGCACTGTCCCATCAAACTCTCCCAGGGCAGGTGCACCCCGGGTTCGATACAGAGTAAAGCTCCCTCTGTAATGTTCTGCCTGTCAGGCAGTTGTTTGTCAGGTACATTAGGGGCTGGTTTAGCACAGTGGGCTAAACAAATGGCTTGTAATGCAGAACAAGGCCAGCAGCGTGGGTTCAATTCCTGGAATGTGGCGACTAGGGGCTTTTCAGTCATTTCATTGAAGCTTATTTGTGACAATAAGCGATTATTATATTATTATTATTATATATTACAGGCATGACATGGGGACCGTTTACTCTCTGTCTAATTGTCCGATAATAACACCCTGCACATTCAGCAGCGCCACAATCTAAAGTCCAGAAATTCCGGTGAGGAAAGTTTTCCTTTTGCACTGCAGTGGCCAATTCCTCAATCCTGTTGCCCGGGGGACAACTTAAACACAGGCACCTCGGAACAAATGTCGAAAGGCCCAGTCAACTAATGTTTCCGAATGAATGTCATCAGCCCTGGCTGTCACCACGTCTGCAAACAGCACAGAACCACATGTGACAAGCCGGAGAAATCATCAATCAGCCAGGATACATTTTCCCAGCTTCAGATAATTATCTTTAAGCAGCTTACACATGCCTGAATGATTTGATTTTTTTTTTTTTGCATGCAAGCTTTGGTCGAGGAATGCTTCTCACAGCTGGGTTATAACAGTAGAAAGTAAAAATGCTTCGAGCAACACAATAGCTTCCTTGCAACATATTTCTTATCTGCATAATCCATTCCGATAAAGTGTCAAATTAGTATGTTAATGCCCAAATCCCGTTAACTCATACAATCTGAATGTTCGGCAGCTAATTTATCTATTGGAAAAACAATTTAGGAGCATTTTGGAGAATTCCTGGAGGCCAAGCTCACTTTAAAATTGCCATCCTGGTTAATAATGTGACTTGACTTGGTGGGAGAAAAAAAAAACCAACAAGTTTCATTTCTGTACTTCCTTTGGCTGAATTTACTTTGCTTGATCAAATGGGTTACTCCGCATTAATGTTAATCCTTGCTCAGTTCTCGCGGGAGGGAATAGCTGGGTGCCAGGATCGTTTTTGTGCCGCTCAGTGCTTGCCGGAGGAACGTGGTTCCTCTTCTCCCGAAAAGGACAAGACCTGTAAAGAAGGTAGCGTGGGTGGAGGTTGGTGCACTTGGGGGAACGCATTGTCTGTGCGTGTGTGTGGGGGGCTTGTTTTTATAATGCAATCAAGGTGTCAATCGTTCACCAGAGATTTATCGGACACGCTGTGGGTTTCCTTTGTCCAGACTGGGTGCGAGAGAACATTTTGACAAAGCTTGAAGACAGCCATGTCTCCATGCTCTGCTGAAAGTAACAGCGAGGCCAAAAAATGGATCGCGCGACACACTTCCTTTGTGCTATCCCTCGGGGGCTAACAGTGTGGTTTGGTCTTGGTGCTCCACACACCTTCAACGGGACACTGGGCCGGCCTTCCACTTGGGGCAGTGGTCGCACCATGTTGAAGGCACTCCTCAAATTCTGGGCTCTCGTGCAGGCCTAATCGTGCTGTTCCTTCATTGGTGGCCATGCCTTTGATTTTGTCGGCCTCAAAGCCTCGCTGGGATTCCATCCCTGTAGCTCTTGGCCTCTCTACCTCACCTTCCCGCTGTGAAGACACTTCTTCAAACCTACCACTGTGACCAGGCTTTCTGCCATCTGACCTCGTATCTCCTTCTGTGCCTCGCCATCACCCTGCGATTTACAATGTTCCTGTACAGCGCCTTCGGTCTGTATGGCTAGACAAGCTGGCCTTTTCGTGCCCGTCCACTACCCGGTGCGTTGGTGCACCCCCCACATGTTTGCAGGTACGGAGTCAACTGAGATCCATTGACTGACGCATTTGTCCAACTTGGAACTGGGCCAGAACTAAGCTGAAGCCGAAGACGCCCCCAAGCTCAAGAGTCGCCAAAAGTACAGCCTCCCCCTGGTACAAACTATTCCGGCAAACCTTCAGCGGGGTAGGAGAGTTGGCCGACTTTCCCGCAGCCTCCCCACACCTAACCTGCAAACCCCCGCGAAGAGACCAGTACATCTCAGTGAGGCCACCTCTCAATTCTTCTAAACGTCAGAAATTACGGGCCCCGTCTCCTCAAACCCGCCTCATCAGACATCGCTCTCATCTCAGGAAACAATTCGGAGAACTTTTGTCGCGCCATACCTCCGTGAGGGAGAAATATTAGAGGTGCCAGACTTCAATGGGTAAAGAGCAATAAAGGGAGAGATAAATAATATTGGATTTAACAATTACTTAGGGGTCCTTCAAGAAAATCAACTGAACCTATGTTGGAGAATAAAATGATTCTTGAAAAATACTGAGTCTGCAGAAGCATGTTCGACTGATAAAAACATGAATGAACTACAGATCTCTGGCCATGGCTGTCTAGAGATACTGACAATCTTTCAAAGTATACTTAGAGAAGCGAGACAAAGGTACATCCAGCAGATTTGCAACAATCTAGTAACAATAGTATGGCGAGGCAAGATATGAGGCAAAGACTTTGACCGTGGGATAGAATACATGGGAAACTGTGCTGTGTCAGGGAAATTTCATTCGTGTACCATCAGCTAATGCCAGCAGCTTTTCTTTAACTGCCATATCTAAACCTGTTGCAATCACATCCACCTCTACCAAACCTCCCCTCAACCTCCTTTGCTCCAACGTGAACAACCCCAGCTTCTCCAGCCGAACCTAGTGGTTAAAATCCCTCATCCGTGGAACCATTCTGGTAATTCTCCTCTCCATCCTCTCGAGGAACCTCACATCCTTCCTAAAGTGTGGTGACCCAGAACTGGACTCAACACTCTAGTTGTGGCCTAACCAAAGCTTCAGAAAGGTTCAACAAAACGTCCCTGCTTTTGTTCTCAATACCTCTATTTCTGAAGTCCAAGATCCCATTTCCTCCAAACAGGAATATCAGAGCCTTTTCTGCCTGAACACGAAAAGCATTTGAATGACATTCTTAAAGTGGCTGAAGAAGATTTTGACCAATGAAGGAAGGAGTTGTTGACACAAAACAAGCCATTTTGAACTTGCTGTCTCCAAAAGAGAATCCAAAATGTTGGGAGTCTGGGAAATGAACTGAAAAATGAAGCTCCGCCCACAACTGAGCCAGAAGAAGAGAGTTTAAATGTGGGATTGACCGAGACATTCCCTTTGGATTGAAACAATGGGAAAACTACGCACATGGAAGAAAATAAAGTTCAAAAGGTGAACTCTGAACAGACTGTTTTCAAAACTGAACTTGAAAACTCACATCTGAGCAGCAATGAGGACTCTCCTCTCGCAGAAGGAACTTTGGACGATAATTATTGGAAGAAGGAAACTTTCAGAAAACACAGCAAGCAGTAATGTTTCCATCTTCAGTGGACTGTGATTCCTGGACATGGAATTCAGCAGTGTGCTGTTAGCAAGATAGACTGGTGAATGTGATGGGGACAATGGAGGGATTATTCTGTCTATTGCAGGTTATCAGATATTTAAACACAGGAAAATTTGCAGTGTTTAAATTAGGAGCAGGAGTTGGCCATTGGTTCAGTTGGTTCAGTTAGGGCGCTCGAGAGTTACAAGTTAGCTAGGAAGGACCTAAAAAAAAAAAAAAAAAAGGGCAGCACGGTAGCATTGTGGATAGCACAATTGCTTAACAGCTCCAGGGTCCCAGGTTCTATTCCGGCTTGGGTCACTGTCTGTGTGGAGTCTGCACATCCTCCCAGTGTGTGCCTGGGTTTCCTCCGGGTGCTCCGGTTTCCTCCCACAGTCCAAAGATGTGCAGGTTCGGTGGATTGGGCATGATAAATTGCCCTTCGTGTCCAAAATTGCCCTTGGTGTTGGGTGGGGTTACTGGGTTATGGGGATAGGGTGGAGGTGTCGACCTTGGGTGGGGTGCTCTTTCCAAGAGCCGGTGCAGACTCGATGGGCCGAATGGCCTCCTTCTGCACTGTAAATTCTATGATTAAATAATAATTAATTTGGAGTAAGTGATTCATGTCTGATTAACCAATCACCTGTGAAGTGATTGACAGCTTTCTGAATGAATCGGGGTGGGGGAGGAGGAGTCTCAGCTGAGAATTAGAACCAATGAGAGTAAATAAGGGGCTAAACCATAGATGTGGATTTCCTGAAGAATATGATCGTATGACGTAGAAATTATTTCTTTGACGTCTTTTCTTTTACTTTTCCTTACGTTAAAATTTAAAAGGCTTTTCGCTGCAGTCTGACAAGTTTGTGTATTATTTTGATCGAAGTTTTTGATTCAGTTTTATGCAAGCGTATTAAGTAAATTCTTGAAAAACAAAGAGTGTTTTGGACACCTCTTCAACCGGACTGGGGACCTTATTTTAGGAAGAAAAATAAGAAGATCTTACTGAGATTAGAATGGGCACAAAACAAAAACCAAAATGTCACCCAAATGGGGTGTTGCAGTGAAAATTCCTCACCCGTGTACTTCAAACCGCCTCGCAATAAAGCAGAACATGCCGTTTGCCTTCCTGATGGCTCATGGCAAGCAAACAAACATTATTCTTCTATTCATTCATGGGACGTGATCGTCGCTGGCCGGGCCGGCATTTTTCCTGTCGCTTCAACTTTGCACGTGTTGGAACTTTGTTGAGCCCAATTCAAGATGAACCCCAACCAATTGGTGTCCAGTGTGAACCCCTGCAGCTCGACTGCCCAATGTTGACACCGGCTGAGCAAATGGGAAGGTTTATCATCGCCAGCGTATGCATTCCTTAATTCAATCCCATTCGCCCTGACGCACACCTGCACGGCGAAGGTCTTGGCACATGTTCGCTCCCAAGCAAAATTCTATTCTTGAAGAAAACTTCACGGACAAGAAGAATTGTCATAAGATCTGAAAATCAAGAGCTCAAAACAAGACGGGCCCCCCGTTTACAAAGCTTTCCAGTACTTTAAATTCCGTCACTGTGCATTGCCAAGCCCGGCAAAACAAAAACCTTTACAGCTGAGCATGAATATGCACGGTTGCACAGTGGGTAGCACTGTTGCTTCACAGCTCCAGGGACCCGGGTACGATTCCCCTGCTTGGGTCACTGTCTGCGTGGGTTTCCTCCAGGTGCTCCGGTTTCCTCCCACAAGTCCCGAAAGATGTGCTTTTGGGTGAATTGGACCTTCTGAATTCTCCCTCGGCGTACCCGAACAGGTGCCGGAATGTGGCGACCAGGGGCTTTTCACATTAACTTCATTGCAGTGTTAATGTAAGTCTACTTGTGACAATAAAGATTATTATGAATAGCAGGACTCGTGGGGTAACCTGTGCCAGCAAGGTGCAATAGGTATCTTCTGCCAGTGACCTGTGTACCTACTCACATTGTTTTCCAATCCCATTATCAATCTGTTTTTGTTGGGGCAACAGTCTGAAGAGATTTCACGGGGTGGGACTGGGGGTTGCGGGGGGGGGGGGGGGGGGGGGGGCGGTGAGGTGGCAGTCAGGAATGGCGAGGTATTTGTCAAGCAGCTAATAATTGTATCCGCTTGGGTACCTTCCTGCCTTTTACCATCTGAAGAAAAAAACTACGCTCAGCACCTCCGGGTAATCCCTCCTGGTTATCCGCGAGGAAGAGTCAGATTAGAGGTCAGTCTGGGCAGACCAGTGTTGTGAAAGATTCGGTTCCCGTCAGCTGAACGCTTTGCAAGGTAAATATTGGGTTACGCTGACACACTCCAGAAGAGATCAGCTCTCACGAGCAGAAGAATTCTCCTCCCGGAGACTCAAAGGTTACACTGCACAGTGTGAGCTTTACTCAATTTTGCCTCTAATTAATTGCACCTGACAAATGACTTTTGGTGTCAATTAGCATTTCATCATTGCTTCCACTGCCCCCCCCCCCCCCCCCCCGCGCCGGAGCTTGAATCGCATTTTGGGACCACAATATGAAGATCAGGCTAATTACAGTGAACACAGAAGCAGGTCATGCTTGTTGTGTGAGGGTTTTCACAGGGAACGTGAACCTCAACTCGCTGAACTCTCACTTCCAGGCGCTGTACATCGAAGAAAAGATTTACCCCCCCAGAAGCTCCGTGTTACAATCCCTTTTCCCTCGAGATGGCATTCCCTCTCCTCAACGTTCCAAAGTGCCGACACAGGCATGATGGAGCCGAAGAGCCTTCTCCTGGTGCTGTGATTCGACGCAGCGTCAGCCCTTCCCTTTCTTCTTGCCCACCTCTCTCCTGAAAGTGCTAAGGGAGGTTTCCCGAGGCATTGGTGAACCCAATGGCCATTCATTGTGCGTCCACTTCTGCGGCCTGAATGTGGTCACATTCCATCGGGGGTTTCTGATTGCTGGTCAAGAATTGCGGAAAGCCTGGTTGATTTTCCTCCTCGTCAACTCAGCAATGTTGGTCCTGGCCAAAACCATCTGACCGCAGTTGGTCAAGATTCTGACCGCAGCTTTTTCCAGATGGTTTAAGCTCACACTTTTCACAGCCTCAGCGCTCGACAGTCATTGACCCACTTTTTCAAGTGTACTCGCTGTCGCAACGTGGCAACGGATTTATGCACAGCAAGCTCCCACAAATAGCAAAGTAATAATGACCAGGTAATCTGTATTCAGGAAGCTGGTTGAGGAATGCACCTTCGCCAAGACACGCAGGGAGAAATCCCCTTGCTCGTCTAACATCCACCCGAGAGGGCAGATATTCTAACACCTTACCTGAAGGACAGCACCTCAGACAGTGCAGCCTTCCCTCAGTATTGCACCTGGACAATGTGCTCCGGGACTCACATCCATGGCCTCGTGGCAAAGTGCTTCCCGCTGAGGCTCAGAAGGGGAACAGGAGCTGGAGCCGATTTGCGGCCGTGAGCCAAGGCAACAAATATTGACTGTGAGATTCTTCACTCACCAGTGTCAACCCCCACACCTTAGCTCTCCCAACACAGGTGGCAAAGGTTGATTTAGACAGTATCAGAGAAACATTCAGCAGGAACACATCAGAGGAATGAAAGACATTCTTAAGATTCAATGGCACCAAGTCATGTAAACTGTTAGTTGAACAGATAAAATAATTATTTCATTATATCGCTTACTACCAAGCGTACAATGTTTACTGATATTCCTTTGTATACCAGAAACAGAGGCCAAACTGCTGCTCTAACAATAAATAACCATCCAATGAAACAACTGGAGAGACAAAAAGGAAAATTGCCATGATATTTTTTGACAGTATAGAAGTTGAGTATTGCTGAAAAGAGGCCTTTTGGGAACTGTTTGGTTGGCACGTGGATTTTGATTGACAGAGGCATTGCCATAGATAAGGCACAAGTTGATGGTGACTGACAGTTAACTGCCAAGAATGGTTTGAATTATAAACCAGGCAGCTTGACTCTGATTGGTTAGGGAATTGCCCTGAGGAATGAGCCAGTGAACGATTATCTGTTATTTGTTTGGTTGAAGCAGGCACAATATGTGTACATGTTATTTCTGTCTGCAAAGAACAGTGCCCATGATTGGACAACAATGCTAAATAATCCTCAACGTGATCAAAATTACGTTGACAAACAATTTAAGATCGCCAGTCGGGCTCACAAGTGGCACAATTGAGCATACCGGAAGCTACATATATGAACACACAGGGCCTTGTTGTTTGCAGACAGAAAGAACATGTACATACATTGCGTCTGTTTCAGCTGAACAAAATAAATATAGCCTTTCCCTGCGTCATACCACAGACCAATCAGAGTCAAGGTATTACATTTCGAACAGTGCTTTGCAAGTTAACCATCAGCCTCCATCAACCGGTATATCCTCCATGGCAATGTTACTGCCAAATAGAATCCACTTGCCAACTAGTCAGCACCCTCTTCTCTTGGTGACATGTTATTTCTCCTAACATTGGTCTTCTTCCAGTTGTCATGATGAGTACAAGATGAAAAGTCCAATCCTACTTTTACTCGAGAAGGTTAAAAATGATCAAGGAGGTCTTGGACAGAATTCTCCAGCCATTTGTTGGCGGCTGGATATTCTTGTCCCACCGGCAGTACAACCGCGTGGGTCCGAATAAACCAGCTCAATTTTTTGTTGCATGCATCTCCAACAATTTGCCCAATGGCGAAAGGAGGTGACGGGAAATTGGCTTTTCCTCCCTCCGATGCATCTCCTTCCTTGACCGCAGACTGAATAACGCTGTGCAAAGGTGGGCCAGATTGTAAATCACTCCAGAGCGGGGGAAGAAAGAAAATCGCAGCTAGCTTTAGCTCAGGTCCGAGATTATTTATTCCGGAGTTAGCAGCAAACACCGCTGCCACAACATAAACCTGAGCTATTAACCACAAAAGTCTTATGGGTGACATAAATATTATTCGAATTTTTCTGTACTTTAATTGGAGCTGGAGAAAGCGTGCCATAAATATTCATGAACACTTTATGTCAATAGTTGCATTGAAAACCCATTACTCCTTCACGAACAATCGAGAGAAACACAAGCTTAATTTGGGATGTCATTCTACTTAAAGGATGTGATAGTTCTTTTGCCCCCAATTAGACAGGACGACAGAGAGGCCCGTTCTGATCCTTATTCTGAAGCAAACTGGATATCATCATTATTCGGATCTGATTAGCTCCAGGCAGGGGGAGACTTTTCAAATTGATTCCAAAAACTGCACACAGGAGCCACCAGACACAATTATTCATAAAATGCTTTATTTCCCCGCTGCGAAGGTCTGTTCAAGGTTGGTCCAGACACCAGGAGCCCTTGCCTTGTCACACTATAGAGTACAGTTCCCCCCTGACACCAGCAGCCCCCCAGTAACGATACAGGCTTGTGGATCACATCAATTTCTTTGATTCATTCATTTATGTTGTGGCCTATCCCTCACTGCCCTTGAGAAGGTGTGGGTTGGCCGCCTTCTTGAACCGCTGCAGTCCATTGGGTGCAGGCGCACCCACAATGCTGTTGGGGAGGGACCGCCTGGGCTTTGACCCAGCGGCAGTGAAGGAACAGCTCCGAGTTAGCACAATGCGGGTTGCCGTTTCCAATGCAGAGGTCGATGTACCACCTGGTTTAATTCATTTTCGCAGTGGGTCGACGCAACTTCAATGTCTCGCGCGGCCATTTCAGAGGGCAGTTCAGGGTCAACCACATTGCTGTGGGGCTGGCAGCCAGACCAGCTAAGGTTGGCAGACTTCCTTCTCGAGGGAAGATGTGAATGAACCAGGCGCGTTTTGACAGCAATCAACGGCGATTTCATTGTCACCCAGATCATTTCAATTCCTGATTTGTTTATTCATTGAATTTAAATTCTATCAGGTGTCTTCGTGGGATTTGAACTCGTTATCTCCAGAGCCCCTGCATGACCACCACGCCATCCCATTGTAGTGTTGCGGGGTGCCAGTGGCGTAGTGGTATTGTCACTGGACTAGGAAATCAAAGACCCAGGGATACAGGTTCAAATCCCGCCACTGCAGATGGTGAAATTTGAATTTTGTAAAAATTTAAAGTCTAATCATGACCATGAAAACCATTATCGTAAAAACCTATCTGTTTCACTCATGTCCTTTCGGGAAGGAAATCTGCCGCCCTTACCTGGTCTGGCCTGCACGTGACTCCGGACCCACAGCAATGTGGCCGACTCTTAATCTGCCCCCTCAAGGGCAATTATGATGGGCAATAAATGCTGGCCACACCAGCTCACGAACACATTTTTTTAAAAGTCCCACAGGTGCCTGCAGCCCACACAGGCTCCTGACAGATAGACAAGACCAGAACCTCCTAATAAACAAGTTGAAGTTGCCCAAGTCAGCAGTGTGGTGACTGTAGGAAATTGTTATATTTTACATATTACCATCCCCAAAGCGCACGAGTGAACCAGATGTTTGTTTTTTCCATGACAACTGGATAGTTTCATGACTTCCCTCCCACTCCAGATTTTGTTTTATTGACAAATCAATTTAAATTCCACCAGCTGACCTTGATGGGGTTTGAGCCCATGTCCCTCCTCAGCATGATAGCCTGGGTCTCTGGATTGTTAGTCCAGGGCGATCTCAAGAGAGATTATATGCTTTCAAAGACACATGTGTTTTCATTTTAACTTACTGTCACGGTGGTGCTCAATAGTCTAATTGATCTGTGTTTGATCATGAGAGTCTGGTAACTGATCTAAGCTCTGCGTATGATTGGGTAAGCCTGGCGGTGAGCCTTATCAGAGCCAAGGAAACAGACACCACAGGAGCCACGAGTTACTGAGCTGGAAGCCGCCCGTTTTGGTCCAGTCCCGTCGGCGTGAATTGGACATGCTCCCACACGGCGGGACCTGGCAGGCGAGTTGGCTGGTGCAGTCCTCGGGGGTGGGGGAGGGGCACACAGTGAGATCTGGCCCCGGGGGGGGGGGGGGGGGGCCCACGGTGGCTTGGCCCACGATCGGGGCCCACCGATCTGCGGGCGGGCCTGTGCCGTGGGGGCACTTCTTCCTTCCACGCCGGCCCCTGGAGGGCTCCGCCATGGCCAGCGCGAAGAAGGCACTCCCCTGCGCATGCGGCAGAATACGCCGGCCGGTCTGCGCATGCGCGGAACCACGCCGGTGGTTCTGCGCATGCACTAACTCGCGCCGTCCCTGCGACGCCGGCTGGGGCCGTACCAACCCGTCTGGCGCCGGCCTAGCCCCCGGAAGTGCGGAGAATTCCGCTACTTCCGGCCGGCCCGACGCCGGAGTGGCTCGCGACGTTTTGGCGTCGAGCCATCGCGCCGACCACGAAGAATCCCGCCCTAAGTGATCAAGGTGATGTTTTAAAACTCTACACATAAATCTGTTGCACACTTAAGAAACCAGCGTCATGACTGCAGCAAGTCAAATATTTAAAATGTACAATGCATGGGGGTCCAGGACATCCTCACAAGAGTGGGTCCGCTCGCTTTGCAAAAGGGGTCGCTGATTTCCCTGCTCACAGCCAGGGATGCACTTGAAGTGGGTCTGGGTTGGAACAGACAATGCTTCCTAGATCTGTGCCCATTGAACTTAGCCGACTTCTCCGCCACTGTACATATCTGTTCGGACAGGATACAAAAGCCCACTTGCCCCAGAATCAGGTGCCTGCCTCAGTGCTTGTATGAGAAAGAAATAGCATGACACCAATCAGCTGGGCTGTCAGGGGAGGTTGAGAACTCGGGCGGTGCAGGCTGGGGCAAGCGAAGAGGAGGCTGCACTGTCGCCTCTCACGTAATGATTTCCAGCACCCGGTGAGCAAAGGGAGGAGGCAATTTGTGCTGCGACGTGGCTCAGCGTCAGGTCGGCATTTCAAGATAAGCTGGGGATTGTCTTGTGCCGGAACAGCCTGTTCGCAATCTCCTTCCTTGCGAGCTGCCTGACACAGGCTGGAGTGTTGCACAGGTCCTCAGGAGGCAATCGCCCCGCAGCATCGTGCCACTCATTTCAGTCCCCCTCTGGGGCACGGGGGGAGGGGTGAGGGGGGGGCAAAGGCAGACTTGTTGAGCCGGCGAGAGGCACCAGCAGCTTGGCCCGATTCCTCCCTCTGTTAACATTTTTCAGCAGGAGTGACTGGATTGGAACCAGGCAACAGCACGAAGCCCCCACCTCTGCAGGCGTCAGCCGTGAGTCAGTGGTAGCACTCTCATTTCTGAGTCAGAATCTCCGAGGTGGATCTCAGAGAGGTCTCCGAGGTGCCTCAGCGCCAGCTACGATATCTGAACACCAATTAGACTTTGCCCTGGCTCCCGAGCCCAGAATCTGGCCGGACTCTCTCAGTGAGAGGGGGCCGCGCTGCTGGAGGTGCAGTCATTTTGGACGAGATGTCAAAAATCCAGGCCCCTTCGAAATTGTCATTGGATTGAAAAATTTGCATCCCTCCATTTACTGGCACTCCCTGGCTCTGTGACTTCCTCCAGCCCCGGAACCCTCCCAGGCCTCTGCGCTCCCGCACGTCGGGCATCTCGCTCGTCTCGGGTATTTAATACCCCGTGCCGTAAATCAGCTGGTCCCCAACCTCCCTCCCTGAGCCTCTGTGAAGCGCCTGTGCTCTCTCGCTCAGGCTTTCACGGCGCTCCTGAAAAGATGCCGCTTCCCTCTCCTGAAATCTCCTGTTGCTGGCCGTCAAATTTTGTCAGGTTTGATCGTAGTCCTGTTGAGCAGTCGAGGGTGCATTTCTGTGTTAAAGGCGCTGTCGATGAATGCAAGCTGTTGTGGCTGGGACATAACTTTTGAGTCTTTCACTTATTTCCTGGGAGCCAAAGGCCGACCCCCATTCAGCCAGTAGCACCCAACTGGGAAAATTCTCCGGCCTGTTGCATTGGTCAGTCCGAGGCCACCGGGATTAACGAAACAGACTGTCAAAATGCATCCCGAGGGCAGGGCCCTCCCGACATTTGCAGTGACCATCCCCACGTCTGACCTTATGATGGAAGAAAGGTCATTGATGAAGCAGCTGAAGGTGGTTGGGCCGAGGGACTATCCTGAGGAACTCCTGCAGCGATGTCCCGGAGCTGAGATGCATATCGAGGTGCCATTAAACATCACAGGCACCACCGTCATGTGAGAGTACCTTTAAGAAATGGGTGTTTATAAATGGGTGTGTATATAAATATCTGTAGTAAGAGTACCTTTAAGAAATAGGTGTTTATTACTGCAGTGATGTCAGAGAGTGGGTGGAGCTGGGCTGTCTGTCAGCTTTTTACTTTTGTTTTAGGCTGTTTGCTGTAGGGTGTGTTTTAGCTTCGTTTTCAGAGCTGGATAGCTGCAGTCACAGCCAGAAGTTGTATGATTCTCTCTCTGTAATCTAAAGACTTTAAATCGATCCTGGTGATTTAAAACTAATAACTAATAAAGTGACTTTAACCTGATGTGCTTCTGGTAAAAGGTGTTTTAAGTCTTATGGATGTTAAAAGGAAAGCTTAAAGGATTACTTAGTGTTGTATTCTTTGGGGGTTGTATTTGAATTAATGGTTGCTAAGAAGATCACTGTGTGTTTTAAAAAGGTTAACTTGAGTTCATAGAATAAACATTGTTTCTCTTTGAACAATACTTTTCGATTTCTGCTGTACCACACCTGGAGAGTGGGCCGTGTGCTCCCCATACCACAATCTATTAAAAGTTGTGGGTCAGGTGAACTCCATGCGACACTTTGGGATTCTCTAAACCCTGGCCCATAACACTTCACAAAGTCCGGGCTCAAGGCACTTCGCCTGGACTGGCAAAAAAATCTTCCGGATGGGCACCGGGAGCCTGTATGATGTCCTTGGGAAACGTCCGTAGGTTTTCCAGGAGGGCCACGGTGAGAATTTACATCGACCCGGAGGCCCCTATGTCTTGCTCGTAAGGATAGAAAACGAACTGCAATGCCTGGACAGTTTGCGTCTTGTACACCTTGTCCGATTTACTGAGGGGGCTGCACCGGTGGTCCCAGTGTAGAAACCAAATAAGTCGGTTCAACTATGTGGCGATTAAAAATGGACAGTGAACAGGGCCTCCCGCCTGAACTGATATCTCATGGCGCATGCGCAAGACCTAGTTTATTAATGTTGACTGAGGGGATGCATATTAGCGAAGCAATGAAGCTAACTCTCTGACTCTTCTTCCAGCAGTTACAACGCGGTCTTTTTCTTGCAACCCAACACAAAAGAACAGGAGCAATCCACTGAGCCCTTCGAGCCTGCTCTGCGGACAATGCACTGAGAAACCACCCTTCCTTCACCTTAATAAGTGTGGGGTTATCCATCTTCCATTTTGGTCGGAGAAATGGAAAGGCAACTCATTATATAATTGGAGAGAAACTGCAGAGTGCTTCAGTGCAGAGGGATTTGGGTGTCCTTGTGCCTGAATCTCAGTAAACTAGCATGCAGGTGCAGCGGGTAATAAGGGAGGCAAATGGAATTTTGGCCTTTATAGCTGAAGTGATACAGTATAAATGTAGGGAAGTGTTGCTGCAGCTGTACAAGGTATTGGTGAGACTGGAGATTGGTGAGGAGGGATGTAGTTGCATTGGAGGCGGTTCAGAGGAGATTCACTAGATTGATTCAAGAGATTAGTAGTTTGTTGTATGAAGAGAGATTGAGCAGCTTAGGCTGATACTCTATTGAGTTCCCTAGGGGCTGATTTAGCACAGGGCTAAATCGCTGGCTTTGAAAGCAGACCAAGGCAGGCCAGCAGCAATTCCCGTACCGGCCTCCCCGAACAGGCGAATGTGGCAACTCGGGGCTTTTCACGGTAACTTCATTTGAAGCCTACTTGTGACAATAAGCGATTTTCATTTCATTTTTCATTTCAGGTCCGAAGAATGAGAGGAGATCTAATTGAGGGACACAAGATGACAAATGGCATTGACAAAATAGACATAGAGCGGATGCTTCCTCTTGTGCAACAATCTAGAACGAGAGGTCACAGTTTTAGGATAAGGGGTAGCAGGTAGAGATAAAGAGAAATTACTTCTTTCAAAGGGTGGTGAATCTGTGGAATTCGCTTCCCCAGACTGTGGTGGGTGCCAGGACATTGAGTACACTTGAGGAGGAGACAGCGCGATTGTTAATTAGTCATGGGTTGAAGGGTTATGGGGAAAGTGCAGGAAAGTGGAGTTAAGGCCGAGATGGTATCGTCCATGATCGTATTGAATGGCGGAGCGGGCCCGAGGGGCTGAATTGCCCACTCCTGCCCAGAGTTCTTATATAATACCCACAATATCCCCAAAAAACTATCAACTGTAGACACAGATGTGTTCAATGACTGAGCAATAATAGTCCACTGGAGTAGAAGATCCCAAGCCCCCACAATGCAGCGAGTGAGGAAATCCACACGGGAGGGCAGACAGGCCTCAGTTTAATGTCTCATCCCGTGCAGAATTCCTTGGACGTTTACTGCCTCACTCAAAGCCCATCAGCCTTGGCAGTGATCTCCAACAGTTCTGACCGCCCCACGGTTAATAATAATCACTTAGTGCCACATTCCGGCACCTGTTCGGGGAGGCTGGTACGGGAATTGAACCCGCGCTGCTGGCTGACTTCTGCATCACAAGCCAGCGATTTAGCCCACTGTTGTAAACCAGCACACCCCAACCCAGCTTGTTCCTGCCCCCAAATGATGTTCAAGGTTCAGTGGAGCGGTCAGGAACAGGGCCGATAGCTTTGTAGAAATTATTTATGGCTCACACCAGGTCTCCACGCCCGGAGGCCCCTTCATTAGCAGCGGTGAATCACATCAAATGGGCAGTTCCATGAGCGGAAACAACAAGTCACTGCAGTTCAGCTTCAAGCTTCCCTTTGCAGGAACACTGACGAACGCTGCGCACAGGGGCATGTTGATAATCAGTTCGCAAAGTGCTGGTCTCGCTGCTGGACAGGTTTTAAACTGCTGCTCGCCTTTCACCTCCCTCCACAAACACCAGCTCACTTCCCAGGCCACGGGAGATAATTCACCTTGGCCACAGCACCCCGTCGGGCATGACGCACTCTGGGCTTGCTCGGCCGGAGTTGGGCGCGCTGGGCAGGCCAGGTGAACAAAGTGTCAGAAATTATTTTCTCCCTGACCACCCCCCACCCAAAAGGCCAGGGCTTCAGAGGAGGCTTCAGGCACGCTGCTGTCTTCGGAACATGGCGTGAAGTGAGAGCTGGAGGAAATCCAAAGGTGCAACAAAAAATAAACACAGGGCGAAGGACCCACTTGTTTCCACTGGGGGGGGTGATTTCGGTGGAATGGCTATCGCTTGCAAGGCAACACCCCGTGGAAGGGGAAGGAATTGAGGGATGAGTGCTGACCAGGACGCTGGAGGCAACTGCCCTGCTCTCTTGCGAAATAGCACCATGGGATCTTTTATGCCTACCTGTGAGGTAAGTTCAGTGCTTCTGAAAGACGGCACCTCCGACGCTGCAGCACTCCCCGCCGTACTGGCCGGGAATAACAGCCAGAGCCTGGAGTGATGCTCCCCGTCCCACCTCAAATCCACAGGCGGTCAACTTGGCAATCATGCCTCATCTGATTGCCGGCACCTCCAACAAGGCAGGGCTCCCTCTGTACTGCACTGCAGTGTCAGCCTCAATGTTTGGACTCAAGCCCCTGGAGTGGGCCTTGAACCCACGACCGGAGGGAAGCGAGAGCGCTGGCCACTGAGCTGACAAGGTATCATTTGGCCATTCCCGAACCACTCGCGAGTGACCACAAGCAGAGCATCATATTCCTGATGCTTGGGTGTGACACTGGCAATCTCACTTTTACTGACAAGAGCGGTGGCTGGTGTGGAAAGGGTCAACGTTGCACAGGTACAAATTTAACTTCACTGGTGAAATGGATTGACGATGAAATGGCCTTCCTCTGCTGCACCTGCTGGAGGGATGGGTGATGAGCCGCTGCTATACCAGACGCAGGGCACTTGCTACACAAGGGGTGGGGGAAAGATTCCTGTGCCCGAAAGGTGAACCTCCTATCTTCATGGAAGAGAGAGGTGGGAATGCACCATGGCAGACAACGGCTCACGTAGAATTTACAGTGCAGAAGGAGGCCATTCGGCTCATCAAGTTTGCGCCAGCCCTGGGAAAGAGCACCTTACTTAAGCCCACGCCTCCACCCTATCCCCGTAACCCCACCTAACCATTTTGGACAATTGAGAATGGCCAATCCACCTAACCCGCGCATCTTTGGACTGTGGGAGGAAACCGGAGCACCCGCAGACTCCGCACAGGCAGTGACCCAAGCTGGGAATCGAACCCGGGACCCTGGCGCTGTGGAGCAACAGTGATAACCACTGTGCTACCGTGCCACCCCTCGAATAGTAACCTGCCTATTATATTGGGGGGGGGGGATGACCAATATAATTATTGCAAACTAACTTCATTAGGAACAGGACATGTATGCAATTGTGGGACAGCAGCCTCGGCCTACAGCCTGCTTACGGCTGATGTTTACGTGTACTCTCTGAGCCTGGGCTCCCAGGTCAGGTGGCCCAATTGTAACAATGCTGGAGTCCCGATCCACAATCTCTCCCGCACCACGACAGATCCAGGAAAGGGAAAGCCAGATAGGGCGGGGGAGGAGGAATTGCACTGACAGGGTTACGCAAGGAAAGGCAGGAGGAGGCTTGAGCAGAACACAAAGACCAGCATGGACTGGCTTGGCCGAGTGGTCGGTTTCTGTACTGTACATTGCCCACAAAAAAACCAGACGAGGATGCTCAAGCTGAAAGACAGGACAACATCAGACACAGAAAACAAGGCAGCACTGTGGCAAAGAGGAAACATTACTTTTAATGCCTGGCATTACAGTCCAGCCATTAAAACTCTGACCAGCAACATATTTCAAGCAGGCAGCTTTATGAGGGGCCGACTGATGAATTGTTACCAATGTTGAAGGCAAGGTTCCTTTCATTAGGCCCGAGTCAATGTACATAATGTCATAATATACACCAGTATATTATGGCGCAGACACACACACACACTGATAGACATGCAGTGGGACCAATCAGCACACACAACACCGCAGCCAATCACCAGTGAGAGCACACGCACTATAAAGACAGGGGACAGGGGAGTTCCCGCTCATTCTAGTAGCAGCCAGCTCGGAGCACAGAGCTCACAGCCTGCAACACAGACATTCACCATGTGCTGAGTGCATCACCTGGTTAGGACTAGGCAAGGGTCAACAGTTAAAGCTGGTATTGCATTTACCCACAGTTCAAGTATGTTAATATAGTTACCCTTATAATAAAAGAGTTGCACCACTTCCAGTGTTGGTGACCTGTTTGTGGTCCAGAACACACAACACATCACATAAAACGAGATCTCATTTGGTCTTCTCCATTCTTGTTGTGAAGCCTGCGTTCAGCTGATTCAACAAACAAAATCGCTCCCCACTGTTGCTCTGGTGCCTTGGTAAAGCAGTCTTAATGAGGTTCCGTCCGGGCCTAAAGCTACCCACTATCTCTGCTGCACACTGGAGAGGAGGGAACATAATGAGAAAGAGCCGATTCGCTTGCATAGAGAGAGGGAAAGGGAGACTTGCCTGGGTCAGGCAAAGTACATACAGTCAGCTGCACACACACACACTCCACTTCCGGGGGATAGGCAGGCGCTGGAGGGGTTGGCGCTGCACCAACCGGCGCCGAAGGGCCTCGGCCGGCCGGCGCAAGCGCAGGACCGCTAGCGTGTTCTGGCACATGCACAGAATCGCGGCCGTGTTTCCTACACATGCGCAGGGGGTTTCTTCTCCGCGCCGGCCATCGAGGAGCCTTACAGAGGCCGGCGCGGAGGGAAAGAGTGTCCCCACGGCACAGGCCCGCCCACGGATCGGTGGGCCCCGATCGCGGGCCAGGCCACTGTGGGGGCCCCTCCCTGGGCCGGATCCCCCCCGCCCCCCCCCCCGAGGACCCCGCTAACCGCCCTCCAAGCCAGGCCCTGCCGGGATCGACCATGTCTAATCCACGCCGGTGGGACTGGCCGAAAACGGGTGGCCGCTCGGCCCATCGGGGCCTGGAGTATTGCCGGGTGGGCCGCTGCCAACGGCCCCCGACCGGCGCGGCGTGGTCCCTGCCCCTGCCCGAAAACCAGCGCCGGAGAATTCGGCAGCCGCCGAGGGAGCGGTGGGGCGGGATTCATGCCGCCCCCCGCCCCCCCCCCCCCCCCGGCGATTCTCCGACCCGGCGGGAGATCGGAGAATCCCGCCCCATGTCTTTTGCACCCTGGCCACTTGCGTTTGGCAATCTGAGAGAAAGTCACATTCAGATCAAGTTTGGGCTAATGGGCATCTAATTTTATTCGGAGGGTTCCCTGCAGAGTAGATAAATAGATACATTGTGTCCAGCTTAGTAAGATGATGTAGTTATTGGGAGGAGCCGGGTTTGAAGCAGTCCAGTGCTGAGGTTCAAAATTAGTTTGTGGCTGGGTGGTGAGCTGAGAAGGTTTCCGATGAAACACAGCCAGAGATTCAACATTGTTCTGACAGGGGGTCAGGTCTCTTTCTTTCAAACAGTTTCAAAGGATCTCTCTTTCTCAAAGTGGAGTGTCCAAGACATCTCTGTACAGCAAGTATTGCTGAGTGCTAACTGTATTCAAAAGTGGATTGGGACTGGAGAGGTTTTTGTTGTTTGAGTGGGAATAAAGATAGCAGTTAAGGGTTATTGTGTCACAGTATTGATTAGCATTGTTTGAGGGGTAATTGTCAGCTATTTTACATAAAGGTATTGTAATATTGTGTCAGTAAAAAAGTTTGTTTCAGTATGCCGTACCCCTAATTTATAAATATGATACGGGGGGCTTCTGTTCAGTGTCCTCTCCACCATTGGGGTCTGTTCCGGGATTGTGGTAGCTGACAAAGGGTCGCAAGATTGCGGAATGGTTGTAGCAGGGCGGGGAGGTCGCCATACAGCCCACCGTGTCCCTAGCTCCCTGCAAGGGCAACTCAGCTGCTCCTGCTCCTCCCTGCGCCGGTCTGCGGAACGGCTGCCCCGCTATTTTCCCCGCACCCCGGCCACTGCCTCCCAAGGCTGCCAGCACGTGGCCAGACAAAATCAGTGTCTGGCAGAGGGCGGCTGGTGGAATAATCCAACTGCTCTCGGACTCCTTCGGTTGTAAGCAAACGCGACTGTTACAGGAAGGGAAATCACTGCAGGGAAAATATTATCGCTGAAAGAAAGAGCTCTGATTTTCTGAACTACAGATGTTTCGGCAGATTATAGGGTCCCTTTGTGACTATTGGATGATAAACACATTTCTGCACCTGCAGCTAGTTAGGTTAAGCGTCTGAAAGCTGTGTATTTTGCAGAATAGCAGTTCAGGCAAAAGCTTGGATCGCTTAACTCTTTCATACCTAATTCCTTCAAATATGGGGCCCTGGAGCTGCCCTGTTCTACATAGAACACAGAACATACAGTGCAGAAGGAGGCCATTCGGCCCATCGAGTCTGCACCGACCCACTTAAGGCCTCCCTTCCACCCTATCCCCATATCCCCATCTAACCTTTTTGCGTCACTAAGGGCAATTTATCATGGCCAAACCACCTAACCTGCACGTCTTTGGACTGTGGGAGGAAACCGGAGCACCCGGAGGAAACCCACGCAGACACGGGGAGAACGTGCAGACTCCGCACAGACAGTGACCCAAGCCGGGAATCGAACCTGGGACCCTGGCGCTGTGAAACCACAGTGCTAGTCACTTGTGCTACCGTGCCGCCCACGGTAAGTTTCCTATTCTTGCAAGTTTCGGCGTGTCTCAGTTTCCTATCTCCTCAGGCAGCCCTTCAGCTTGGAGGCTGACTCGTCTCCACATTGGGAACGGGTTCCCGGGTGAAGGAGGAGGCCCTGCTCTCGCGGTGTTCAGCCCCTTCCCGGATACCTTTCCTCCACCTTGGGCGGTCTTGGCCCAGGGATTCCCGGTTGTGGGTGGGGGCGTTGCGCTTTTTCCAAGCAGGGTTCGAGGGTGCCCCCCAAAACGTTCCCTGGGGCTCGCTTGGCCTCGATCAGCTTCTGCCGCGGGAGTGACCACAGTCCACTTCCAGTCAACATGAAGATCCCAGCTCTGGATAGAGGGCCTTGCTGACCCCGCCGGCCCACGTTCTGAGGCCTCAGCCCCCACGCTTGGGGCCAGAGCCGGGTTCGCTTCCAGCCAAATCTCAGTTTCCCAGTTTAGCTCCAGGAATTAATCAGGTGAGTCCTCCCAATGTAGCATATTGGGTAATGCGAGACAGTGATGGATGGTCATGCTGTAACAGCTGGAGTGTGCTGGAGACTCTGTCGATCAGATGGAATCATCTGTACTCAAGTGAGATGTACGTACCTTGTAGCTCATCATGTACATCATGTAAATAAAGTAGCTTTGAAATAGCCCAGCCTTTTCAGGCTAGAGTTACTTATGGATAGAGGGAAACCTTCCCCGCCAAGACGAAGGTATCAGATAAAGTACAAAACATGCAACATCTCATCAAGGGCTCAAGCAGTTACTTGCCTGAAGAGCGGCACCCAAAGGCGTAGGAAGATGCAAGTTGTCGGAAATGAAAATTCAGGTCTTGGGGCTACGAGGTGAAAAAGCCACACTCCTGTCGCAGCAGTTTGACATTCAACATCATGAGTCATATAAAACATGGGTGCCACGGTGGCACAGTGGTTAGCACTCCTGCCCACTGATCCCGGTTCAATTCCGGCCATCGGTGACCTCTGTGCGGAGTTTGTATATTCTCCCCAAGTCCTCGTGGGTTTCCTCCGGTTTCCTCTCTCAGTCCAAAGATGAGCAGGTTCCGTGGATTGGCCGTGGTAAAATTGCCCCTTCGTGCCCGAAGATGTGCAGGCCAGGTGGGGTTGCGGGGATAGGCGGGGGAGTGGGCCTAGGTAGGGTGCCCTTTCAGAGGGCTGGTTCAGACCCGGTGGGCCGAATGGCCTCCTTCTGCAGTGTAGGGATCCTATGGAGGACCAGGGTCGGTTTTGCTCCGTTGGCTGGCACGTGGATCAGGATGCTGCCCACGCCGTGGGTTGGTTTTCCTGAGGTAGGCCTGGGACCTGCCTCCTTGCCCTGTGCCTTCAGCTTGAAAGGCGCAGGAGAAGCACCGCTGCCAAGAGGATGGCTGAGCATGGAGCATTAGCAGAGAACACACATCGATGAATGAGCAGAGTGGCATCAGCCCATGTTCTGCGCAGAGTGAGTTGGTGCAGCATTGGGGCACTGTAATTAAAATCACTGCCCTAACGTGGGGTGGTGGGGGCTGCTCAGCGGAATAAGACCAGAAGACATAGGAGCAGAATTAGGCCACTCGGCCCATCGAGTCTGCTCTGCCATTCAATCATGGCCGATATTTTCTCATCCCCATTCTCCTGCCTTCTCTCCATAACCCCAGATCCCCTTATTAATCAAGGAATCAGTCATAGTTTCTGGCCCTACTCATGACCCGGTTGTTCTGAAGCTATGCTTTGTATCGAAAATCATTTGATGTATTTATGGGGCTAAAACTGCTTTGAAAAGTTTGAAAAGCACGGATTTAAAAAGAAAATGACTCAACCAGCAGCTTCGAAGAAGGCCGAATATTTGCATAACTTCCCCCTACAAATTCCAAAGCCATTAAAACGGAGTCAAGCTGTTGAGAAAAACACATCAGAGGCAATCACCTTTGAGGAATGTGAGTGACACCATCTCCTGACCCATTCACAAATCGCCTGTCACTTGAACTGACTGCAGGACAATGCAATCGCGTTGGGCAATGGACTCTGGCTGAGAAGGGAACTCTTCCAGCCATCACTGAAACATCTTCTGAACCATAGGCCTGGAATAGGCTTGCTATGACCATGTTTGGGTAACTGGTCAGTTGGTGAGAAGTGATCAGGTGATGTGCCACCCTACCTTCTTCTGTGTTTCGGGTATCTAATTTTCTTCAAGCCATCCATATCAGATGGAGAAGCAACATGCCAGAGGAATGGACCCGAATCATGCCCCCCCCCCCCCCCCCCCGCTCTCTCTCCATCCATCCTGTGTGCTTGAGTCCTACCTGCTGCTTGGCCAGTTATCTGCCATGGCAGCGTCTAAGAGCCAATTAAGCAGCAACTGGTTCCAGGGGACCACATAGAAATTGTTTATCAGCACCTTTAAATTGTCAACTCGCAGAACTTGGAAAGATCATTGAGCCCCGTCTGAAATCATCCAATTCCTCAATCTATCGTATACAACTGAAGTTTCTGGAATTTTGAGCGACTTAACCCATCCTCCCACTTTGTAACTACTTGTGTGTGTGCGTGTGGACTTCTGAATGCATGTGTATGTGTGCGAGAGTCGGCGCATCTTGATTATTTTATTTAGATCGATGATTACCAACCTGCAAATCCTCTCAATGTACACCAAAGGCAGCCAGAAGGTACAAAGCAGCACACCTGGTCAGCAATGCGATGGTCAGAATTCACCATCCATAGCTCCAGACCGCAACATGCCTGTGAAAGCGTCCGTTCGATCAGCTGGGTGGATGACCTGCGTGGATCAGACTTTATGGCGATATCACGGGGGGGGGGTCCGATCCCTGTTCCAACTGGTGTGGATTCCTGACCTGCCTCCTCGCTCCCCCCACCCGGAGCGGAGGCTGTGGGTCACGCCTGCCTTCGGGCAGAGGAGAAGTAGGGGAGTATTTCAGGGGAAGAGAAGAAACCTTTAGAGGTCCAACAAGAAGCGGAGAGGGGGACCCATTCTATCATTCGTCTAACCATAACGGAGTGGTCCCAAAGGGGTAACTTTGTGAGAGTTTCCGTTAGGTCTGGGATCGGCTGCAATGTTGCTGCAGTGTTACACAGACCCACAACACCAACAAAATTCACCAATGAATAGTAACTAGCTTGATGCGAACATGCAACGCTTGAAACACTACCCTAGTAAGATCATTTGTGGGGCGGGGGAGGCGGGGGGTGGAGACGAATGATTGGTGGGGTAAATTGGCAAAAACCATGTGCCCCATTGACACATTTGGTCACTGTGACATTGCAAGCAGCCAAGTTGGTTTGGTTTAATTTCTCTCCGGGAAGAGCTCCGAACAACTCATGATAAGTATCATTTCACACAGTGTTTTGAGGATTCTGCTTGCCTCTCAGCGGAAGCTCTCCCGGTTCCCTCAAGGCGGAGGGGGGCAGCTGAATAGCTGTAAATATTTGTCATCGCTGACTGCGTTCCACCTCCCATAAACGATTTGGCTTCACCAGATAAAGGTCGGCATGGTGAAAATTCCACCGCCATATTACTTCGGTTGACAGACGTCCCAGTTATTCCCGCTGGCATGTGTGTGTGTGCATTCAGAGGGTCGGGTAACCGGAGGACACAGACTTAAGACAAGTGATAGAAGAACTGAGAACTGGGTAGGTGGCGAGGAGAGTTTCTCACCCAGAAGATCTGTGCACTGTCTGAAAAGGCGGTGGAAGCACATTCGATCGTAACTTTCAAAAGGACGCTGAACAGAGATTCAAAGATAAAAATAAAAACGCAGGGATCTGGGGTCGAAACCGGGGAGTAATCGCTAATTGGGCAGTTCTGTCAAAGATCCGACTGAATGGCCTCCTTCTGTGCCGTGAGGTTCTATCACTGTCACGTCTGTCTCACATTATCTTTCAGGGAAGTTACGACAAACGATTGAGAGAACGCACACACAGAAATCCCACCCTTGGAAAACTAAACAAAGTGAGGTTTATATTCAGTTGAGGTTCCATACAAATCTCACGTCTCCCGATGAAGATATCTGTGCTCTGACCGAGTCTGTCCATTCATCCATTGTTTGTGTGCTTTGTCTATTTTCCTCCCTGCAGTGATTTCATTAAGTTCCACTCCATTGGCCTCGAGAACTGGGAACAATGCTCAGGGTCTCAGAATATCACAGTATTGATCCGTGCCACTTTAATGCATCTTTCATATCACTGATCGAGGAGGCAGTGTATAACGGTCTGCCCCCAGACTCCTGCAGGTCATGGCAGTTTAATAGCAAAATGCAAACTGTATCGGGAGACACTGTTCCGCAGATTGTATTTTCTCCAATTTCCTCCCTCCCCTTGGTTCCGCGGGGAGGGGGTGAATACAGTTGCAACATCACTGGCGGACTGTAGCACCTCACCCCGAGCGATTGTACACTCCTCACTTTTAAAGGTGCGAGAAGGCGGAGGAGATTTCCTGGGGGGTGTGACGGGCTTCGACGATGTGGAGAGACGGGAGGAGCTGGGATGGTTCCCCTTGGAGCGGAGAAGGTTCAGAGGAGGAGATTCGAGGGGGATGGGGGGGGCGGGGGGGGGGGGGGGGGGGTTCGGAATCCTGAGTGCCTTTGACAAGAGCAGGCAGGTGGAAATTGGCCGTGGCGGCCGGAGGATTGGCAACGGGGAGGCACCCGTTGAAGGAGACGGGAAGACGAGCCTGAGGCGACCAAGGAAGCACTTGCGTTTAAGGGAAGGCGAGGTCGGGAATGCACTGAAAAGGGCCCGAACGGGATGTGGAGGCAGATCCTCTCGTGATATTCGAAAGAGGACTGGATCTAAACTTGGGAGAGAAAATTTCCCAGGCTATGGGGAAAGAGAAGGGGAGTGGGGTTAATGGAACAGCTCCAACAAATGGGGCACAATGGGGCAACATTCCATCTACCTCATGGATTGTCCAATTATTGCACTATTCAGACAATGGACCCACCATGGATACATAAAAGCAAATTGCCGGTAATGCTGGAAATTGTCATGATATCCATATTAACATATCATGGTGCAATCACACACACACACTGATGGACAGATTGACAGACCAATCAACACACACGCAACATCACAGCCAATCACCAGTGAGAGCACACGCGCTATAAAACAGGGAACACCACAGTTCCTGCTCATTCCAGCAGGAGACAGCTCAGAGCACAGAGCTCACAGCGTACCACTCAGACATACACCATGTGCTGAGTACCTCTCTAAGATAGTGTTAGGGCTAGGTTCACAGGTTAACGGGTGAAGTACGAAACACAGCCAGAAGTTTACAGTTGTTGTTATCCAGAATAATAAAACAGAGTTGTACCATCTACAACCGTGTTGGTTCGTTTGTATCGCGGAACACCCAACACGACATAAATCTAATATAAAAACAGGAAGTGGTGGAAATACTCAGCTGGGCATCTGTGAAGAGAGAACCAAAGTTAACCCTCCCAGTCAAATATGACTCCCTTCTTCGGAATCTCTCCAAATGGTCCCACCTGAACCACCGTACAAACAGCTCTGAAAAAATGTCATGTGGACCCGAAACTTTAACCCTATTTCTCTCTCTCCACAGATGTTGCCAGACCTGCTGAGTTTTTCCAGCATTTTCTGGAATTTCCAGAATCCGCCGTATTTTGCTTTTATTTATTTATTTTTTTATATTTTTATTTTTTTTAATTTAGAGTACCCAATGCATTTTTTCCAAGTAAGGGGCAATTTAGCGTGTTCAATCCACCTGCCCTGCACATCTTTGGGTTGTGGGGGCGAAACCCACGCAAACACGGAGAGAGTGTGCAAACTCCACACAGACAGTGACCCAGAGCCGGGATCGAACCTGGGACCTCGGCGCCGTGAGACAGCAGTGCTAACCACTGCGCCACCGTGCTGCTCGCTTTTATTTATTTAAAATCAGCAATGCAAAGAGGGATGAACCTCAGACGTGCTTATCTTTATGGCTCAGTGTCCAAATTGTGCCTCAATGATTGTGTCTGTCGCATACTTTACTGTTCCAACTTGGCCTGGCCGGCTTCCCATCGATCGCCTTCCCATAAACCTGAGCTCATTAAAAACCCGGCCGCCCTAACTTTCACCAAGTCCTGCTCATCCATTGCCTCTGTGCTCCGCAACCAAAGTGGTCTCCCAGTCCAACAGCGCCCGTTTTTCAAACTTCCCATCCCCATTTCTGAATCCCCCACCGCCCCCGCCCCCCCCCCCCCCCTCCCCCCGTCTCTGTAACCTCCTCCAGCCACCTGAAACCTGCGTTCCTCCAGGTGCCTCTTGCACAACCCTTAATTGCCCATGGCTCAATGTGAAATGCTGTGTGATAATGGCCCTGGGGTATCTAATCATTGCAACCATTGTAAGTTGTTGCATTTCTCTCAGGGTGATTGCCAGCTGCAGCAAGCATAATCTAACTGGAACTTGGGTGCTCTTTGGTTCACAGAGATTTAATTTTAGATGCAATGTAGTATCCAAAAGCGGTTTGAAGATTGAGTCTGGGCAAATGATAGAGCCCTACTTAATTCTACCAGGGATCCTGCATGACGGGAAAAAACACCACTACCCAACGGGACGGACATATTCCTCGGGCAGAGTGTGAGCATACACTGGCAGAGGCACAGCAGGGAAATTGGTCACAGCAACACTTGAAGCCAAGGGAATGAATGACAAGCGAGCATCGGGAGAACAGTCGGGATCGTTAACCTCAAAGGTTCGGCGCTGTCTGTGGGCAGCATCTTCAAAAGTGGCGAAAGAATTCTGTGGGCACGAAAGCCAAAACAGCTCAAACTGCAACAGGTAAACATACAACACACCTCTTAGCTGTTGGCCAACCTACCCAGTTCCAGGTAGCCACGGAAAACATGCTTTGGAATGAGCACCATCTCGTGCGTTGGATGTGCAAGGTACGGGGTAACCTATCCGCACCCCACTGTTATAATATCTGTTAGTACTTGGCTGATTCTGGAGAATTGAGAGGGGACAGCAAACTGCATCGGGAGAGGGGGGAGGGTGGAGGAGGAGCTGGGGCATCGCTTCCAAGTATACAGAGGTAACAATTGTGTTCCTTCCTTCATGTGAGTCAGGATTTGTAACCAAGCTGCAGAGTCAAAGACTCCGAGTGCGGCTTGAAGCCAAAGGCATGAATAAAGACGAGGCGAAGGAAAGGGGTGGTTTGAGAAGACGGATGCTGGAAGTCATTCAAGGTCACAATTGTCGCAACCCGGGGCTTTGAACAATCTGGAGATGTCAGCATCCATTTTATCAAGCAAACACCGCTTGTCATTCCCAAGCATTGTTGCCTCTTTCAAATGATTGCAGCAAAGGACACGGAGAATATTAGCTCCTTAATCATGCGTCAGATCTTCAGCAACGCATAAACAGCCGAGGTTAAATTAAAATCCTTGTTGTGACCTTTGAAGGGCGCCTTTTGTGTGGGAAGTGCGTTTCAATGGAGTCACAAGAGATTTCAAGAGAATGGTGCTGGAAGGCAAAGAATCACACCTGACAATTTTTCAACTATACAAATCAACTTGATTGTTGGGGAGGGGGTGGGGGTGGTTGCAGGGGCAAGCGACATGTTTTCAATTTGTTTTGAAGGCCATGCAAAGTTATAATTCCTTAACCTCGCACAGTCTCCATGAGCACACAAACGATATTAAAGTCACTGCTGGAATGAAATGTCACTTTTAGATTTAACAATGCCAGCTTCGAAATCGGGCAATGGGCTCTGGGGTTGCTGCCCCAGTGCTCGGGGGAGGAAACGGGGGGGGGGGACGAGGGAAGGAACAGCCTCGGTTGGTGGGGGGTCACCGCTGGCCTGTTGGGGTTGGGAGTGTGGATGCCCCAGAGTCCACCGTGCCACCCCCAGGATTGGCTGTACCTGTAATGGGGGCAGCTCTGGCTTCTGCCCATTTGTCCCACCGTGACCCCCCCCCCCCCCCCCCCGCCCCCACTGACCGCGGTTGTCCTCCGGGACATGCTCCACGCGCTGGTGGCCGCTGCCACTCCCTCCGAGGCGGCACTGACTGCCCTGTGGCCGACCGGCCGGGTTGCTCGGAGGGGAACAGCAACTCCACCGCATCCAGCCGCTGGCCACGGTCGGTACCCCCGAATCTTCGAGCCAGTCTCCTTGGCAGCATGATGTGTGGATTACCTCTGCGGGATGGGTTTAAATGCTGCTCCTCAGGCGAGCGCAGTCCCAGTGAATGAGCCGGGAGAACAGTCATTTGCAACGTGAAGCCTGTGGGGTATCGTTAAGTGGGCCAATTAACGTTTGATGCTGTTGATGGCCTCGCCGGGTCGACCGTCGGGAAGCGCGTGGCAGTTCCTGCTCGCGACCACACTTCGAAAACTTCCCGTTAAGTCGAGCCTATAGTCTCACCAATACCCTGAATAGCTGAAGCATAACCTCCCTCGCTCTGGTAATCAATTCCCCTCTCAATCAATCACAACATTCTATCAGCTTTGCTAATTACTCACTGTACCTTCTGCGATTCACGGACTAGGACACCCAGATCCCTCTGCTTCTCAGAGCTCTGCAGTCTCTCACCATTGTGATAACAGGCTTCTTTTTTTAATTCCTCCTGCCAAAATGAACAATTTCACATACTCCCCACATTACACCCCATTCGCCAGGTCTTTGCCCGCTCGGTTCACCCATCGGAATCCTTTTGCAACCTCGAGTCTTCTTCACAATTTCCTTTCCTGCCTCTCTTTGTACCACAGTAACTTCATTGCAGTAATGTCAGCCTACTTGTGACACGAATAAAGAGTATTATTATCATCAGCAAATTTAGCAACCACGAGCGGGATTCTCCGACCCCCCAGTCAGGGGCCGTTGGCAGCGCCCCCCCCCCCCCCGCCCCCCCGCGGCAATTCTCCGGGCCCCGATGGGACGAGCGGCCACCCGTTTTCGGCCTATCCCGCCGGCGTGAAATAGACACGGTCCATCCCGGCGCGACCTGGCTTGGAGGGCGGCTAGCGGGGTTCTCGGGGAGGGGGGGCGCGGGGGGCTCCCACGGTGGCCTGGCACGCGATCGGGGCCCACCGATCTGCGGGCGGTCCTGTGCCGCGGGGGGCACTCTTTCCCTCCGCGCCGGCCTCTGTCGGGCTCCGCCATGGCCGTCGCGGAGAAGAAACCCCCTGCGCATGCACAGTAAACACGCCGGCGGTTCTGCGCATGCGCCAGAATGCGCAGGCAGTCCTGTGTAAGCGCCAACTCGGGCTGGCCGGCGGCAGCCCTTCGCCGCCAGTTGGCACGGCGCAAACCCCTCCAGCGCCGGCCTAGCCCCTGGGAGTGCGGAGGATTCCGCAACCTCCAGGCGGCCCGATGCCGGAGTGGTTCACGCCACTAGTGCCGCCGGTACGGGCCGACCCGCCAAGTGCGGGAGAATCCCGCCCCACACTTTTGGTTCTTTCATCCGAGTCATTTACATAAATTGCAACAAGTGAGATCAGATCCTTGTGGGGGTCAGCGTGTCCCGGAGGTACCCCACGGTCGGCGGCGGTCATGGGTGATGGGTGGGACAGCTGTGCAGTAGCCGGAACTGCCCCCATTATGGGTGCAGACAATCCAGAGGGTGGCAGGGCCGACCGCGCGGGCGCCGGGGCACCCCTAACCCCCCAGTCCAGGGATATCAAGTGGATGATAATCGACAAGAAGGTGTGCTTCGCCACAAATACGTGGACAGGCAGCACGTACTCAGCACCCACATTCAAGCTCAAGGAGCCTGCGTAAAAACTGCCGTACCATCTGGAATAAATCCTCGCAGTCGTAATCAACCTCTAAGTGACTGGAGGAAGAAGAACGGAGATTAGACAATTGCCACTGATGATGTTTCCCTGGACTGAAGCAGAAGATTAATTGAGAGATTCGGATCGTGCCAACTGATTTCTGGCAGGACCCATTCACGCAGCAAGTCTTCTGGTTGCCGTGTCAATAAATGAACAGTTTGACCCCAGGCCAGCATTTACAGCCCACCCCCGAGGGCATTTAAGAGTCAACCACATTGCTGTGGATCTGGAGTCACATGTAGGCCAGAGTCTAACTCGTCATCCAGCTAACCTGGTCTGAAGATTGAGAGTGACCAATGAGTTACTGCAACCGTCACCTCCAAAAGGAATGATGCAAGCAGTGTGACGGCCGTCATGCCTGTCCGTGAGCGTGGAGTGACTGGATTTAGTGTGCCTCCTTGCACCAGAAGCTTCTCCGATGGTGGAAAAACCACACCATATCGTTTAGGCCAAATCACCAGCTGGATTTATTGAAAGAAGTAAATTCACACAGAAGAGAAAATGAGCGCTGCAGAACGACGGTTACAACGCGAGGCGCAACTTAACTCCAGGCTTCAAAATACCATTGTTCCGGAATGAGAGTTCCCTCTCAAAATCACGGAACAGAATTTTGTGCGATTCTCGGCAGGCTGAACCTGCATGCAAGTCTCTCGAGCTGAGTAACACTGAAATATTGGGTCAGGTACAGCATGGGCGAGATACAGAGTGAAGGTGCACGACTCCATCAAGCACTCCCGGGTTAGGAATCGCACACGTTCGATGCAGAGTGAATCTCCCACGCAAGAGTCCCAAAGGAAGTTGCCCAAAGGCAGTCTGGACACAATGGCTGAAAAAACATCCCACGAGCACCACCTCGTGGAATGTCCTGCCCCAGGTGGGGGAAGGGGGGGGGGGGGGGGGGACAAGAGAAAATGAAGGGGGCGAAAGAGGCGGTCGGTACTCAATTTTCATTCTTGGAGTTTCTGATGTTCCCGAGTGCCTTTGAAGGGCACAAATGCTTCCAGTTGTGAGCCCGCACCCTGTGCCCCTGACCTGGCCAGTTCCTCTGTGGGGATAGGCATGTCGTCGTCCTCCACAATTTTCAGGGAGTCGGGCCAGCTTTTCAAAGAGTCACGTGGGGACATTTTGAGAGGTCAGTTCACAGTGTCCTCCTTATGACCCCTGTGCCAAGGTGTGCACCCCACCCAACCCCTGCGGCCCTTCATCCCCCCCATATGGTACTTCATGCTCATCTAGCAACTCTGTACGCCCTAGAACTAATGACCCCAATAGTGATATTGTCTGTGCACAAAAAGCTTTTTTAAAAAAAGTAATTGGCTGATTACTTTCCACTTCCTTAAAAAAACCTCCAGACCCTTTGAAGTTTCAATCGCTGACAGTGCAAGCACTTGAAACCTCTCCATCTTGTGTAAATAAATATTGTGCAATTGACATAAGAGATCAGAGACCTAGAGCTGTCCATCATGCAATTCCTTTCCCTGCGGCTCTGGTGTTTCAGTACTCCAATGGATATCCGGACTGTTCACCGGGAATGCATGATGAGGATTGGCTGAAATTCCTGAAATCCATTGAGATCATTGGAACAGCTGAGCCACAGGGAAAACATTGCTTCATTGGCAACTCTGCCCAATTAGAGTCACCCCTCTCATGGGTCAGATACAACTGAGGGCGGGGGGATGGGGAAAGAACATTTGGTCCTATTGTGGTTTATCTCAATTCTACGTTCCAGATGCACCACACATCCATAGGTTACATACCTCCTTCACCTGCAATACACGTTTACTTTGCTTTGGCAGGTATATTAATTATTCAGTCTAGATTTTACAGTTTTCCCTTTCATATTACTTACACGTTCTGTCAGCGCATCAGGAAGTCATGCTGGCTGCCTTGCTTTTGTACTTAAACCTTTTGCTGTCTTGTTCTGTTATTGTCAAAGGATTTTAACTTCCAGGCAACAATATTGCATGTAGCACTTAAAGGAAATATCTGCAGCTATGACAGATGTAAAACAATTTCCTGCCAACGCCATGTACTCAGGTTTTCAAGTACAAGGGCTTATCAAAATGAAAGCTTGGCATCGCTTTTCTGGGTCAAGGTTAGTTTCAAATACTCTTTGGATGTCAAAAGCAGCCCGCCCACACACACACACACAAACACACACACACACTCACATACCAGAACGCCCAAGCTCTTGAAGCATTGCAGTGAGCACCTCTGGTCTCTTTTCTACTCTCTCTTCGCCCTTTTGCAACACTCAGTCCGCTTTATGGTACTTCTGGGATCAGGATGTGCTACAGGAGGACAATTCTCTCCAAGGTGGCCCCGACAGAATACAGCCTTCCCTACCCCATGCCTGGAAAATAAAGATTAGACATGATGAATAGAAAGGGCAAACATTCAAACAACAGCAATTTGCACTTATACAACCCACTTAACATGGTAAAACATCCCAAGGCGTTTTAAACAATAACTCGACTCCAAGCCACATGGAGAAAATTTGCTTCAGCAATGCGGGTGGGTGGGTGGTTGCGCTGGAAAGTCACGCCCGCATTCAGAATGTTAAATTTTCTGAAGCGTGAAGCACCAAACCCGTTCGCTCTTTCCCGACAGCTGGAATGTCTTAGTTCTGGACCAATCCCTCAACCCCACAATAAAAATTCACTCCCCCCACCATCGGCGACCAGTGGCAGCCGTGTGTACCATCTCCAAGCTGCAGGGCAGCAGCTCACCCAGGCTCCTCAAGGAGCACCATCCAAACCCGCGGCCTCGGCCACGTCTAACATCGATGTGTATATATCTTTTTGAAACAGGTCAGCAGCTTCCTGAGACAGCTCCAAACCCCCCCCCCCCCCCCCCAAACCCCCCCGTGATGTGTTTCACGCTGCGACGCCAAACCTTCAACATTAAGACAGGAAAGATTGAGCTGGAACATTTCGAAGACTCGCTTTCTGCCCCAGGGTACATGCCTGAATCTGCTGCCTGTAAAACTGGCTTGAACACCAATCACCGGCGGCAAGCTTTCCTGAGCAGTCAACAATCACTGCCGCAGAAATCTGGCAGACAGAAGATAAGAGGTTGCATGCAGATCACAACGGGAGAACATTTTCCATCCTGTCCAAGAATCACGTCCAAGCAGATTGGCCGATAAGACTTGAATGAATGTTTGCTTTGCGTGTCCAGGAGCCTGCCGGAACGAACCCCTTTTTATGTTCAGAGGAGCGAAACAAGATGCGCTAAATATCGACAATATGCCCCCCCCCCCCCCAGCATGCTAAATACCTCCAGTACTTTCTGTCCTGACTTGTGAATAGGGTTGCCACCTAGTCTTGGCCAGGGCTGGGGAAGGTGCCCGAGGTATGAAAGGCAGGTGGCCATTGAAATAGAAATCGTGTTGGTTGCAATCTTCCAAAATCCTGCATATTCTGGGATCCAGCAGATCGAAGGGCGGGCAAATGTCAGCCCGCTATTTAAAAAAAGGAGGGAGGGAGAAAACAGGGAATTACGGTCCGTTTAGCTTGACATCAGCAGTCGTGAAAGTGCTCGTCTATGCTGCACATCAGAGTAACGCCACTGGGCTGGTGTATAGTCACGCATTCTGCAATGACTTCATCGGAGCGTTAAGTGGCTTTTGTGGAGTTCACCAGTGTGCCCTGTTCGAGGAGAGCCTTGTAAATAAACCACCTGCGCTACGTTATACGAACCCGCCGCCTGCTACCTCTGATTCTTTCTCTTTGCAACAAAGAATATTACAGTCTATTCTGATAACAGGGCACTTGGAAAATATCAATGGGATTAGACAAAGGCAGCATGGATTTATGAAAGGAAAGTCATGTTTGTGATTTGAGTTTATTTTTTGAGGATGTAGCCAGCGGGATAGATAAGGATGAACCAGTGGCCGTGATGAATTTGGATTTTCAGAAAGCTTTTGACGAAGTCCCACATGAGAGCTCAATGTAACAAAACCAAAACACGTGGAATTTGAGGTAACATAGTGGATTGAGAATTGGTCAGCAGAGAGGAAACAGAGAGGAGGGGGGGGGTGGATTTCCTGACCCCACATTTTTGGTTATGCTCTGGCAGTAGCATGGCACTTGGCTTCTTACACTTTCCCCCTGATCCATATGGGGGCGGGGGGGGGGGTTATCGGGAGGGGAGGGTGTTGTGCCCTTAACTGGGGGAATTCCTAGAGTGGGAGGGAACCAGTGTAGGTCAACAAGGACAGGGTTGACATGGGAAACGGAGAGTTAGGTGAACTCAAGATTATATTAGCTGAAGATGGTGGTGGGGGGGGGGGGGGGGGGGGGGGGGTTGGACAGAGGAGCATTGCAATAGTAAGCCAGAGGTACTGTCATCATGTGAGAGTACCTTTAAGAAATGGGTGTTTACAAATGGGCGTGTACATAAGTATCTGTAGTGAGAGTATCTTTAAGAAATGGGTGTTCATTACTGCAGTGATGTCAGAGAGTGGGTGGAGCTGGGCTGTCTGTCAGCTTTTTACTTTCGTTTTAGGCTGTTTGCTGCACGGTGTGTTTTAGTTTCTTTTTCAGAGTTGGATAGCTGCAGTCACAGCCAGGAGGTGTATTAGAGTCTCTCTCTGTAATCTAAAGACTGTAAATCGATCCTGGTGATTTAAAACTAATAACAGGAGTGACTTTAGCCTGATAGGTGTCTGGTAAAAGGTGTTTTAAGTCTTATGGATGTTAAAAGGAAAGCTTAAAGGATTACTATGTTGCTAACTTTTGGTTGGTTCAATTGACTCTGTCTTATAACCTTTGCTCTCGAGTTGCCAGGTATCTTTATGATACCGCTACGAGGTTCAAGTTCAAGTAATGATCAATAACTCAATACACCAATTAGTAAGATTCAAATCAAAGCACATTTATTATACACAGTAAATCGCTACTCATGCATAAATTCTACTTCTAAGCTACTTCTACAACTAACAGGCCTATACTTAGCTTCGGACTGGCCTACCAGGTCAGGGGAACAAATGGCCTTTCGTTCGGGTTCTGAGTCTGCGGGATTCAAAAGCTGGTATGGACTGGTAGCTAGGAGCACCTATCTCGTAACGAGCGTTGACTTAAGACTTACGGTCTTTTGGCGACAGCTGAACAGGTCATGGTCAAGGGTTGGTTCACGTTGCTGAGTGACCCTGTCAAGAAGGACAATTTGAACTTGGGGGCTTAACTTTTTAGTCCCCAGGGGCTTCCCGCCTTTCGGGGCGGACCCTGTACCTGGTTCCAAGTGATTGGACCTCGTTCCAATCGCTTGGTTCGATTTCTCCAATACTGGAGCGATTCCCTGATCGATGAGCGGTCTTGAGGTGTCCATTAACCTCTTTTGTGTTGGCTCCTGCTGGCGCTGAGGAGTCTGGCTTGGCCTTGTTTATCCCAAATGTTTTGATTGTTCCCGGGGATCGCTCATTACTATGTAGATGGCTGCGACATTATTATGCAGATGGCTGCTTGTATCGATGCTGTCTGGGCTTTTGCAGAGTTTAATACACAGTAAACTTGCACCTGCTAGTTTCTGCCCGTGTTGGCTGAATTTTCCTTCAGCCTTTGCTGTTCTCCATTTTACGTAAGGAGTTGGCCAACCCAGGTGGCTACACTTCTTGTTGTATTCTTTGGGGGTTGTATTTGAATTGATGGTTGCTAAGATGTTCGCTGTATGTTTTAAAAATGTTAACTTGAGTTCATAGAATAAACATTGTTTTGCTTTGAAAAATACTTTTCCACTTATGCTGTACCACACCTGTAGAATGGGCCGTGTGCTCCCCATACCACAATCTATTAAAAGTTGTGGGTCAGGTGAACTCCATGATACACTTTGGGGTTCTCTAAAACCTGGCCCACAACACAGGGTAAAATAAGCACAATAAGCTTTTGAGCTGAAGGAGACACCACACAATGGAAAACATCAATTGCGTGACAGATTTGGATGTCGCACCTGTTGATGCAGCGGGAAGAGAACGAGAGCTAGTTGTGAGTTTAAATTGCCCAAACCTGTTCTGCCAAGCGACATCTACAAACCAATTTGAGGGATGGTTAAATACAGGCCTTTCCTCTCTGATTGCTACATCCTCTAATGAAATAACTTGCATTTATCCTGGGGGCAGGCAGGAATGTGGGGTTGGGGATACAATCAGATCAACCATGATTTTATCGAATGGCGGACAGGTATTTTTTAAAGCAAAACAATGTTTATTCTATGAACTCAAGTTAACCTTTTTAAAACATTCATTCAGTGAACATCTGAGCAACCATCAATTCAAATACAACCCCCAAAGAATACAACACTAAGTAATCCGTAATAAATTCCCAAACAACATCCAGAATACAAAAGACCCTTTTAACACTCAGATCAGGTTTGAATTCTCTAATGAGAGCAGTTATCCCTTTGAAATCACCCAAATGAACACTTGAGCTTGTAGAGAGATCCATGCACATCTGCTGGCTTTCACTGCACCTCTTCTCTCTGGAAACAAAACTAAAACCTCACTCCATAGCAGGCTGCTCAAAGCCGAAAGTAAGGCAGATAGCCCAGCTCCACCCACTTTCTGACAATACTGCAGTAATAAACACCCATTTCTTCAAGTACACCCACTACAGATATTCTATAAAAACACCCATTTCGTAAAGGTGCTCTCACATGACACCTCCCCCCAAGAAAAGAAAACAAACCATCAACTTCAAGGTGGTTTCATTTTTCACCTTTTCACTATCCTTTAAGAAATGCACACAGTAAATGTACATTTTTGTTTCAAAAAGCAACACACGCAAACAGGTATAATAATAACTCATCCATTTTTGTTCTTCGTCCCCCAACTGGAATCCTTCTCGATTGACAGTCTCTTTGAACAAGAAGGTCTTTGCACGATTCGTCCATTTCTCTACGCTTCAGCATTTCTCCTTAAAGTCAGATACTTCAGTTCAATCCGATCACAGAGTCCCTTGTAATTCTCCAACACAGGAGCATTGGTTATCACAGCTTTCAGGCAGTCAAATGCCTGTTGAAACTTCGCTGTCCACTGACATTTTTGACGTTTCTTCAGCAAGTCCATCAGTGGAGCAATCACGCTACAAAACCTTTGCACAAATGTTCGATCAAATCCACTCATGCCAAGAAATCGCATTATTTCCCTTTGTGATGAGAGTGTTGGAAACTCCTCAATAACTGTTGTCTTCACATCCCGTGGGACCATTCGACCCTGTCCAATTATATGGCCAAGGAAAGTGACTTGGGCTTTTCCAAATTCACTTTTGGCTCGGTTTATCACCAAACCCGCCTCCTGAAGTCGATCGAATAACTCCATCAGATGTTTTTAATGTTCTTCCCATGTCTGGCTGAAAATTACCAGATCGTCGATGTATACCGCACAATTGGGTAATCCTGAAACGACTTTGTTAGTTAACCGTTGAAATGTGGCTGGGGCGTTTTTCATGCCAAATGGCATAACTTTGAATTGGTATAAACCATCTGGAGTCACAAAAGCTGAAATCTCCGTCGCCCTTTCGGATAAAGTGCCAGTAACCTTTTAGTAAATCCAGTTTGGAAATAAAAGCTGATTGTCCCACTTTCTCAATGCAATCCTCCAAATGTGGGATAGGATAAGAGTCCATTCTTGTAACTGCATTAACCTTTCTATAGTCCACACACAACCGTTGGGTGCCGTCTCGTTTAGGCACCATCACTATGGGTGAGCTCCATTGGCTGCAACCCACTTCAATTATGCCATTTTTAAGCATACTCTCAATCTCTTTGTTAACCTGTGCCAATTTTAAAGGGTTACGTCTGTATGGATGTTGTTTGATTGGAACAGCATTTCCCACATCTACATCATGTATAGCCATTTTAGTACTTCCCAATTTATCTCTCCAAACATGTCCACGCGATATCAATAACTCTTTCAGGTCAGTCCATTTTTCCTCTGGAAGGTAACTCAACAATTTATCCCGATTTTTAAGAACATCCTCATTTTCCAATTTAATTTGAGGTATGTCAAATTCACAGTCATCTGGATTTGGTTCGCCACTTTGAGTTAGAATCATTAAAACCTCCTCCTTTGTCTCTCCTTCCCTTTCAAAGTACCTTTGAAGCATATTCACATGACACACTCGGTGAGATTTCCTTCTATCTGGTGTTTTTAACCACATAGTTCACCTCACTTAATTTCCTTTCAATGTGATAAGGTCCACAAAACCTAGCTTTTAAAGCTACACCTACCACTGGTAACAACACTAAAACTCTATCTCCACTGGCAAAACTACGAACTTTGGATTTCTTGTCCGCTACCCGTTTCATCACATTTTGTGCAACTTGTAAATGTTGTCTAGCCAATTCACTTGCTCTATTTAATCGTTTCCTAGAATTTGACACGTAATCCAATAATGTAATTTCTGATTTCTCACTCACCAATTTTTCCTTTATCAATTCAAGTGGTCCTCTTACCTCATGACCAAAAATTAGTTCAAAAGGACTAAATTTGGTAGACACATTAGATGCATCCCTAATTGCAAACAATACGAATGGGATTCCTTTATCCCAAACCTCTGGATAATCTTGACAATCCGCCCTCAACATTGTCTGTAATGTCTGATGCCACCTTTCCAATGCTCCCTGCGATTCTGGATGGAACGCAGTTGATTTAAATTGTTTTATTCCTAAGCTATCCATTACTTCTTTGAATAACCTTGAGGTAAAATTCGATCCTAGATCCGATTGTATTTCTGTGGATAGTCCATAGATGGTAAAGAATTTAAGTAACTCCTCCACAATCTTTTTAGCTGTAATATTACATACTGGAATGGCCTCTGGGAACCTAGTAGACCCATCCATTATCATCAAAAGATATTGATTCCCACTTTTCGTTTTAGGAAGCGGTTCTACGCAATCAATTAGGACCCTTGTGAAGGGTTCCTCAAATGCTGGAATGGGTATTAAGGGTGCTGGTTTTATCACTGCTTGGTTTCCCTATCACTTGATATGTGTGACATGATTGACAAAATTTAACTACATCTTTATGTAGTCCAGGCCAATAAAAATGTTTCTGGATTTTAGCTTGAGTTTCCCTTATTCCCAAATGACATCCCACTGGTACCTCATGTGCAACTCACAACACCTCCTTTCCATGCCCTACCTTCTATACCCTAACGGCAATACTACTTGATGAACTTCTGCCCATTTTTCATCCACCTGTATATGTAAAGGTCTCCATTTTCTCATCAAGACATCACTTTTACGGTAATAACACTCTGGTATACACTCAGTTTCCTCTTCCGTATATGCTTTCTGATACATCCGTTTTATTTCTATCTCTTTCTTTTGTATCTCCGCCAATTTTCCTGAACTAAAAATATCCGCCACATCCTCCACCTGTTCTTGTTCTTTTTCAACCATCTGATCAAAAATCGTTTCTGATAATGGCACTTCAATCTCATCTTCACTCTTTGATTTCTCCTCTTGTCTTAACCTGTGACTTTGCGACCTTGTTACTACACAATCCGGAAAAATCCCAGGATACACATCCTTCAACACTTTAGTTGTCTGATTTTCCACTGGCTTATCAACCACAGTAGGCATCACTCCCACCTGCGATCCAGCTATATCATTACCAAGATAAACTGTATTCCTGGATAAGATAGTTTCTCTATTACTCCTACTACTACTTCACCACTCTTCACTGGACTTTCCAACCTTACCTTATATAATGGAACACTACCTCTCTCACCCTGAATTCCACATATTACCACCTTTTCTGGCAATATTCTTCCCAAACTACATAACTCCTCATCTCTTACCATTAAAGATTGACTAGCTCCCGTATCTCTTAAAATTGTGACTTCTTTACCTGCTCCTCCTGATACATAAGAGTAAACTTTACCCACACAAGTAAATTCTTTAAAGAGATCTGGCACCTTCTTATCAATCACCTCTTGATCAGGCTGTACAATCTTTCGCTTCACTTGGGCTTTCCTTTACCACTTTAACAAACCCCACTGTCTTATTCTGTTTTAACACATCAGCCTTCCCAGTGCTTTTTTTCAACCACCAACACTGTGACTTTACATGGCCTAGTTTATTACAGTGAAAACATTTGAAACTTTTCATTTCTTTTCCACCCTCCTGGATTTCTTTTTTTAATCTGAGATACACTCTCCTTATTATCTCCCATCAGATCACCTTTGCCTCTACCACTTGAGTATTTCCCATGTCCCCAGTTTATATCCCTCACAGGCTGAAACTGATAGCGGAAACCAAGCTTTGATTTATGAACTAATTCATAATCATCTGCCATTTCTGCATGAGTTCTCACTACATCAGGAATTTAGTTTTTTAACTCCTCCAAAAGCATAATTTCTCTGAGAGCTTCATACGTTTGGTCTATTTTCAAAGCCCTTATCCACCTATCAAAATTACTACGTTTGAGCCTTTCAAACTCCATGTATGTTTGACCAAATTCTTTCCTTAAATTTCTAAACCTTTATCTGTCGGCTTCAGGCACTAGTTCATATACACCCGAGATGGATTTTTTCACCTCCTCATACATCCCAGATACCTCCTCCGATAGTGATGCAAACACTTCACTCGCCCTACCTGTCAGCTTTCTTTGAATCAGTAATACCCACATGTCCTGTGGCCATTTCATTTGTTTAAATAAAAAAGGCTTTTACCTCCTTCTCATCAAACCTTTGCAATGCTTGGACATATTTAAATAGATCCCCACCAAGCCTTCGACTATGACACTCTTTCTCACTATCCTCATCACTATCATCCAACTGTTCGTGTCCCTTTACATCTGCCAATTTTAACTGACTGTCATGTTTCATGGCCATTTTCTGAAGTTCAAATTCTCTCTTTTTCTTTTTCCCTGATCTGTATCTCCCTTTCTCTTTCTTTTTGTTCTGCTAGGGCTATTCTTTCTTTTCTTCTTTCTTCTCTCTCCTTTTCTTTGTCCTCTCTGTCTCTCTCTCTTTCTTTTCCCTCTCTTTCTTTCGTATTCAAGCTGCTTTAATTCTTTCTCATGTTCCATTCGTTTAATTTGTAACTGAATTTTTGCCATTTCCAATGAGTCAAACTGTATCTCAGGCACCTTTAAATGCTTAGCCACCGCCATAATTACTTCATCTTTTTGCATTTTGTCAGGTAATGTTAACTGCAATGTTTTTGCCAAATCTGCTTTTAGTCTCTGTCCATAAGCTACTGCCGGTGACCGTCTACACCCCCAAAAACTTCAGAGCCTCTGAAAGGGCCATTGTCCACAACAACCTCCCCACTTAAACTGGAATACCACACCTGAAAAGCATTCACAATATGCTCACCCCTCACTGTCTTTAAGTTCACAAAGCCAATCCAATAGATAGACTTTTATCCCCCTCGAGCCCCCAATTTGTTATGGGCCAGGGTTTAGAGAACCCCAAGGTGTATCATGGAGTTCACCTGACCCACAACTTGTAATTCTGAAAGGTACTCTCACATGACACCCTGAAAGAACTCTGCTATCATTTTAACTTCACGCAATTATTTGCAAGGGCTGCATCCGTCCAATAGATCAATGAAACCCAACACAAGTAACTCCGGTGGCCTTGATCACACATTAAAACCTACACAAACACACTGGGAATAATATAACACCAGGGAGAGTGGCAATTGTGGTGTTCTTTGCGTTGCTAAATTCAGGTTGGTTGGCGTAGCGTTCACAAAGGCCAAAAAATAGCTTTAATTTGAACAAAGCTATAAATTTATTAACACTATTAATTTGGATTCGACACTTACTCCTATATAAAATACACAGTTGATAATTAACATATAATCTACACTCATCTACTACTAACCTCTACACTATAATAAACTATGATCTGCTCTCACTCACACTATCTTTCCTTCAGTCTGTACTCTAGCTATCTCCTTCCCTTCTCTCCCCCACAAGGGGGATGTCTTATATACTTGCAACTCTCGCTCCCTCCAGTGGCTGATCTCGACATTTCGGTAAACCTTGCAATTCTTACATTTATGATAATACCACAGCAATTTATGGCAGGGGGATTTTACCATCCTGCCAAGGCCAATGGACCTTTGTACCGTTTTCTCTGTTTTGTGGCCCCATTCCCGTTCTCGCCACAACCGGGTGTTAAATCCCACCCCAAACGTCACGGCCTGCTTGGCTGACAAAATGAAGCAATCCGCTTTGAGGTTGGAAGGTGGCCAGCAATTGCTCCCGGTTCTCGAATGGCCCTTGAGAAACCAACTTCTTGACGTCTGAGGTGCTTGTTTGGCCACTGCAGAGAACAATTAAGAGGGTCACACGTCGGACAGGTCAGGTGAGGAAGGCCAGTTTCCTTTCCCAGAGGATGCAAGGAGACCCATTGGGTTCTTGATAATCATCACTTATCTCATCTTTCTTTGTTACATCCTTGTAACTTACATTCCCTGTTCAACATGTTGGGATTTGAGCTGATACCGCTGGAGCACTAATCATGGTGTCTAATTCAGTATAACCAATAGGATGCTGCTCCTCTGTGTGTGAGTGAGTGGGAGTGTGTGTGTGTATGTACCTGGTAGTTTTGGCCAGTGTGGTGTTTTTCTCCACCCCCCCCCCCCCCCTTAATTTGACTTGGAACGGGAATCGAACTGCCAATCGATTGGGCACATTGCAACAAGGCAAAGATTCCCAACACTTTTCGCAGGAAAACATCCGCCATGTGAATGGGGTTTAATAATCGTGCAGAGACATTTTTCCGCGCTACTTTTGAAATTGTCACGGTCAATAAATTTGGGACTGGTGGAAGAAAATGCAGATTTGTTTTATGATCCCCGCTTTTCCCACAATTTTGAATTGCCACGCTGGGTCACTTTGGAAAATCAGCGAGAAACTCGGGTTGATTTGGGGTCCGTGAATTTTAAGCGACCTTTTGAAGAATCGATCTCCCTGCCAACTGCGCGTGTCAAGAGCGAATCCAGAAAACTTGCCGCTGACCCTAGCCCTAACCCATCTGGGTTCACTGATGTGCTTTAGGGAAGTGTTATCACCCCAAGAGAGGTCCCGGGATCGGGACAACACGATTTCCCATGGCCTCCCCGGAGTATGAAATTCCCCTTTAAGGGGGCGGGACTTTCCCTTTAAGAGGGTGGGGCTTCCCCTCTGCAAGGCAAGCCCCAGCTGGATAAAAACCCTGGCCCAGGTCGGGGAAGGAGACCCCTCGGGGAGTGGAGGAGTATTGGAATTGCATCGAAATAAACCTGGTTTGTAACTTCTACTATCCTCCATGTGTTCTACTTATTGCAGATTCAACAGGAAGGAAATCCACCATCCTTCTCTGGTCTGGCGTACACGTGACTCCAGACCCACAGCAATATGGTTGACTCTTAAATGCCCTCAGGGAAGGGCAAATAATGTTGGCCTGGCCAGTGATGCCCACATCCCATGAATGAATGAAGAGCAATGGCGTCACTCCCCTCCCCCCCACGATGCCACACCCATCCACATCCCGCGCACCCCCGACCTACACAATTCAAAGGTGCAAGCCACAAAAATACACATATTTATCACTGCTTAACTGCTTTAGTGCTTTTTAACTTGTTAAAACAACTGGTATGATGAATTGCTGAAATGAAATTCAGGCTTACCTTAAAAAGGTAGTTTGTCATTGTGCATCAAAACATTGAACAGAAGAATACCTTGCAGCCGGCTTTCCGGCTCGCTGCCTCCCCCCCTGGTGGCCTTTCACGCCAATTCACAAGAAAAGAGCCACTTCAGGGGGCGAAGGAGTTCTTCACCTTGACTGATGCCTCTCGCCCTCCCGGTCACCTCCACCGGCGGCGGCGTTTTCACCCTCTCAGGGGACTCAACCAACCAGAGTCTGACGTTGCTCTGCAGAGCTATCAGATCCGATCGGGAGGGGGCCGGCAGGGGGCCCCCCTCACTGGTCGGGGCCCTGCGCCTAGGTAGGGTGTCTTTCATGGCACGCCTGCCTCTGGTATGAAGGGTTAACAGATGGAGTGTGCTGATGCATGATGTAGATGATGATGAGGTACCACTGATACCAGTCAATTATGTATCAGACACTCTCTCTCTCGCTCTCTCTCTCAGTTGGCATCATGCCTCGGGGCAACATGCCTATTCTGTGACCTGTTCAGAAGCAGTGCGAATAAATGGGTGTGGAGGAACACAAGGGTACGACTGCAGCCTGCCTGCTGACCAAGTGGGCCACCTAAAGTCTGCCGAGGACCATTTCAGAACGGCAAACAGCCCTCACGAGTAGAAACATGTTATCCCTCCAGACACTTCATTTAACCCTGACGGGCCAGCTCAGACTGACAAGAGGACTGATTGCTGTCGGGAATCTGAAAGATGTGACTCTTGGATGTGGAGGAGGCGTGGGAGGTGTGGGGCGGGGGGTTCATTTGACTCCAGGGGTGGAACCACATCCTTCGATGCGAGGCGGGTTTGTTCTGCATCTAATCCCAGGAACAGGAAGTGTTCCGCTCCCCCGCCTGAACGTCGCCCTCGCCTCAAGGACAAACAGCAAAACTCACAAAAGCAATTGCGTGCGTGAAAAATGATCCATCGATTCAGAATTGGCAACGGTGTCATTTATGAAAGAACATCACATTCACCTGCTGCACCTCGTGGGAACAATACAACCTACTTTGTAAAAGATGCATCACCTCTTCAATTTGCGGAAAGCAATTTCCTCATTATGAGAAAATAAATGAATTCTGTGCTGTGACGTCAGTTGGCCTGATGTAATTTCCTCGCTGAAGTGCTTTGCCCTCAAACTGTGAACAAACCTTGAGCTTGCACTGACTGGGTTTCTGTTTGGTCAATTTGGTTTCCATCGCTCTCCCCACTCCCCCTCATCTGTCGCACGGTGACAATTTAAGTGAAGCTGTTACGCCACACTGCCAGACAGTGACTCGCTGTGCTGCTTTTGTGCCTCGCCTTGCGGAGAAAGAGCCATTGGTGCCGTGGCTGAAATTTTCAGGCTCTTCTCGGCAGCGGGACTTTCCAGTCCTGTCCTCGCGGCGCACGTTCCCAGCCGCCGGAGAACGCGGGGCGCGCAAAACCCCCTCAAACATTGGCGAGACCGGAAGGTCCCACCGAATGTACCTCCTTATGGCGGCGGGTTTGCAATCCGGGGTTAGGTTTACGAATAGCAAAGGTGGGTCGACCTTTAGGGTTGCGAGGCCGCACACAGTAAGGGGTGGTAGGGGCCCGCCGAATTTCAAGGTTAGGCTCTGGAGGTTACACTGGAAGTCCAGGCCGAGTAGCAGGGCAGCGCAGAGGTTGGGGAGGATGTAGAGGCGGAAACCGCTGAATTCTAAGCCCTGGATCGTGAGTGTGACTATACAGTACCCCTGGATCACCACTGAGTGGGATCCGGAGGCCAGGGAGATTCTTTGATTGGCGGGATGTACCGCAAGGGAGCAGCGCCTTACCGTATCTGGATGGATGAAGCTTTCGGTGCTCCCGGAGTCCAGCAGGCAAGAGGCCGCGTGCCCATCGATCTTCACGCTTGTCGAGGCGGTGGCTAGATTGTGCGGGCGAGACTGGTCGATCGTGACCGAGGCGAATCGTGGCTGGTCGTCGCTGGTGTGGTGCCCGGGGGGCACGGGTCCTGGAACAATGGTGGTGCCCATGTGCCGTGGGGAAGCCAAGATGGCGGTGCCCATGGGCCGCACGTGGTCCAAGAAGGGGAAGATGGCGGCGCCCACTGGCCGTGCGTGGTCTGAGGGGGAGAAGATGGCAGCGCCCACTGGCCGCTTGTGGTCCGGGGAGGTGAAGATGGCGTCCGTACGTGAGGGGGGTCGGGGCAATAGCGACGACTGAGCGGGCCTGGCACACCGCAGCGAAGTGCCCCTTCTTGCCGCAGGCCTTGCAAAGGGCAGTGCGGGCCGGGCAGCGTTGGCGGGGTTGTTTCTGTTTCCCGCAGAAGTAACATCGGGTGCCCCCGGGGTTGGCTGGCTGGCGTGTGGCACAGGGGTATTGGCTGGGTGAGGCCCCCGGTGGGGCGGCCGTCTGTGGAGTCCACGATGTGTAGGAGGGGTGGGCCGTGCGGCTGGGGGTGTAGGCCTGAATATTGCACGAGGTGACCGTCATCGATAGCGCCAGTTTTTTTGTTGCTGCGAGGTCGAGCGCGACACCCTCTAAAGGTCGCTGGTGTATGAGTTCTGACGGTAGCCCCATAACGAAGGCGTCCCGCATGAGGAGGTTCGAATGTTCCGTGGCCGTGACAGCCTGACAGTCACAGTCTCTGACCAGGGGAATGAAAGCACGCCAAAAATCTTCTACGGACTCACCAGGGAGTTGACTGCGAGTAGAGAGTACGTGTCTGGTGAAGAGCGTGTTCGTCTGCTGGGCGTAATTCTCTTTCAGTAGAGTCATGGCTTCATCGTAGTTCAGCGGGTCCTGGATAAGAGGAAAGAATTTGGAGCTCAGCCGCGAGTAGAGTATCTGGATCTTCTGAGCTTCCGGGATTGGGTCTGGTGTAGACCTGATGTAAGCTTCCAAACAAGCTAGCCAGTGTTGAAAGTCCTTTTTGGCGTCGCTTGATTGCAGATCCAGCTGCAGGCGGTCTGGCTTGATGCAGAGGTCCATCTTAAGAGTAATAAATTGATGCACGATCAATTGCACAGAGACGAGAGTTGAATACAACTGAAGCTTTATTACTCTAAGATGTGTGGCCTCCTACAGCAGCTGGCAAAATGGCTGCTGTATAGGGAGCACACATATTCATACTCTGCCAACTGGGCGGAGCCAGCAGGCAGGTACTACCCCTGTACCTGTCGTACAGGGTCTTACCACACATCTTCCAATAGGTGCAAAAGTGGTGATTACCACAGCGCTCAAGAAGGGAATGGGGGTGTGTAGCCACCTGAGTTGGCCACTTCCCGACTTAAAATGGAGAACCGCAAAGGCTGAAGGGAAATTCAGCCAACACAGGCAAAGACTAGCAAATACGGAAATCATGTGTATTGAAACCTGTAAGGAACCAGACAGCACTGAAACTAGCAGTCATCTGCATAGTAATGCAGCAGCCATCTGCATAGTAATGAGCGATTCCAGGGCACAATCGCAACAGTTAAGGTGAATAAAGCCAAGCCAGACTCCTCGGCGCCACCAGAAGCCAAGACAAAGGGAGGCCAACGGACACTTAGGGACCGCCCAGCGATTAAAGAACCGCTTCAGCATTGGAGAAATCGATCCAAGTGATCGGAAAATAGTCCAATCACTTGGAACCAGGTACGGGGTCCGCCCCGAAGGGCGGGAAGCCCCTGGGACTATAAAGTAAAGCCCCCAAGTTCAAATCGTCCTTCTTTGGCAGGGTCACTAAGCAACTTGACCCAACCCTCGACAGTGACCTGCCTCGCTGCCGCCAACCAAGTAAGTCTCAAGTCAATGCTCGCTACGAGATAGGCGCTCCTAGCTACTAGTCCATACCAGCTTTTGAGTCCCGCCGACTCAGGACCTGAACGAAAGGCCATTTGTTCCCCTGACCTGGTGGGCCGGTCCGAAGCTAAGTATAGGCCTTTTAGTGATAGGAATAGCCTAGAAAGTAGAGTTTATGCAGGAGTAGTGATTTACTGTGTATAATAAATGTGTTTTGATTTGAATCTTACGAATTGGTGTGTTGAGTTATTGATCAGGACTTAAACTTGAACCTCGTGGCGGTATCATAAAGATACCTGGCGACTCGAGAGCAAAGGTTAAACAAACAGAGCAAATTATGAATTTAGAGCCAACCAAAAGTTAGCAACAGGGGAAAACTTTTGGTGGAAATGTTTTGATGTTAGTTTTTTTAAAATCAAGGGGCAATTTAGCATGGCCAATCGACCTATCCTGCACATCTTAGGGTTGTGGGTTGAGACCCACGCAGACACTGGGAGACTGTGCAAACTCCACATGGACATCGACTTGGGGCCGGGATCGAACCCGGGTCCTCAGTGCCGTGAGGCAGCAGTGCTACCCACTGCGCCACGGTGCCGTTCCGTGTTTTGATATTAGTTAAAGGCCTGTTCTTAATTTGTTCTAATGCATTCTCCAGTCATTGCAGCAGCAAGTTCTTGGGATCAATATTTGATTCAATAAAACTTTCTCTGAAATGCCACTTCTCATTTCTAAACCCTCGAGCTGTATTGATGCAAATAAGCTCGCAGAATTAAACAGAGCAAAACAGGCTTCCAACTGCTTATCAACTGCTTCCAGACTATCATTAGGACACAATCAAAATGTAAACAGAGCTCAAACAGACAACCTGCTTCTTACATTTTTACTTGGTAAGCGAGGCCACACTTCAATGTAGGGTTGATTCACTCGCTCCTCCCCAGGACGCTTTGTTGCAGTATGTTCCTCTGCTAACTCACCAATGTCCAATTGGCTCTCAGGTACGCCCCACTCCAGTACTTAGCTCAGTGGGCTAGAAAGCTGGTTCCCGCCCCCCCCCCCCCCGCCCTCTCCCCGTCCTCTCAGCCTCACCCCTCCTCGCCTGAGGTGCGGTGACCCTCAGGTTAACCCACCGCCAGCCAGCTACCCCCCCCATCCCCCCCGCTCTGCCCCCCCGCCCCTCCTCAAAAGGGGAAAGCAGCCTGCGGTCATCGGGGACCTCCCCTTACCTGAGCTCACCGTCCAATGCGGTGCTCCACTGGAGGAACGTAGCGTTATACTGGAGGTGGAAGATTTGTACTTGGATTTGGATTGGATTTGTTTGTTGTCACGTGTACTGAGGTACAATGAAAAGTATTTTTCTGCGAGCAGTTCAAACAGGTTATTTAGTACATGAAAAGAAAATACATAATAGGGCAACACAAGGTACACTACGTAAATACATAGTAGACACCAGCATCGGGTGAAGCACACAGGAGTATCATATTAATGAGGCCAGTCCACAAGAAGGTCATTTAGGAGTCTGGTAACAGCGGGGAAGAAGCTGTTTTTGAGTCTGTTCGTGCGTGTTCTCAGACTCTTGTAACTCCTGCCCGATGGAAGAAGTTGGAAGAGTGAGTAAGCCGGGTGGGAGGGGGTCTTTGATTATGCTGCCCGCTTTCCTCAGGCAGCGAGAGGTGTAGATAGAGTCAATGGATGGGAGGCAGGTTCGTGTGATGGACTGGGCGGTGTTCACGACTCTCTGAAGTTTCTTGCGGTCTTGGGCCGAGCAGTTGCCGTGCCAGGCTGTGATGCAACCACATCTATGTTGCAACTGTAAAAGTTGGTCAGAGTTCAGGTGGACATGCCGAATTTCCTTAGATTCCTGAGGAAGTAAAGGCGCTGTTGTGCTTTGTTGGTGGTAGCGTCGACGTGGGTGGACCAGGACAGATTTTTGGTGATGTGCTCACCTAGGACTAGCACCTACTAACCCGAGCATCACTATTGCGATGCTCAACAGTGACTTCTACGTCCCGAGTGCTTCACGGGAATTGCTGCTCTGTCAGGCTTTGACACCGGGCCCATGTGGGGTAATATCAGGACAGGTGGTCGAGGAGGAGAGAGAGAGGCTTAATGAGAGAGCGAATTCCAGGCCTTTAGGGTTTGGCGACTGGAGGCATGGCTGCCAGAGGCAGGAAATTGTGCATGTGCAAGAAGTGAACCTTGCTGACGCTAGGCGCTGGAAAGCTGACAGTTTCACCCTTCAGCATTATTCAAAATCAAACCTCAGGGAGGGGGGAGGAGGAATCATTTGTTTCCTCGAGACAGCTGCCTGCGCTTTCTTATAACTGGAAACATTTAACTGTGCCAATCTTTCGTAATTATTGAAAGAGTCTGTGGTTGGAAAGCAGCCCAGCTTGACGCGAGGGATAAATACTCACAAGGCTTTCAGGATCAGGCCCATATGCCACAGAGAAAATGAGTGCACACTGGCTGTGTCTCGCCTGGGTAAAAGGAGCAGAGGGCTGTCAAAAGGCAGGGCGACGGGGGGGGGGGGTGAGGTGGAGGGGGAGAGTGGTGGGCTGAGAAACGCAGGAGGTCTTGGGGAGGGGGGGGGGGGGGTGATGCAGGGTTGGAGGAGATTTGAAAACAAGGACGAGAATTTCGAAACTGAAGCATTGCTGGGCCGAAATCCGATGGTCAGCAGGCACAGAGGTGAGCGGGTCTTGGACGAGGGAAGCAGAGTTCCAGAAGAGTCGAGTGGGGGCATGGCTACCCTGCACCGCTCGGTGCACAAGCTCCGTCCCAGCCGCCGACCCCCTCCTGACATGACCGATGGTGGCCTCCAAACACCCTCCTTTTGGTGGGAAATAATGACCTCATGACCTCCAGCCCTGTCGGCCCCCTGTAAACCCCTTTCAAAACCTGAACAAGGTCAACCAGATCGGCCCTTTGACCTTATTTTTTCCTATGACGCTGACTACATTCCACTGACTTACCATATTGTTGACTGCGGGATCTTGCTGTGTGGAAAAGGCTGCCCCTTTCCTTCAAGAGCCTCAGCGACAATTCAAATTACTCCATGGGATGCAATGCGCTCTGGAAGGTGCTTTACAATTGTAACTCTTTCTTTCTGCTGATTGACCGTCACGACTGTACTTCTCATTTCGACGGGTGACAATTGGCGGTTGAGGGGATGGGGGGGTGGTGGGGCAGGTCTGTTGACGAGGTTTCGAAGCGACACCGATTGAGGCTTTGAACTGTGCGGGTCTCCTGCCCACGGCAGCAGGCCACCCGGCCCCTTGAGTCTGCTGTGCCATTCAACAAGCATCGTGGCTGATTTACAGTGGCCTCAACTCTGCTCTCCTTTCCATCCCCCACAACCGTGATAGCACAAGTAGTTCGCACTGTGGCTTCATGGCGCCAGGGTCCCAGGTTCGGTTCCCGGCTTGGGTCACTGTCTGCGCGGAGTCTGCGCCTTCTCCCCGTGTCTGCGTGGGTTTCCTCCGGGTGCTCCGGTTTCCTCCCACAGTCCAAAGACGTGCAGGTGAGGTGGATTGGCCACGCTAAATTGCCCTCGGTGACCAAAAAGGATAGGAGGGGTTATTGGGTTAAGGGGACAGGGCGGAAGTGAGGGCTTAAAGTGGGTCAGTGCAGAGTCGTTGGGCTGGATAGCCTCCTTCTGCACTGTATGTTCTGTGTTCTAACCCTCGTGTTCCTTGGAGAGGCCAAAGCCTTGGCTTCATTCAGTGACCCAGCCTCCGCTGCTCCATGTGGAAGAGGATTCCAAAGACGAACAATTCGCCGAGACGAAACTCTTCACCCCCATCTGAAATGGGAGACCTCTTATTTTTAAACTGTGCTTCCCTCGTTCTAGATCCCCCCCGCCCCTTCCCTTCATGACCCCTCGGAATCTTACGGGCCGTGTTCCCTGGTTCCCCCAGCCGCGTGTTTCTCAGTGGCGCCGAAGGATTCCCCACTCCCGCCGCTGGTCAACGGGATTTCCCGTTGAAGCCACCCCCCCCCCCCCCCCGCCTACTTGTGCCAATAAAGATTATTATTATTATTCCCCCAGGGGGCTGACTTGGAGGCTCAGTCACTGGGCGTGTTCAAGGCGCAGATGGGCAGATGTCAACGCGACAAAAAGCACACATCGCGGGATACAGGTTACTGCGGCAAATGGCGTTGAAGTCAAATGTCAGCCAGGAACTAACTGAATGCTGGAATGGTAACGCAAAGGGCCGAATAGCCTACTCCCGCTCCTGTTTTTTTAATGTTCTTTGCAGAGAGAGTAACAGGAGCTTTATCTGTATCTGACCCAAGCCTTTGGCGAATCCCGTAGTGTGTGTGTGTGACGGGGGCAGTGCGTTGACTTGGGAGTGCACGTGACATGGAGAGGGAAAGTGCTTCATTCACAAACAGGTTGGCGCATCCTGCTTGGACGGATAGGATATTCTGTTTCCATTATTGTCAGTTTAACTTCTTGATAAAAGTCAGAGCAGCAGCAGAGGCTCTGCAGAAACAGCTGACACTGCGGCGTGTTTACACACAAGGCCTGGTCACACAAATGCCAACCCCGTCTTCAGCTCCGCAAGGTGAAACACAATGGGAGGAACAGCTGAGGTGCTTTTTACTTGCTTCAGCGATTCGAGATTTCTCATTCCAATTTCGCCACCTTTTCAACATATAAAAAAAAAAACCTCGCCATGAAATGACACGGGGCAGCCAGGAGCAAGCAAAGCCGTTTGGCCGCGCTGGCAAACACGAGGGAAGAGGAACCTGTCATGATATGCAGGCGTGCGCATAATGAGGTACAGACAGGCAGCTAATGAACACAGAGAGCAGGACATAACCAATCAGCAGGCAGAACACTTGGGGTGGTTTCCCACTATAAAAGAACGAGGCACTCACACTCCACCTCTTTCCACTGGGGACATCTACAGTGTGAGTCAGGGTGTATATATCACATAACACCTACAGCACGTGGCTAAGAGCTAATCTGGTTCAGTCAGACAGAGTAATCACACTTAGTTTAGCAGAGAGTCGAACTCACAGAGAACTGTGCTAACTGTGTGACAGGTTCAATCAATCAAATTGAACTAACTTCAAGGTCTGGAGTATCTTTCAGTTATAGCTGCATCCAGTTGCAGCCCGTGTTATCTCAGTGTGCTTAACACGACAGAACCCTCCTGCTCCACCCATTCCCGTGGGAACGGTAGATGCGGACCAACTGGGAATGCGCCTGCCCTTGGGCCTTTACAATTCGGGACCGATCAAACCTGCATTTCTTCCGGCGGGTCAGCTCCGCAGGACAAAGGCCACCTTCATCAGGTGTGAGGAACAAAGGCTGCTTCTTGGCTCAGCGCTTTGGATCTCAATCGCGAGCCGGGGTTTATGTCAGGCTCGTCGAACTCATGGAACGTCAGTGTCCCTGTGCCAAGGAAAGCCTCAAGTGCATCTTTCTCTCCCCAGAACACCAATTATTGAGGTGGGGTAGTGGTGGGGAGGGGGGGATATATTCTAAATGGGTCGAGCACAGCAGATTTCCCTGTTCTCACTGCCGGTCACCATTACTGATATGAGCTTTGAATCCAGATTGTTGTCATGATCCAAGGCTGGGATTTTCCAGCACCTCCACCCATCTTACCCCCTCCCCACTGCGATCTTGTCACGTGTTGCTCAATCCGACACTGTCGCAACATGTAGGAGAAAAGTATTGGGGTGGCTACAGCGACAGGAGACATGCCGCTATCCCAACGGCACTTGCCCCCCCCCCTCCACCCCCGCCCCCCCCCCCCCAATCCCCACCCCCACCCTTTCAGGCCGCTCCTGCTCTGTCGACACCCCTCATCCCCCAACCGTGGGGAGGCGCCCGGGAGACCCTCCCCGCCTCCCCTCCCTTCTTGGCCTGTCCCCTGGCAGTGCCAACCCGCCACCTTGTCACCACCAACCTGGCACAGTGGCACTGCCAGACTGGAGCCCTGGTAGTGCCACCTGGGCACCATGGGACTGGCAAAGGTGGCCCTGCCAGGGTGCCAGGCTGACAGTCCCCACACAAGTGGCCTGCATGGCCCATTGCGCTCGGACCTGTGCCGGGCTGCACGCCATCGCCGAATTGTGCCCCTGATTATTTTTCTTTAAAAAAAAAAAAAACCTGTAGTTTTCTGATGCCTTTCTGCGGAACACATCTCCCACTTCAGTATGTGCCTCCTTCCAAGGTCCAATCAGGTCAACCAAAAGCAGGAAACTAACGGGCGTGCAGTTCCAACTGAGCAGTGGGATAAGGTAACACACAGATTTTCACACGGCCTCCCGCCCCTTCCCTTCCCTTCCTCCACCGAACACCTGGAAGGCCAAGTGGCCAAGAGCGCTGCCAAAGGAGGTCTGCCGGGACAACACCTTACAGCCTGCATTACCAAGGCATACAATTCAATATCTATTAAATGACAATCCACTCTCCTTTACGCCGCTTTGACAATGACAGCGCACCGCGGTTTTCAGGGTGTTATGCTCCTGTATTTATTACCAAGGCTGTGATATTACGAAAGCACTTCATGTAATTTCATGCTTCAGAACCTTTTGAGTGCCACACACGACATCCAAAGCATGTCAAGTGGGGGGGGTTGCCACGGAGATGAGGAGACGGTGGGGATGGAAGCTGATTTCCCGGGTTGGGTGAAAGCCGGACAGAGGGACTCGGGACTGCGATTTATTTCCCCCTGCTCGCCTTTCCCTCGCACCCACCCCCCCCCCTTTGCCTGCGGTGGATTTTCGTCCCTCGATAAACCCCCACGCACGCAGGATTGAAGCTGGGACCCATATTCCTTCGTCAGCGCAGTGAAGCAAGCAAAAAAGGGAGTCTTCATTTATGATTTTGGCATTAATCCACGCAAAGAAAAAGTGAATACATTTGAGCTCCTGCTCAGGGAAATTCAGCTTGGTTAGATTGAGGGACGGTGGGTCGACAATGGCTGTTGTCCAATCACTCTCCTCCAGCATATTTGGGCAGCACGGTAGCACAAGTGACTAGCACTGTGGCTTCACAGCGCCAGGGTCACAGGTTCGATTCCCGGCTTGGGTCACTGTCTGTGCGGAGTCTGCACGTTCTCCCCGTGTCTGCGTGGGTTTCCTCCGGGTTCTCCGGTTTCCTCCCACAGTCCAAAGACGTGCAGGTTAGGTGGACTGGCCATGATAAATTGCCCATAGTGACCAAATAAAAGGTAAGGTGGGTTATTGGATTAAGGGGATAGGGTGGAAGTGAGGGCTTAAGTGGGTCGGTGCAGACTCGATGGGCCGAATGGCCTCCTTCTGCATCTCATGTTTTATTTGCATCTTCGTAACAAGCCCCATGACACGCTGGAATTGAAAAGGTGGCTTCATTCTGCAACCTCACTGGACAACTGAAAACCCCAACCGCGGAGCCCTGTTCAGCTGCAGGGTGTTTGAGTGGGAAGGCCTTGGGCTCGAACTCGACATCAGGATTCGAACCCGAAGCCAGCAGGCCTTTTATCTCACGTCAGCTTGCGGGAGGCTCCTGCAGCAGAGTCGTTGACATGTTCCCATGTTAACCCGCTCGCCGACGAAGCGGCAAGGCAGCACAGTGGTTGGCACTGCCGCCTCACAGCGCTGGGGACCCGGGTTCGATCCCGGCCTTGGGTGGCTGTGTCTGTGTGGAGTTTGCACATTCTCTCCGTGTCTGCGTTGGTTTCCTCCGGGTGCTCCGGTTTACTCCCACAGTCCAAAGATGTTAAGGTTAGGCTAAATTGCCCCTCCGTGTCCAAAGGATGGATCAGGTTATGGAGTTCCAGGAATGGGGAGTGGACCTGGGTAGGGTGCTCTTAAGGAGGGTCGGTGCAGACCCGATGGGTCAAATGGCCTGCTTCTGCACTGTAGCGATTCTATGACAGCGATCACAGCACTGAAAATGTAACTGGTTGTGTGAAGCACTTTTGAAACGCTGTGCGTGTGGGATCGGCCTGTGCGGGTGGGGTCGGCCTGTGCGGGTGGGGTCGGCCTGTGCGTGTGGGATCGGCCTGTGCGTGTGGGATCGGCCTGTGCGGGTGGAATCGGCCTGTGCGGGTGGGATCGGCCTGTGCGGGTGATGTCGGCCTGTGCGGGTGGGGTCGGCCTGTGCTTGTGGGATCGGCCTGTGCGGGTGGGATCGGCCCGTGCGGGTGGGATCGGCCTGTGTGGGTGGGATCGGCCTGTGCGGGTGGAATCGGCCTGTGCGGGTGGAATCGGCCTGTGCGGGTGGAATCGGCCTGTGCGGGTGGAATCGGCCTGTGCGGGTGATGTCGGCCTGTGCGGGTGGGGTCGGCCTGTGCTTGTGGGATCGGCCTGTGCGGGTGGGGTCGGCCTGTGCTTGTGGGATCGGCCTGTGCGGGTGGGATCGGCCCGTGCTGGTGGGGTCGACCCGTGCGGGTGGGGTCGGCCTGTGTGGGTGGGATCGGCCTGTGCGTGTGGGATCGGCCTGTGCGTGTGGGGTCGGCCTGTGCGGGTGGGATCGGCCGGTGCGGGTGGGATCGGCCTGTGCGGGTGGGATCGGCCTGTGCGGGTGGAATCGGCCTGTGCGTGTGGGATCGGCCTGTGCGTGTGGGGTCGGCCTGTGCGGGTGGGATCGGCCTGTGCGGGTGGGATCGGCCTGTGTGGGTGGAATCGGCCTGTGCGTGTGGGGTCGGCCTGTGCGGGTGGAATCGGCCTGTGCGTGTGGGGTCGGCCTGTGCGGGTGGAGTCGGCCTGTGCGGGTGGGATCGGCCTGTGCGGATGGGGTCGGCCTGTGCGGGTGGAGTCGGCCTGTGCGTGTGGAATCGGCCTATGCGGGTGGGATCGGCCTGTGCGTGTGGGATCGGCCTGTGCGTGTGGGATCGGCCTGTGCGGGTGGGATCGGCCTGTGCGGGTGGGGTCGGCCTGTGCGGGTGGAATCGGCCTGTGCGGGTGGGATCGGCCTGTGCGGGTGGGGTCGGCCTGTGCGTGTGGGATCGGCCTGTGCGGGTGGGGTCGGCCTGTGCGGGTGGGATCGGCCTTTGCGGGTGGAATCGGCCTGTGCGTGTGGGATCGGCCTGTGCGTGTGGGATCGGCCTGTGCGTGTGGGGTCGGCCTGTGCGTGTGGGGTCGGCCTGTGCGTGTGGGGTCGGCCTGTGCGTGTGGAATCGGCCTGTGCGGGTGGGGTCGGCCTGTGCGTGTGGAATCGGCCTGTGCGTGTGGGATCGGCCTGTGCGGGTGGGGTCGGCCTGTGCGTGTGGGATCGGCCTGTGCGTGTGGGATCGGCCTGTGCGGGTGGAATCGGCCTTTGCGGGTGGAATCGGCCTGTGCGTGTGGGATCGGCCTGTGCGTGTGGGATCGGCCTGTGCGGGTGGGGTCGGCCTGTGCGGGTGGGATCGGCCTGTGCGGGTGGGATCGGCCTTTGCGGGTGGAATCGGCCTGTGCGTGTGGGATCGGCCTGTGCGTGTGGGATCGGCCTGTGCGGGTGGGGTCGGCCTGTGCGGGTGGGGTCGGCCTGTGCGGGTGGAATCGGCCTGTGCGTGTGGGGTTGGCCTGTGCGGGTGGAGTCGGCCTGTGCGGGTGGGATCGGCCTGTGCGGGTGGGGTCGGCCTGTGCGTGTGGAATCGGCCTGTGTGGGTGGGATCGGCCTGTGCGTGTGGGATCGGCCTGTGCGGGTGGAATCGGCCTGTGCGGGTGGAATCGGCCTGTGCGGGTGGGGTCGGCCTGTGCGTGTGGGGTCGGCCTGTGCGTGTGGGGTCGGCCTGTGCGGGTGGGATCGGCCTTTGCGGGTGGAATCGGCCTGTGCGTGTGGGATCGGCTTGTGCGTGTGGGATCGGCCTGTGCGTGTGGGGTCGGCCTGTGCGGGTGGGATCGGCCTGTGCGTGTGGGGTCGGCCTGTGCGTGTGGGGTCGGCCTGTGCGTGTGGGATCGGCCTGTGCGGGTGGGGTCGGCCTGTGCGTGTGGGATCGGCCTGTGCGTGTGGGATCGGCCTGTGCGGGTGGAATCGGCCTGTGCGGGTGGAGTCGGCCTGTGCGGGTGGAGTCGGCCTGTGCGTGTGGGATCGGCCTGTGTGGGTGGGATCGGCCTGTGCGTGTGGGATCGGCCTGTGTGGGTGGGATCGGCCTGTGTGGGTGGGGTCGGCCTGTGCGGGTGGGGTCGGCCTGTGCGGGTGGGGTCGGCCTGTACCTGTGCGTGTGGGATCGGCCTGTGCGTGTGGGATCGGCCTGTGCGTGTGGGGTCGGCCTGTGCGGGTGGAATCGGCCTGTGCGGGTGGGATCGGCCTTTGCGTGTGGGATCGGCCTGTGCGGGTGGGATCGGCCTTTGCGTGTGGGATCGGCCTGTGCGTGTGGGATCGGCCTGTGCGTGTGGGGTCGGCCTGTGCGGGTGGAATCGGCCTGTGCGGGTGGGATCGGCCTTTGCGTGTGGGATCGGCCTGTGCGGGTGGAATCGGCCTGTGCGGGTGGGATCGGCCTGTGCGGGTGGGATCGGCCTTTGCGTGTGGGGTTGACCTGTGCGTGTGGGGTCGGCCTGTGTGGGTGGGATCGGCCTGTGCGTGTGGGGTCGGCCTGTGCGTGTGGGGTCGGCCTGTGCGGGTGGGATCGGCCTTTGCGTGTGGGATCGGCCTGTGCGTGTGGGATCGGCCTGTGCGTGTGGGATCGACCTGTGCGGGTGGGGTCGGCCTGTGCGGGTGGAATCGGCCTGTGCGGGTGGGATCGGCCTGTGCGTGTGGGATCGGCCTGTGCGTGTGGGATCGGCCTGTGCGGGTGGGATCGGCCTTTGCGTGTGGGATCGGCCTGTGCGGGTGGGGTCGGCCTGTGCGGGTGGAATCGGCCTGTGCGGGTGGGGTCGGCCTGTGCGTGTGGGATCGGCCTGTGCGTGTGGGAATCGGCCTGTGCGGGTGGGGTCGGCCTGTGTGGGTGGGGTCGGCCTGTGCGGGTGGGATCGGCCTGTGTGTGTGGGATCGGCCTGTGCGGGTGGGGTCGGCCTGTGCTGTGGGATCGGCCTGTGCGGGTGGGGTCGGCCTGTGCGGGTGGGGTCGGCCTGTGCGGGTGGGGTCGGCCTGTGCGTGTGGAATCGGCCTGTGCGGGTGGGATCGGCCTGTGCGGGTGGATTCGGCCTGTGTGGGTGGGGTCGGCCTGTGCGGGTGGGGTCGGCCTGTGCGGGTGGGGTCGGCCTGTGTGGGTGGGGTTGACCTGTGCGTGTGGGGTCGGCCTGTGTGGGTGGGGTCGGCCTGTGCGGGTGGGGTCGGCCTGTGCGTGTGGGGTCGGCCTGTGCGGGTGGGGTCGGCCTGTGCGTGTGGGATCGGCCTGTGCGGGTGGGATCGGCCTGTGCGGGTGGGGTCGGCCTGTGCGTGTGGGATCGGCCTGTGCGGGTGGAATCGGCCTGTGCGGGTGGGGTCGGCCTGTGCGTGTGGGATCGGCCTGTGCGGGTGGGATCGGCCTGTGCGTGTGGGATCGGCCTGTGCGGGTGGAATCGGCCTGTGCGGGTGGAATCGGCCTGTGCGGGTGGGGTCGGCCTGTGCGTGTGGGATCGGCCTGTGCGGGTGGGGTCGGCCTGTGCGGGTGGGATCGGCCTGTGCGGGTGGGGTCGGCCTGTGCGGGTGGGATCGGCCTGTGCGGGTGGGATCGGCCTGTGCGGGTGGGATCGGCCTGTGCGGGTGGGGTCGGCCTGTGCGTGTGGGGTCGGCCTGTGCGTGTGGGATCGGCCTGTGCGGGTGGGGTCGGCCTGTGCGTGTGGGATCGGCCTGTGCGGGTGGGGTCGGCCTGTGCGTGTGGCATCGGCCTGTGCGTGTGGAATCGGCCTGTGCGGGTGGGATCGGCCTGTGCGGGTGGGGTCGGCCTGTGCGGGTGGGGTCGGCCTGTGCGGGTGGGATCGGCCTGTGCGGGTGGGATCGGCCTGTGCGGGTGGGGTCGGCCTGTGCGTGTGGGATCGGCCTGTGCGTGTGGGGTCGGCCTGTGCGTGTGGGATCGGCCTGTGCGGGTGGAATCGGCCTGTGTGTGTGGGGTCGGCCTGTGCGTGTGGGATCGGCCTGTGCGGGTGGGGTCGGCCTGTGCGTGTGGGATCGGCCTGTGCGTGTGGGATCGGCCTGTGCGGGTGGGGTCGGCCTGTGCGGGTGGGGTCGGCCTGTGCGGGTGGGGTCGGCCTGTGCGGGTGGGGTCGGCCTGTGCGGGTGGGATCGGCCTGTGCGGGTGGGATCGGCCTGTGCGGGTGGGGTCGGCCTGTGCGTGTGGGATCGGCCTGTGCGTGTGGGGTCGGCCTGTGCGTGTGGGATCGGCCTGTGCGGGTGGAATCGGCCTGTGTGTGTGGGGTCGGCCTGTGCGTGTGGGATCGGCCTGTGCGGGTGGGGTCGGCCTGTGCGTGTGGGATCGGCCTGTGCGTGTGGGATCGGCCTGTGCGGGTGGGGTCGGCCTGTGCGGGTGGAATCGTCCTGTGCGGGTGGGGTCGGCCTGTGCGGGTGGAATCGGCCTGTGTGTGTGGGGTCGGCCTGTGCGTGTGGGATCGGCCTGTGCGGGTGGGGTCGGCCTGTGCGTGTGGGATCGGCCTGTGCGGGTGGAATCGGCCTGTGCGGGTGGGGTCGGCCTGTGCGGGTGGGGTCGGCCTGTGCGGGTGGAATCAGCCTGTGTGTGTGGGGTCGGCCTGTGTGTGTGGGGTCGGCCTGTGCGTGTGGGGTCGGCCTGTGCGGGTGGGATCGGCCTGTGCGTGTGGGGTCGGCCTGTGCGGGTGGGATCGGCCTGTGTGGGTGGGGTCGGCCTGTGCGTGTGGGATCGGCCTGTGTGGGTGGGGTCGGCCTGTGCGGGTGGGATCGGCCTGTGCGGGTGGGGTCGGCCTGTGTGGGTGGGGTCGGCCTGTGCGGGTGGAATCGGCCTGTGCGGGTGGGATCGGCCTGTGTGGGTGGGGTCGGCCTGTGTGGGTGGGGTCGGCCTGTGCGGGTGGGATCGGCCTGTGCGTGTGGGATCGGCCTGTGCGTGTGGAATCGGCCTGTGCGGGTGGGATCGGCCTGTGTGGGTGGGGTCGGCCTGTGCGGGTGGGATCGGCCTGTGCGTGTGGGATCGGCCTGTGCGTGTGGGATCGGCCTGTGCGGGTGGGGTCGGCCTGTGCTGGTGGGGTCGGCCTGTGCGGGTGGGGTCGGCCTGTGCGTGTGGGATCGGCCTGTGCGGGTGGGGTCGGCCTGTGCGGGTGGAATCGGCCTGTGCGGGTGGAATCGGCCTGTGCGTGTGGGATCGGCCTGTGTGTGTGGGGTCGGCCTGTGCGGGTGGGGTCGGCCTGTGCGGGTGGGATCGGCCTGTGCGTGTGGGGTCGGCCTGTGCAGGTGGGGTCGGCCTGTGCGGGTGGAATCAGCCTGTGTGGGTGGGATCGGCCTGTGCGGGTGGAATCAGCCTGTGCGGGTGGAATCAGCCTGTGCGGGTGGAATCAGCCTGTGTGGGTGGGATCGGCCTGTGCGGGTGGGGTCGGCCTGTGCGGGTGGGATCGGCCTGTGCGGGTGGAATCAGCCTGTGCGGGTGGAATCAGCCTGTGTGGGTGGGATCGGCCTGTGCGGGTGGGGTCGGCCTGTGCGTGTGGGGTCGGCCTGTGCGGGTGGAATCGGCCTGTGTGGGTGGGGTCGGCCTGTGCGGGTGGGATCGGCCTGTGCGTGTGGGATCGGCCTGTGCGGGTGGGGTCGGCCTGTGTGTGTGGGGTCGGCCTGTGCGGGTGGGGTCGGCCTGTGTGTGTGGGGTCGGCCTGTGCGGGTGGGATCGGCCTGTGTGGGTGGGGTCGGCCTGTGCGTGTGGGATCGGCCTGTGCGGGTGGGGTCGGCCTGTGTGGGTGGGGTCGGCCTGTGCGTGTGGGGTCGGCCTGTGCGGGTGGGGTCGGCCTGTGCGGGTGGAATCAGCCTGTGCGTGTGGGATCGGCCTGTGCGGGTGGGGTCGGCCTGTGCGGGTGGGATCAGCCTGTGCTGGTGGGATCGGCCTGTGCGGGTGGGGTCGGCCTGTGCGGGTGGGGTCGGCCTGTGCGGGTGGGGTCGGCCTGTGCGGGTGGGGTCGGCCTGTGTGGGTGGGGTCGGCCTGTGCTGGTGGGATCGGCCTGTGCGGGTGGGGTCGGCCTGTGTGTGTGGAATCAGCCTGTGTGGGTGGGATCGGCCTGTGTGGGTGGGGTCGGCCTGTGCGGGTGGAATCAGCCTGTGCGGGTGGGGTCGGCCTGTGCGTGTGGAATCAGCCTGTGTGGGTGGGATCGGCCTGTGTGGGTGGGGTCGGCCTGTGTGGGTGGGATCGGCCTGTGCGGGTGGAATCAGCCTGTGTGGGTGGAATCAGCCTGTGTGGGTGGGATCGGCCTGTGCGGGTGGGGTCGGCCTGTGCGTGTGGAATCAGCCTGTGTGGGTGGGATCGGCCTGTGTGGGTGGGGTCGGCCTGTGTGGGTGGGATCGGCCTGTGCGGGTGGAATCAGCCTGTGCGGGTGGAATCAGCCTGTGTGGGTGGGATCGGCCTGTGCGGGTGGGGTCGGCCTGTGCGGGTGGAATCGGCCTGTGTGTGTGGGGTCGGCCTGTGCGGGTGGGATCGGCCTGTGTGGGTGGGGTCGGCCTGTGCGGGTGGAATCAGCCTGTGTGTGTGGGGTCGGCCTGTGTGGGTGGAATCAGCCTGTGCGTGTGGAATCAGCCTGTGCGGGTGGAATCGGCCTGTGTGTGTGGGGTCGGCCTGTGCGGGTGGAATCAGCCTGTGTGGGTGGGGTCGGCCTGTGTGGGTGGAATCAGCCTGTGCGGGTGGGGTCGGCCTGTGCGGGTGGGATCGGCCTGTGCGTGTGGGATCGGCCTGTGCGTGTGGGATCGGCCTGTGCTGGTGGGATCGGCCTGTGCTGGTGGGATTGAGCTGGGACATGGACCTCGTGGCTTCTGTTGACACTTGAGGTGAATTTACAAATGAGTGTGTGCAGTGTTGTCCTCGACTTGCCACTTGTGCGTTCTGGAATTCCAGTACCGTGTCCCCAGCTTTTCCCACGTGACAGAACATTGTGGGGAGGCAGCTCATATTCCCAATATCCAGTCCCAGTGGGCAAGGCATCGCAGCGGCAGCTTAATTTCACATAATGACCATGTGACTTACCAGGCTAACTGACATCTGATGACCAGCCAGTGGGCTCCCGTGTCCCTGTTGGGCAAGTGAAGATTACAATGTGAAGCATTCATCCAGGAACTTTGGATGGAAATGCGGTACAAAAGCATTGATTGGTTAGAGTGTATTCATCAATAAACTGCTCCACATGGTGATTAAAAATCCTGGCACACAGCCCACGCATTCAATCAGGGTGCAAGTCATTCATTGCCTCATATACTCTGGACAAATGGAGGTTTACTGCTTAATTATCTCAAAGATTCAGAGTTGTCAGTTCCAGGAGACATGCTCTCCAACACACACAACCTTCCTTGTCTCCCTTTATTTTATTGATATCAATATGGTCACAGGGCTCTGCAGAACATCCCTCCCTCCTCGTAAACGGCAAATACTTCACGCGAGGCAGTCCTTCTCCTCTCCACATTCCTCAGACCGAAACAAGAGGTTCACGAACCCCCATCTTTTTCCTCCCAACTCTCCCTCGCCTTGTTGCCGCCTTTCGAACACCAAGCGCGACTTGCCTGCTCCAAGCCATCCGAGTCAAGAGGTCGAAGTCTTGCAGCCCCGCGCCCAGAGACAGCAGCGGGAAATTCAGGCTGACACTCCGGTGCAGTCCTGGGGGAAGTGCCGCACTGTCGGAAGCCCAGTCTGCCGTCTCGGGTCGATGTACTTGAGCCCTGGGGTTGCGGTAAAGCCCTGGAAAAACGTGAATACTTTTCCTTCCGTTTTGTCTGCTGTTCTCTGCCGCAGGTTCCAAGATAGTTAGTGGCCACTGGGGTGGCCACCTGATCAGGTTGAGGGGGCGGCACGGCAGCACGGTGGTCAGCACTGTTGCTTCACAGCGCCAGGGTCCCGGGTTCGATTCCCGGCTTGGGTCACTGTCTGTGCGGAGTCTGCACGTTCTCCCCGTGTCTGCGTGGGTTTCCTCCGGCTGCTCCGGTTTCATCCCACAAGTCCTGAAAGACGTGCTTGTTAGGTAATTTGGATATTCTGACCTCAGTGTACCCGAACAGGCGCCGGAACCCGGGCGCTCTGAAGGAACAGTGCTAACCACTGTGCTCCCGTGCCGTCCTAGGGAAGGACAATTGCCCACATCCCCTGAAGGACCAGTGTGGGAAAACGTAAGGTTGCTCAAGCGGTTGCTTCGACAAGACCCTGAGTCACAAGCCAAGCTACTGCCCCATTCTCATGGAGGGCTGAATCACCAGCAATTATTTTCGCCCAGCTCAAATCAATCTCCAGTCTCTTTCCCAGAAGGCTGACATTTTCAGGTTTGATTTCTGCGTCACGTAAGCAGCAGAATTTCAAATGAGTGCTTCACATGTCGCGACCTACTGGGCTGAAACATTTCGCTTCACATCTAAATCTATATTGAGAGGAATAATTTTAAACAGGAGGATCGGAAACTATTTAAGCATGGCCTCATAATATTAGGCTCCAAAGGGCAGGAATTGCTCCATGCGGCACATTTGAAGCAATGAATTTTATGTCTGATTGTAGCCCTTTATGCAATTCAAAATCCTTCAAATATGTTCACTGGAGGAGTTACGTCTCAATAGCTTTTATACCGGTGAGTTAAGATGTAGTTTACTGTCCTACACCAGTACTAATTTTCACACAACAAGCTTGTCTGTCAGTTCAGGAGGATACAATAGTTCCATAAAGGATTTTTACAGTGCAGTCAATCAAACAGCAAGCTGGTTCTGCGGCCTAATAATATATAGCAATCTCGCCTCGCACAGTTTTCATTATCAATGTTAGTCTCGCTGCTCCATGGAAATACAGACTGCGGCAACAGTGTCACTTAAATGATAACCAAGACTAACTTCAGATTCATCACAACATCCTGGTGTACAGGATGCAGGAATATACCCCCAGGATTCGAGTTTGAAATTGACAGGTTCCATTCCACTGGAAAGGTTGATGAGAAAGGGAGAAATGGTCTCTGGCGCCTTGAAATGAAGAAAAGCCAAACATCCCACATATATCTTGGCGGGGGAGAGGGAAAGAGGGGTAGGGAAAGAGAGGGAGGGAGAGAGAGAGAGAGAGAGAGAGAGAGGCAGACAGACAGACAAAGGCAGATAAACAGAGAACGAAACCAAACAGCAGAGAGAGAGAAGGACCTGTTAAAGAATAACAGGTGGAGAGGCAACGAGAGATAAAGACAGATGGAGAGAGAGCGGGAGAGAGACGGGGGAGAGAGAGAGAGAGAGAAAGGGAGAGGCAGGCAGACAAACAGAGAGAGAGAAGGACGGTTAGAGAATGACGGGTGGACAGAGGCAAAGAGAGATAAAGACAGATTTGGGGCTGGTTTAGCACAGTGGGCTAAACAGCTGGCTTGCGATGCAGAACAATGCCGCCCGCGCGGGTTCAATTCCCGTACCGGCCTCCCCGAACAGGCGCCGGAATGTGGCGACTAGGGGCTTCTCACAGTAACTTCATTGAAGCCCGCTTGTGACAATAAGCGATTGTTATTATTATCAGATGGAAAGAGAGAGAGAAAGAATTAATAAATAGGACGTGTGAAGTGAAATGGAGTGCGAGCTGGAGACATTTTTGGAGAGGAAGTGAGAGAGAGAGAGGGAGAGAGAGACAGGCAGATGGAGAGAGGCAGAGGGAGAGAGAAAGGGAAAGATGGAGAGATACAAGCATTAAGACAGAGAGAAAGAGAAAAAGCAAGATCGAACGAGCGAGGAGCCAGAGCAGCTTGGAAGGAAGTTAAACCCCTTTGGTTCCGAAGGCATTAAATAAAGCAGTGGATGCAGCTGTCAATCAGCACAGGAGAAAACATTTTTTCAATAATACAAGCACATTGGGATTATTGAAAGGCGTTGGCAGGCACTCGGGCAATATAAAGAGAAATGACAACAAATGAACGAGGTTACTTTTGATTTCTGAGAGAGAAGGAAAAAAATAATTTAAAGTATCTGTCAACAGCCAGCAGAATATTGATGTGCTCACAAGAGGTTAAACTCAAGGCTGTTGCCCCAGAAACGGCTAGAACATTGATGTAAAATTACGGGTTACACGCTACCTCCACCAGTCTGGAGTCCAGGAAGAGCATGTTTTCAACTCTAGAATTTGACCGTGACTCAAATATGAAGAACAAAGATCCAGAAATCGGTTCCCGGCAGTAGATCTGCGCGGAGATCGCCCCGATGCCTTCAGAAAGAGGTCTCTGGGGCATGGAAATTACACCTGGGGCATCAACATGGTAATGTCAGCACGGTGCTCCATAGAACAGCAACAGCAGGGAATAGATACAGAGTAAAGGGCAGCACGGTAGCCTTGTGGATAGCACAATTGCTTCACAGCTCCAGGGTCCCAGGTTCGATTCCTGGCTTGGTTCACTGTCTGCGGAGTCTGCACGTTCTCCCCGTGTGTGCGTGGGTTTCCTCCGGGTGCTCCGGTTTCCTCCCACAGTCCAAAGATGTGCAGGTTAGGTGGATTGGCTATGCTAAATTGCTCTTAGTGTTCAAAATTGCCATCAGTGTTGGGTGGGGTTACTGGGTTATGGGGATAGGATGGAGATGTGGGCTTGGGTAGGGTGCTCTTTCCAAGAGCTGGTGCAGACACAATGGGCCAAATGGCCTCCTTCTGCACTGTAAATTCTATGAAATCTATTAAAGCTCCCACTACACTGTCCCCATCAAACACTCCCTAGACAGGTACAGCACAGGGTTAGATACAGAGTAAAGCTCACCCTACACTGGCTGACCCCATCAAATACTCCCTGGACAGGTACAGCACGGGGTTAGATACAGAGTAAAGCTCCCGCTGCACTGTCGCCATCAAACACTCCCAGGACAGGTACAGCATGGGGTTAGATACAGAGTAAAGCTCACCGTACACTGAGTGACCCATCAAACACTCCCAGGACAGGTACAGCACGGGGTTAGATATAGAGTAAAGCTCCCTCTACACTGTCCCCATCAAACACTGTCAGGTCAGGTACACCACGGGGTTAGATACAGAGTAAAGCTCCCTCTACGCTGTCTCCATCAAACACTCCCAGGGCAGGTACAGCACGGGGTTACATACTGAATATAGTTTCCTCTACGCTGTCTCCATCAAACACTCCCAGGGTAGGTACAGCACGGGGTTAGATACAGAGTAACGCTTCCTCTACACTGTCCCCATCAAACACTCCCAGGACAGGTACAGCACGGGGTTAGATACAGAGTAAAGCTCCCTCTACACTGTCCCCATCAAACACTCCCAGGACAGGTACAGCACGGGGTTAGATACAGAGTAAAGCTCCCTCTACGCTGACCTATAAAACACTCCCAGGGAAGGTGTAGCATGGGTAAGACACACAGAGTAAAGCTCCCTCTACACTGTCCCCATCAAACACTCATTCAGGACAGGTACAGCGCTAGGTTAGATACCGGGCAAAGGTCTCCAGTGAAATTAAAGCAATGTCCAGGGCCGTTTGTGAGCGATCAAACCATCATTCTGACCGGAGGTTGTGCTGATTGAACTGGGTATGTCAAGGATAAGGAGACGTTGAACAGGGTAGATGCGGAAGAAAGGAATGCACTTGGGGGAGAAGGCAAAACTTGGCCACAAACATCAGATAATTACCAATAAATCCAATGGGGAAAGCAGGAAGAATTTCTTAAGTCGAGTTCACTTGAGTAGTTGGCGTGTGGAACTCGTTGTGAGAGGGAGGAAGGGGCTCAGGTGCTTTCAAAGGGCAAGTAGATGAGTACATGAGAGAGAAGGGAATAGAAAGATATAGCGAAAATCTGGGATGAGGCAGACAGAAGGGCATTGGACTCCCATGGAGTATAAATACCAGCAGTCTCAATGGGTTGCTCATTGGACTTATCAACGACCTCAGAACCCATCGTATCGGAGTGAAAGCAAGTTATCCTCGATCCCGACAAACTGCAGAAGAAAACCTGATCACGGAACATTGATCAGAAAGTATAGAGGAGCCTTACTCTGCTTCTTACATGTGCTGTACCTGACCCGCGAGACGGGTCAGAGTAGAGGAGGCTTCACCACGTTTCTTACATGTGCTGGACCTGACCTGGGACTGTTTGACGGGCCCCTGGAGAGGGAGCTCTGTTTTAGGCTGAATACTCAAATTACCAGTCTACCATGGTGGGACTTGTCCATCCTGGCCAATTATCGCCCCATCAGTCTCCTCTCAATCCTCAGTAAAGTGATGGAAGAGGTCATCAACAGTGCTATCAAGCGGTACTCCGTGAGCCACAATCTGCTCACGGATGCTCAGTTTGGGGTCCGCCGGGGTCACTCGGCTCCTGACCTCATTACAAACATGGGTTCAAACATGGACAAAAGAGCTGAACTCCACAGGTGTGGGTAGAGTAACTGCCCTTGACACAGATGTGGGTATGTTCGCTGATGATTTCACAATGTTCAGCACCATTTACAACTCCTCACACACTTACGCAGTCCACGTGCAGCAAATGGAGCAAGACCTGGACAATATCCAGGCTTGGGCTAACAAGCATCAAGTAGCATTTGTGCCACACAAGTTTGACAGTAATTACTGTCTGAACATGGAAGAACAGTTCTGTTACTGAATTCCCAGCTGACAGGCCTAGGCTAATCATTCAGAAACATGGGTTCAATCTGGGGAATTGGAATTCTGTCCACTCAATAAATCTGGAATAACGCACTAATATCTGCGTGAAGATGTTTCTTTTATGAATTTAGAGTACCCAATTCATTTTTTTCCAATTAAGGGGCAATTTAGCGTGGCCAATCCACCTCCCCTGCACATCTTTGGGTTGTGGGGGCGATACCCACGCAAACACGGGGAGAATGTGCAAACTCCACAGGGACAGTGACCCAGAGCCGGGATCGAACCTGGGACCTCGGCGCCACCGTGCTGCCCAAAGGTTCTTTTTTTAAAAATCATTCATGGAATGTGGGTGTCGCTGGTTAGCCCAGCATTTAGTGCCTCGCCCTAAACACCCTTGAGCAATGCCCTCAATGCCATTTTGAAGAAAAGGGTGAAGTATTTCCAGGTCAAGATGGTGTGTGGCTCGGAGGGGAACCTCCAGGTGGGGGTGTTCCCATGTGTCTGCCTTCAGTCTCTCTCTAGGTGTTAGTGGTCGTGTAAATATTAAGCTATAAGTAAAAACCCACCTGGTTCACGCATGTGAAATCTGCAGTCCTTACGCTGTCTGGCCCCTGTGTGACTCCAGACCCTCATCAATACAGCTGTCCCCTTGCCCCCTCCCTGTGAGGGCCTCGCAAACCTCTCAATGAAGAACGGGCAGTAAAATGCTGGCCTTGCCCGTGATGACCACATCCTGCGACTGCATCGTTAAAAAAGACTCACCGCTGGGCCGTGCCTGCCACTTGGCCCGTTGAATCATCGATCAATTTTAAGCCTCCAATTACATGTGGGGATGTTTTTGATCTGCAGTCAGCTCCTCCAAGAGCTCACAGCTGAGGTAATTAACCCACTGTGGATATAGGATCATACGCAGACTTAACAATCTGGGGCATGATGTGCTGCAGTTCCAGCGAGCCTGACCATTGTTTAAGTACGAGCCTCATGGCATAAATCGATAGGCGCAATGATTAAATACTTCTCCAAAGTAGGGACCGAGCGCCAGAGGCATCAGGAATGTCTCGGGTCCGATTCCTGGCCTGTGCTGAGTTGGCTAAATTGGCCCATTATAATTGCCCTTGGCGCTTCATGGTTACAGAAGGGAAATTCATTGTGCAGTGCCATTTCAGTGGTACACGCTGGAATGTTTGTGTGTGGACCTTAAGGTAAACCCTTGGGTTTAATAACCCATGACACGGATTCTCCAGACTACCACTCAAAGAAGGGCCACTTTGTTATGTCTCTTTTGAATATTTAAGATACCTTGCTGTCAATTTATCCCACCCTACCGTGGTTGGTGTTATCTGATGACACACCTGTTCTGAATCAGATGTGATGTGGAGATGCCGGCGTTGGACTGGAGTGCACAGTAAGAGGTCTTACAACACCAGGTTAAAGTCCAACAGGTTTGTGTCGAAACATTATCTTTCATGGCCAAGCAGGAATGTTCTCTTCCATTGGGGAACACTTCAGCAGTCCAGGGCATTCAGACTCTGATCTTCGGGTAAGCGTTCTCCAAGGCCGCCTTCAGAATCATATTTACAGTGCAGAAGGAGGCCATTCGGCCCATCGAGTCTGCACCGGCTCTTGGAAAGAGCACCCTACCCAAGGTCCACACTTACACCCTATCCCCATAACCCAGTAACCCCACCCAACACTAAGGGCAATTTTGGACACTAAGAACAAAGAAAAGTACCGCACAAGAACAGGCCCTTCGGCCCTCCAAGTCCGTGCCGACCATGCTGCCCGACTAAACTACAATCTTCTCCATTTCCTGGGTCCCTTTCCCTCTATTCCCATCCCCTCTATTCCCACTAAGGGCAATTTAGCTTGGCCAATCCACCTAACCTGCACATCTTTGGACTGCAGGAGGAAACCAGAGCACCCGGAGGAAACCCACGCACACACGGGGAGAACGTGCAGGACAGGCGGTGACCCAGGCCGGGAATCGAACCTGGGGCCCTGGAGCTGTGAAGCAATTGTGCTAACCACTGTTCTAACCTGCTGCCCGGTCGCGCGGCAACGCAGAATCACCAAGCTGAAACTGATGGCCAAGTTCCGCACGCATGAGTGCGGCCTCAACCTTGGATTCATGTCGTATTACATTCACCCCCCACCACCTGGACTGGGCTTGCAAAATTCTACCAATTGTCCTGGCTTGAGACCATTCACACCTCTTTAACCCGTGATAATCTCTCTTTCTAGTTGCTCCGTCTGGAACTGTAAAGACTTAATTACCTGCAAAGATTGGAATTGAAAGTATCGTCTTGCATCTTTGACTTTGTCTATATATATTTCTGGAACCCACCTCTTCATTCACCTGAGGAAGGATCTGCGCGCCAAAAGCTAGTGATTCGAAACAAAGCTGTTGGGCTTTAACCTGGTGTTGTAAGACTTAATTGAATATTTAAGTTCACTCCATTCTGTCTTGGTTTCACTGATGTAGCGATCTCCGAAGCACTGTAATGGTTTTCAGTTCACGTCTTTCAGCAGTTCACGCTTTCCCTTTGATGCCTCTTCCTTTTAAGCCTCTGGCAAGGCTGCCACCTTTCTCATTTTAGTTTCAAGGATCATTACAAATATGTCGTGAAGATGTGCCGGTCACTCACTGGTTCTAGAACAATAAAGCAGCCCTTTACTTCAACAGAGAGGCCGAGAGTTCCTTCTTCGTTCAATGTCGAATTACCTCTGCCCAGCTCGCGCAGAAGCATCCCACAGGAACCAATCACTGGACTGTTGTCAGCCAGAACTCTGTCCCTGGCCAACCCACAGGTTGCCAGCCAATCAGACCTACTTCCTACAAACCTGGTTCTGACGATTCCCTCAGCACCGTCGAGTCCGTATTCCCCTCTCCCAAAAAACAAACAAACTCTGGTTTTGTGAGGGCCACGAAGAATCCAGCACGAGTTTTAAGGATGCAAAGTAATAACATTTATTTACAATAACATATATATATATATATATATATAACATAAGAACATAAGAACTAGGAGCAGGAGTAGGCCCCTCGAGCCTGCTCCGCCATTCAATGATATCATGGCTGAGCTTTTGTGGACTCAGCTCCACTTTCCGGCCCGAACACCATAACCCTTAATCCCTTTATTCTTCAAAAAACTGTCTATCTTTATCTTAAAAACATTTAATGAAGGAGCCTCTACTGCTTCACTGGGCAAGGAATTCCATAGATTCACAACGCATTGGGTGAAGAAGTTCCTCCTAAACTCAGTCCTAAATCTACTTCCCCTTATTTTGAGGCTATGTCCCCTAGTTCTGCTTTCACCCACCAGTGGAAACAACCTGCCCACAGCAGCAACTTCCCTTGCTGCACACTCCTTCCTGCTGGTTCCTAAACTGGCCAGCTTTATTTATACTAGGAGTTTACTAATGGTTTCTCCGCCTCCCTCATTGGGGAAGCTCATACTCCCACAGGATTGTGGGATTGTCATTAATCCCCAGCCAATGGTAAGTAGGCAGATTATAACATCCCTCCCCCCCAAAGTCCAAGGAATCCACCGAAGACCCTGGCGAAGGAGGGCGTCGGACTCGTTTTGCCGCAGGCCGGACACCATTTGCACGCGGCGCTGGATCAGGCGGCGTGTAACGAGACGGAGACTGGCGCTTCCGTGATGAACGGCGCAATGGTTGTACATCCACGGCCCGTGGACCTGAGGATTCCCCCTCTGATGCATCCTGTGTCTCCATCTCGGAGTCAGAGTCTGCTGCCTCCGTCATGTCAGCATCTCTATCTCCATTCGGTTCTGTAACGACCTGCGGAAGCTTCGAGTGAGGCACCAGTGAAAGATTGTGAGGACTATCTTTGCTTGTCTCTGGTCTCTGCGGCTGTAGAAATGAGCTCCGGGGGCGGGGAATCTTTTGAGGGGATAGTGTTCTGGACTGAACGTGGTCTACATGTTTGCGCTGGAGACGACCCTGGGCTTGCACCTGGTAAGATATAGGGCCCGTTTGGCAAAAGATTACACCAGGAACCCATTGGGCACCACCAGCAAAATTCCGAACGAACACTGGGTCACCGGGCGCAAACTGCCGAATCGGCCGATGCCGAGAAAATCCCTGTCCCTGCAGTTCTTGTGTGTGGTGTACTTTTGCGCCAATGTCCGGGAAAACCATACTAAGGCGGGTGCGAAGTCTCCGGCCCATTCGGAGTTCTGCGGGAGCTACCCCAGTCACCGCATGGGGGGTGGTCCTATACGTAAACAAAAAGTGAGCCAGTCTCGTGACAATTGATCCGGAAGACTGCTTCTTTAGGCCTCTTTTGAATGTCTGCACTGCGCGCTCTGCCAACCCATTTGAAGCCGGGTGGTAAGGGGCAGTGCGGATATGGCATTTGCCGTTCACCTTCGTGAACCTCGCAAACTCCTCGCTCGTGAATGAAGTGCCGTTATCCGTGACCAGCACCTCGGGGAGGCCAAGCGTACTAAACGACAAACGCATCTTTTCAATTGTTGCGCAGGACGTTGTCCCCTGCATCTTATGCACCTCTAGCCATTTAGACTGAGCGTCAATTAATAGAAGGAACATGGATCCTTGAAAAGGGCCTGCGAAATCTGCATGCAAGCGTGCCCAAGGCCGCCCTGGCCACTCCTAGTGATGTAGGGGCGCGGCCGGCGGAAGCTTCTGATGCTCCTGGCAAATGGAGCCGTTTTGGGCCACCTTCTCAATGTCGGCGTCGAGGCCCGGCCACCAGACGTAACTCCGGGCCAACATTTTCATTTTGGTCACACCTGGATGCCCATTGTGCAAGTCTGCTACTAGTATCAGCTCCTGGCCTTTTTCCGGGACAATCACACGCGTCCCCCACAAGAGGATCCCGTCTTTGTTGCCAGTTTTGTGAGGGCCACGAAAAATCCTGCACGAGTTTTAAGGATACAAAGTAATAACATTTATTTACAATAACATATATATATATAACAGCAGCAGCAACTTCCTCATTGGGGAAGCTCATACTCCCACAGAATTGTGGGATTGTCATTAGTCCCCAGCCAATGGTAAGTAGGCAGGTTATAACACCTGGTATGCGCTGAGCTGACTAACGGCTGCCTCAACTTAAATCCACTGCTTAAAAGGCGCATTCTGGTTACGAGTCCACAGACTGAAAATAATAAAATAAAACAAAAGGGGGACAGAGGGACGCAAAAGGAAGGGCTCTAACGAGAGTTGAATCACAGCAGTCATTTATGAATAAACTGGGAAACTATATTTATGTCCGAGCAGAGCACTAATACAGATCTAGTTCCCACCCACTCCAGGGTTTAACTTGCTGGTTCCTCAGTACCCGGCTTTGCACCCTGGCACCCACTAGCTCCAGGTTCGCGTGTTCCGTCCCCATAGGTACCGGGCGGGTCGCGTGGGCTTAAAAGGATCATCTCTTAAAGGGGCCACACTATCCCACTCATGACAGCTCCTGCACAAGCAACTTTCATCTCCGGAGCCTGCATTCAAATCCCAGCTCAGGCCTTCAGGAGACCCTTGTAAAAATCAGTTTGGATCGTTGTCGATCTTGTTGCGCGGATCCTTAAGCGCAGAGAACAGAAGCAACCAGATATTTGGCACCAAACACGTCCCACATCATGAGAAGTGGGGAAGACTTTGACTTATAAAGCACTTCCATGACCGCGCGCCACAAAATGGTTTGCGGCAAATGAAACGCGTTGTCGTGTACTCACTGTTTTAACGTTGGAAACCTGGCAGCCGATTTGCACACAGCAAGCTCCCATAAACAGCCATGTGCCAATGATCTTTTACGTCCAACCGAGCAGACAGATCGTGCCTCGGTTTGCTTTCACCTCCAAAGGACAGCACCTCTGACAGGGCGGTGCCCCCTGATTACCACACTGGGGCACAGTATCTTCTGTGCTCAAGGCCCGGAGTGGGGTTTGAACCGGAAACCTTGCGACTCCAAAGCCAGGGCGCCACCAACTGAACCAGGGCCGGGACACACACGCGAACAGGTTGACTTGTGAGTGTGGCCGTGGAGGGTATGGAGCACAGAAACGTGAGTGGTCTGTCAACTAACTATATTGTTAAGACACACAGGTGAATGGGATTGTTCATTGACTCACTTGGGGCATTGAAAGAGAGACTTCCCTTTAAGGGGGCTATTTGGCTGGTTCAGTTGGGTTATTTGTTGGGTGTTAAGTGATTTATTTTTATTGATGCACCCAAAAGATTATAACGGGTGACTGCCGGAACGGTGTGCAGTTTGTTGGTCGGGGGCAGACAATGGTGCACGCTGTAAACAAACCTACTGTCAAGAAAAGGACTGGTGTCTACTTTCCTACTGCAGCACCTACGCTTGGGATCCAATTATCAGAGAGCATTGTTGGGCGCAACAGAGGGAGATTCACTTTAGATCTGTCATTGATGGTGCACAGGGACTGGTTCTTTCCAGCCCCCACATTGGCGGATGTTGTGGTAGGCGGAGCAGTGCCTGAAACAGAAGCTGTTCATTCCTCCGCACGGCACTCCCCGGCAATAGTGAGCCCAAATGTTTATATGTTTCCAACCAACGTAAACCCCGAGACATAAAATGCAACTTACCATTCAGTCCGCGCCACAAGCATCACTTGTCTGTTGCCGAGCAGGGTGTGGGTGCAGCGATCAGATGCGGTTATACGACGCCGAGTCACTTGTCTGCTGGCAAACCGAGGTGACAGGTCAATTAATCTATTCGTTAATGTGTCACAAGCAAGGCAGGCCAGCAGCACGGTTCAATTCCCGTACCAGCCTCCCCGAACAGGCGCCGGAATGTGGCAACGAGTTTTTTTTTTTACAGTAACTTCATTTGAAGCCTACTTGTGACAATAAGTGATTTTCATTTCATTTCAATGTCTGAATCTATCAATACCTCCAAAGTTCAAGTTGAAAGGTTCAAATGTGTTCCCAGGCAGGGCCTTCATCCATTCTTCACTTTGCAAGTTCCATCGCCCCCCCCCCCCCCCCCCCCCACCAAATTCACAAGCGCAAGCTAACTGTTGTAGCTTGACCTCTAAGGCGGAAAGCCATTTGATGTCCCCGGCGCCCCTGACAGTTTGGCTGCAGAAGGGCACATCTGGGTAAGCCACGCAAGAGCTCGGAGAACCTCCCATCTGTTAACCTGCCTCCGTTGGACCAGTTAGAATGCCGGTAGAGGTTTTTGCAACCGGTTTCAGTGCCTGCGGATCAGAGAAGAGAAGAGAAGACCAGAGAGAATTCCTACTCGCGGTGAGTACCCAGAGAGCCCCTGCTGCAGGTGAGTGAGAGAACCCAAACTCAATCGCGGGTTGGCTCGTTCAAGGCAGAGCTGAGGAGAATACTTTTCCCTCCTCTCAAGAGGTCTCAGGAACTCTCTTCCCAAAACGACGACGGAGGCAGAATCTTGGAATGTTTGCAAGGCAGAGCTCGATTGGTCCTCGCGTAACAAGGGGGAAGTTTATAGAAGGGTAGGTGGGGAATGTGGAGGCGAGGTTAGAATCAGATCAACCATGATCGAGGGGCGGATTGGGTCACTCCTCCTCCCTTCGTATCCAATCTAAACCTGCCAGCACTTAACAGAGGCATGGCCACTTGTAAAGGGAGGAGGAGCCATGGGAAGAGGCGTACACTCTCATATCACACGCATTTAATAATCTTTATTGTCACAAGCAGGCTTACATTAACACTGCAATGAAGTTACTGTGAAAAGACCCCAGTCGCCACACTCCGGCGCCTGTTCGGGTACACAGAGGGAGAATTCAGAATGTCCAATTCACCTCACAAGAACGTCTTTCGAGACTTGTGGGAGGAAACCGGAGCACCCGGAGGAAACCCACGCAGACACGGGGAGAAAGCGGAATCGATCCCGGGACCCTGGCGCTGTGCAGCAGCAGTGCTAACCACTGTACCACCATGCCGCCCAGTCCCCACCCCTGCATGCCCCCTCCCCCCGACCCCCCCCCCCCCCACACTGCTTCCCAAATTCAAAACAAGAGCATCGCTTTTCCCAACACTGCGACGGACCAGAAGGGCTGCTGAATAAGTTACAATCGTAAATTCAAGGGCAAAATGCCAGGCTCCGCCAACTGTAGTAAAGAGACAGAAGGGATATTTGATCTCTCCCTCGCTCTGAAGCATCCACAGGCGGGGAGAAGGGAAGAGGCCTGATTTATTTTCAGGAGCAGTGAACGACCTCACATGCTGTCTTCCCTTTTACAGGATGGATGGGCCGCTGTCGGAAAATGCTAACTGGCTGGACTGTGGCTCAGTGGGTGTCTGTCAAGAAGCCCCCACCTCCAGATCCCACTCACCAAGATTTATGAGGGGGAATTATCAATATGGGATGGAGATAGCAGAGGGTTGGGCAAATGTCCAGCAAACCACTTTGGGGGCCCCAGACGGCCAGGAAAGCTGAATTCCCATCTCAGGATTCAGCAGTCACACATATGAACGCTATTTTGGAAGATTCCTGGTTGCCCCCAAGATGGGTTCAACCAGCAAACGCTGCCCTCGGTTTCCGGATGGGTGCCAACATCTCTCATTCTTCACCAGCACACACAACTACCCTCAACTCCTGCTTTTCTCGCCTTCCCGGCCTTGCCCTCGCTCATCCCGGCTGCTCTGGTCTACCTGAAGCCCCGTCCTCGGCGCGCCTCCCCCCCGCCCCTTCCTCACATCCCCACACGCGGTGTGACAATCTCACCATTCACTCGAACACCTTCAAGCCCTTGTCTGGGAGCCTCCTCCGAGCTGCCGACTTCACCAATTCTCGGAGCTGCTTCGTGATGGGACGAGCCGGAGGCTTTTGGTAACGAACCCCGGGACATGTTCCTGTGAAGATTCAGGAGACGTCCTGCCTCATCCAGGGGACTCTCTCAATCAGCGGATCCCCGCCACCTGCCCCCCTCCCCTCGCAATCTCTGCTTCTGCAGCCCACCGCCCTTCAGCCTTCTTCGCACAGGCATTTATTTGAGAATTATTTTGGAATATCCGACACCCTGCAACAATATCTCTCCCTTGCAAACAAACCTGCTGCATAATCGCCTTTCTGCCCTCCGGCTTCTTTTCTTTTGCCTTGGGTTCATGAAATGCACAACACCGGTTGCAACAAAAAAAGCTTCCAACCAGCTGTGCGTGCAGACCAACGCGAGCTGACCTCCCGCTCTCTGGGGCAGTGCAATCCACAATAGGCTGGCTTTTCTTTGCAAATGATGTCAAGGTTGGAGATTCACAGGAGAGCCCCCTCCCCCCTCTGCTTTTCACCAGGCCCATAAACCTCCCATCTCAGGATTCAGCATCAGCTGAAGCACACACGGATTAATTGCGTTTTTTTCAGATTCCGGGTTGCCACCAGGATTGGGGACTGACTGGAGACTTTCAGACCTCTCCATGGACTCGACCCCCCCCCCCCCCCTTATCTTCACCCCCCTTATCTCTGTCGCCTCCTCCACCCTCACAATCAACCTAAATATCTGCATTCCCCCTCTAATGCATTGCCAACTTTAAACGTTCCATCAGGTTACGGTCAACACGGAAGGCAAATGCAATGTTAGCATTCATGTCGAAAGGGCGAGAGTACAAGACCCGGGATGTACTTCTGAGGCTGTATAAGGCTCTGGTCAGACCCCATTTGGAGTATTGTGAGCAGTTTTGGGCCCCGTATCTAAGGAAGGACATGTGGGCCTTGGAAAGGGTCCAGAGGAGGTTCACAAGAATGATCCCTGGAATGAAGAGCTTGTCGTATGAGGATCTGTACTCGTTGGAGTTCAGGAGGATGAGGAGTATCTTATTGAAACCCCCAGGATACTATGAGGCCTGGATAGAGTGGACATGGAGAGGATGTTTCCACTCATAGGAAAAACTAGAACCCGAGGGCACAGCTTTAGACTAAAGGGACGATCGTTTAAAACAGAGATGAGGAGAAATTTCTTCAGCCAGAGGGTGGTGAATCTGTGGAATTCTTTGCCGCAGAAGTTTGTGGAGGCCAAATCACTGAGTGTCTTTAAGACAGAGATAGATAGGTTGTTGATTAATAAGAGGATCAGAGATTATGGGGAGAAGGCAGGAGAATGCGGATGAGAAACATATCAGTCTTATTGTCTTATCATTGCTCACCAGACCTTCACTCTCTTGGCTTTTCTGGATCTTCACCTGGCTCTTGTTCCTCAAGATCCATTCCTTGAAGCCACCTCCGTTGACCAAGCTTGTGACCGCCTGCCATGAGTCTCCTCCTGCAGCTTGGTGTCATTGGCTTACGGGGAAAGAATGTCGCTGTGAAGCGTCGACGAACATTGTATTATGTAAAAAGACGCCGCATCAGCACAGCGAGAGGTGGTTTTGAGGTTTTGTGGGGCTCGGGACGTTTAAGGAGATAGAGGGAGGAATTTGAAAGCAAGGATGGGAACGTTAAACAGAGGTGTTGCTCAGTCAGGTGGTCAGTGTCGGTCAGCAAACCAACGGGCGGGGGCTGAACAGGGGGACGGTGAGAATGCGGTGTGGGGTGAACCGCAGCCGGGGATGGGGTGGAAGACTGGGAAGGGGAGGCCAGCCAAGCGTGCGGTGGAATGATCAAGTTGAGGGGCAACAATGGGCGGAATTCGACGCCACCCCCCCACCCTCCCAATGGCAGTGGGGCGGGGCAGCGAGGGGCGGCAAGTCGCTTGAGAGTCAATCAACTTCGGCGGGAATGGAAAACCTCGCCGGCGTGCCGGGGGGGGGGGGGGGGGGGGCGGATTCCACCCCAAAAGGCATGATGAGGGTTTGAGCAACAGGTGAGCCAAGGAAGAGGAGGCTGGCCACGGCAGCAACGGTCTTCACCGACTGAATGTCAAGACTTTGTAAACAAGGCCAGGCTGTAGCTGGCATGCACGGGTTTCCTGATGAAGGAAACAAAGGAGGTGGAAAATCAATAGAAATGTGACCTGCAAGAAAGATTTTCAGTCTGGATCACTTGCCAACATGAAAGGACATTTCCCAGCTGCAGCTCCTACAAAATACTTAGCAAGGGCTTCAACTCAAAAAACAAGCAATTATAACTATGATCGGGTGGTGAAAACAGACCGCTGGAGACGGAGTTAATCCCCCAGCCAGCCAGTGCATTAGTAATAACAAGAACCTGCTAAGAGTTGGATTTCAGAGAACATGCATTCTGTACTTGAGCAGCATTTCAGTATAATGAGTAAATCGCAGAACGTGGCCAAGACAACAAGCACATAGGGAGATGAAAATTGAAAGAAGGAACAACCGTTTTCAGTAAAATAAGTGTTCCTATTATTCATCTTCACACAACCCTTGTAATGGCTTGGTACTGATTCATTGCTTTGTTTGAAAGAAAAATACAATGAACTTTACATAGTACCTTGCCTGACCTGAGCGTGTACAGAAGTGCTTTAAAAACAATTTTGAAGAATGCTGATAACAGCAAATTACTGCGGATGCTGGAACCTGAAACAGGAATACTGGACAATCTCAGCAGGTCTGACAGAGAGAGAGAGAGAGGAGCTAACGTTTCGAGTCCAGATAACTCTTTGTCAAAGCTGGAGAGGACTGAAAATAGTATCAGATTTGTATTGTTGTTGGGGGAGGGTGGGCGGGGTGGAGCAGTGGGGCTGCATCGAGGGCGGACGATAGCTGGAGATTGACAAAGATGCTGTGGACAGAAAGACAAAGGCATCAAGGCTAAGAAGGGTGCTGATAGTGGCACGTTCAGAGATCAGAATGCGTTCATGGGAGAGCGAAAATAAGCAGTGTGTCAAAGGACAACTGGGAACGGGGGAAACAGATGGCTGAAGTGAGGTGGGGTGGAAGGAGGAGGGATACTGGTGAGGGAAAAACGGATCGACGGAACAAATGAATTGATAGAACTAAAAATGGGGTGAAGGCAGAGGAGAGAATCCACAGTCTGAAATTGTTGAACTCAATGCCAAGTCCTGAAGGCTGTCATGTGCCTAATTGGAAGAGACCACAAGACATAGGCATGATGTGGAGATGCCGGCGTTGGACTGGGGTGAGCACAGTACGAAGTCTTACAACACCAGGTTAAAGTCCAACAGGTTTGTTTCGATGTCACTAGCTTTCGGAGCGCTGCTCCTTCCTCAGGTGAATGACACCTGTCCTCATTCACCTGAGGAAGGAGCGGCGCTCCGAAAGCTAGTGACATCGAAACAAACCTGTTGGACTTTAACCTGGTGTTGTAAGACTTCGTAATAAGACATGGGAGCAGAATTAGGCCACTCGGCCCATTGAGTCTGCTCCGTCATTCAATCATGGCTGATATTTTCTCACCCCCATTCTCCTGCCTCCTCCCCATAACCCCGATCCCCTTATTAATCAAGAACCTGCCTAACTCTGTCTTAAAGACACTCAGTGATTTTGGCCTCCACGGTCTTCTGCGGCAAAGAGTTCCACAGGTTCACCACCCTCTGGCTGAAGAAATTCCTCCTCATCTCTGTTTTAAAGGATCGCCCCTTCAGTCTGAGATGGTGTCCTCTGGTTCTAGTTTTTCCTGCAAGTGGAAACATCCTCTCCACGTCCACTCTATCCAGGCCTCGCAGTGCTGTTCCTCCAGTTTGTGCTGGGCTTCACTGGAACATTGCAGCAGGCCAAGGACTGTCTTGTGGACATGTTCACCGTTAATGCCTACCCTCTTAATGTGCCACTGTCAGCATCCTTTTTAGTCTTGAGCATCCCCATTGAAATTCCCTTTGTCTTTCTGTTCATGACATCTTCGTCATTCTCCACGTATCGCTGGCCTTCCATCCAGCCCCATTGCTCTGCATGCACTCCCCTCTCCAACACCCTGCCCACAACAGTATAACTCTGATCCAATTTGCAGCTCTCTCCAGCTTAGACGAAGAGTCACCCAGACTCGCAATGTTAGCTCCCTTCTGTCCTCTCTCCACAGGTGCTGCCAGCCCTGCTGAGATTGTCCAGTCTTCTCGGTTTTTGTTTGAAGTGTGCTCACTGTTGCAGGGAAATTATCTGCTAAGACCCCAGAAGCAGCAATGATAATTGATCAGGTAATCTGTTGTTCTCTCATGATGTTGCAGGAGGTTGTACCTCTGACAGTGCAGCACTCCTTCAGCACCACTGCGGACTATCAGCCTAGATTATGTGCTTCAGAGGGATGGAAACCTATAGCTTCCTGAGTCAGATGTGAAAGGGAAACAAGTTGAGCCAAGTCTGGGGTTGAATTCTTCAGCGGGAGGCCACCTCTGGCCTACTTGCCCTCAACAGGCCTCGCTCCGTTCAAGTCTTGCTGCGGGCTGCTGGCAGCACTGGGAGTGGGTACAACCTGCTCTCTCTTTCTTGGTCTCAAGCAGAGATCTGCTGTGAATGCTGTCAGCAGGGGCATACAATGCCTTCACAAGAACAGGTTAATTGGTTCAGTTCGTCAGTTTATCCCAATCCTGCACCTGTCCTCCACTGAGAAACTGCTTCCAGTCAGACCATTAAAATCAGGAGCTCTCTGGGAGGGGATTCAGAGGTAGAATTATTACCCTCGAGAAGATGCTGGGGAGCCACATTCTTGAATGGCTGCAGCCCGTGGGATGTAGGTCCATCCGCCAGCTGTGAGCGGGCTGCTTCGTCCTGGGTGGTGTCGAGCTCCTTGAGTGTTGTTGGGAGCTGGACTCATCCAGGCAAGTGAGGAGTATTCCATCACACTCCTGACTTCTGCCTTGCAAATGGTGGACTGGCGTTGTGGAGTCAGGAAATGAGTTACTCGCTGCAGGGTTCCTAGTCACTGACCTGCTCTTGCAGCCACTGTACATATATGGTACACCCCCCTCCTGTGCAGCACCGCCTTCGCCCGATTGTACCCGGCCCTCCTCTTCGCCACCTCCGCACTCCAGTCCTGATATATCCGAACCTCCGCGTTCTCCCACCTGCTGCTCCTCTCCTTCTTGGCCCACCTGAGCACACACTCCCGATCGACGAACCGATGGAACCGCACCAGCACCGCCCGCGGAGGCTCGTTAGCCTTGGGCCTCCTCGCCAACACTCTATGGGTCCCTTCCAGCTCCAGGGGCCCCTGGAAGGACCCCGCTCCCATCAGCGAGTTTAACATGGTGACCACATAGGCCCCCACGTCCTGCCCCTCCAGGAGGCCCAGAATCCGCAGATTCTTCCGCCTCGACCGATTCTCCATCTCCTCGAACCACTCCTGCCATTTCTTGTGGAGCGCCTCATGCGCCTCCACCTTTACCGCCAGGACTAAGATCTCGTCCTCATTGTCAGAGATCTTTTGTTGAGCCTCTCGGATCGCCACCCCCTGGGCCGTCTGTGTCTCCAGCAGCTTATCAATAGAAGCCTTCATCGGCTCCAGCAGGTCCGTTTTAATCTCTCTGAGGCAGCGCTGGATACCCTCCTGTTGCTCCTCCGCCCACTGCCTCCACGCTGCCTGGTCTCCGCCCGCCGCCATTTTGTCCTTCTTCCCTCCCTTCTTCTGGTCCACCACCACCTTTTTTGTCACCCCGCTCCTAGTTAAAGCCATATACTGACGGGGAACTATTATTAACTCCTTCCCACACCGGGAAACGTCGAAAAAGTGCCCTTGGGGGCCCTGAAAAGAGCCCAAAAGTCTCGAGAGGGAATACTTTTGGCAGTGTTCGCTTCACCAATCTGCCCCAAAATGTCTGTGGAAACTCCTGGAAAGGTCTAAGAGTCTGTTCCAGACGGGAGCTGCCGAATGCGTGACCTACTCCTCCATGGCCGCCACCGGAAGCCTCGTCCCCGCTTCTTCAGTGGCCTTGGTGAGATCTTTTCACAGTTGTTCCCATTGCTGTTAGAATTCACTTTTGATAAAGGCCCTCAGGTCAGTTTGCAGCTTTAAGCTTGCCCTTCCCCCACCTGCATGCTGGAAGAGGCCCTGTTTATCCTGTTGTAGCCAAATCTTTTACTGTTTCTGCCGGGTCTGGTAGCCAAAAGACATAACATTCCTGGGGGACACTGTCAGGGGAATGTTGCAGTCTTCTTCCCACACTGGGAAATGTCAAACAAATGCCGTGGGGGCCCTGTAAAAGAGCCCAAAAGTCCGTTCCAAGCGGGAGCTACCGAATGTGCGACCTAGCTCTGCATAGCCGCACCCGGAAGCCCGTGTGGTATGAATGTTAATTGCCACTTAGCAAGACATGTTGTCCAGGTCTTGATGCGTATGGACAGTATCTGAAAAGTCGCGAATGGTGCTGAACAATTTTCATCAACGAACATCCCCACTTCTGACCTTATGATGGAGGGAAGATCATTGATAAAGCTGCTGAAGATGATTGGGCCCAAGAAACTACCCTGTGGAACTCCTGCAGCGATGTCCTGGAGCTGAGATGATTAACTTTCAATAACCACAACCATCGTCCTTTGTGTCAGGTATCATTCCAACCAGTGGAGAGCTTTCCCTCCTGATTCCAACTGACCTCAGATTTGCTCGGGCACCTTGATGCACACTCAGTTAAATGCTGCCTTGATGTTAAGGGCAGTCACTCTCACCTCATCCCGGGAGTACAGTTCTTTTGCCTATGTTTGGACCAAGGTTAAAATGAGGTCGGGAGCTTAGTGGTCCTGCGTACAGTTGTGCAGGTTATTGCTGAGTAGGTGCCGGTTGACAGTGTTGTGTTTGGTCTTCGCTACCTTGCTGAGGAATCCACCAAACACGTAGACTTGTCCAAACTAGGACTTTTATTCAATCACAAGTGGTAAAATAGTCACCTGTTACAGAGCAAATTATCATGGAGTTTCTTTGTACTCCTCTGGAACTACACACAATAATAATAGCTGATTGTCACAAGTAGGCTTCAATGAAGTTACTGTGAAAAGCCTCTAGTCGCCACATTCCGACGCCTGTTCGGGGAGGCCGGTACTGGAATTGAACCCGCGCTGCTGGCATTGTTCTGCATTACAAGCCAGCTGATTAGCCCACTGTGCTAAACCAGCCCCGGTTCATCTGTATGTCTTACTACCATCTCCTACAACCATCTGGTGATTGTGGTGTTGGGTGTTCTAACACACAGAAGAGCCAACACAGTTGCATATGGTACAACACTTGTTTATTTAAACTTGCTATTTACAACTTGGTCTTTGCACTCTGCACGTGGGGGGCTCCCTGCTTGTGGTGTTTCAACAGCTCTTTCATGCTTCCTTCTCCCCAGACCTACTGACCTCCAGGTGTCGTGCTCGTGCTTTTTATGTGGTTGGTGTTCTTGTCTGTGATTGGTTGTGGTGTTGTGTACTCTGATTTGCCTGTTAGTGTGTCCATCATGATGTGTGTGTTTGAATATCATGACATCCCCCCTTTTTACAAAGATATGTGCCTACGTGGTAATAAATATGATCGTGACGTGAGTGCATCTAAGAGTGTGTGTGTGTCGTGTGCAGCATGTGTCTATGACGGAACTATGTACATGGGGCGATGTCGAGTGCGTCACATGAATCCAGTTGTACCATAACATAACAGAAATGCGAACGAGAGAAGAAGAAAAAAAATTTTGAACAGTTGTCCAGTCAGACGACATCTGGAACGATAAACAACAACAGGTTATCATGTAAAATTGTCCAACTTATTAAACATATGAACTGTATTATAAGTCCATTCTAATGGGTTTGCGACGAATTCGGGTTGACCGCCTTAAGGGTGGATCAAGAACCACCGGCTGCTGTGCAGGCATGGCCATGGGTGGCGATGGAAAGGGCGTGATGTGCGGCAGCTCCACAAAGTCATCCTCGGAAGCCTGTTGAGGATCTGGCGTGTTGTGTGGCTGTGAACGTGGAAGTCGGCGAAGGGCGCGCCGATTGCGGCGACGCACGGAACCATCCGGCATGCGAACCAGGAACGAGCGGGGAGCCACTTGTCGGAGGACTTCGGCCGGTGCTGACCAGCCACCATACGGTTGATGGACGCGTACTTTGTCTCCGGAGGACAGGGGGGGCAGGTCCGTCGCTCGTGTGTCGTACCGACCTTTCTGGCGATCACGCTGCAGTTGCATGTCCCGAAGAACCGCCTCATGGTCTGTTGTCGGTGCCAGGACGGAAGGTACCGTCGTCCTGAGGGAGCGACCCATTAGTAGCTGCGCTGGCGAGAGGCCCGTGGATAACGGGGCCGATCGATAGGCCAGCAAGGCAAGGTTAAAGTCCGATCCGGCATCAGCCGCCTTGCACAGGAGCCGCTTTGCGATGTGGACACCCTTTTCAGCCTTCCCGTTCGATTGTGGATGCAGAGGGCTGGATGTCACATGAGTGAAACCATATGCTGCGGCAAAGGACGACCATTCACGGCTGGCAAAACAAGGTCCATTGTCTGACATGACAGTCCTTGGAATGCCATGGCGAGCAAACGTTTCCTTGCAGGCCCCAATGACTGCGGACGACGTCAGATCATGGAGAGGCATGACTTCCGGGTAGTTTGAGAAGTAGTCTATAATAACAATGTAATCTCTGCCGAGCGCGTGAAATAGGTCAACACCCACCTTCGCCCAGGGGGACGTCACCATCTCGTGTGGTAGAAGTGTTTCCGGAGGTTGCGCCGGCTGAAACCTCTGACAGGTTGTGCAGTTGAGCACCATGTTGGCTATGTCTTCATTAATACCCGGCCAATATACCGCCGCCCGGGCCCTTCGTCTGCATTTTTCGACACCCAAGTGGCCTTCGTGTAGTTGACGAAGAATCATCTGGCGCACACTGTGTGGAATGACGATCCTATGCGATTTCATAAGGACCCCGTCTATATTGGTGAGATCATCTCGCACATTGTAAAACTGGGGGCACTGCCCTTTTAGCCACCCTTCCGTCATGTGGCGCATCACTCGCTGCAGCAGAGGGTCAGTCGCCGTCTCTGCGCGTATGTGGGCCAGACAAGGATCATCAGCTGGCATATTTGCTGCTGTCAGAGTCACGTGTGCCTCAATTTGACGCACGAACCCCTCCGCATCTGGTGGTGTGCTCACTGCTCGGGAAAGAGTGTCCGCCACTATGAGTTCCTTCCCCGGAGTGTAGATCAGTTCAAAATCGTACCTCCTGAGTTTGAGTAAGATGCGCTGGAGGCGAGGAGTCATGTCGTTCAGGTCTTTGTTAATGATGTTGACCAGGGGGCGGTGGTCAGTTTCGACCGTGAATCGTGGCAGGCCATACACATAGTCGTGGAACTTGTCCAGTCCAGTTAACAAGCCCAGGCATTCTTTTTCGATTTGCGCGTAGCGCTGTTCGGTAGGGGTCATGGCTCGTGAGGCATACGCAACCGGGGCCCATGATGACGTGCTGTCTTTTTGCAGGAGTACCGCTCCAATACCAGATTGGCTGGCGTCTGTTGAGATCTTTGTAGGGCGAGTCGCGTCAAAGAAGGCCAGCACTGGTGCCGTGACCAGTTTGTGCTTGAGCTCCTCCCATTCCTGCTGATGCGACTGGTGCCAGTTGAATTCCGTCGATTTTTTTACGAGATGGCGCATGTTTGTTGTATGAGAAGCCAGGTTGGGAATGAACTTCCCAAGGAAGTTGACCATGCCCAGGAATCTTAAGACAGCCTTCTTGTCAGCCGGTCGTGGCATGGCTGTGATGGCGCTAACCTTGTCTGCATCGGGACGGACCCCGGACCTTGAGATGTGGTCCCCGAGGAATTTCAGCTCCGTCTGGCCGAAAGCACACTTCGCACGGTTGAGACGCAGGCCATTTTGCCGTATGCGGGTGAAGACACGTCGAAGACGATGCATGTGTTCCTGCGGAGTGGTGGACCAAATGATGATATCGTCCACATATACACGTACCCCTTCGATGCCTTCCATCATCTGCTCCATAATGCGGTGGAATACTTCAGATGCCGAAATGATGCCGAATGGCATCCGGTTGTAGCAGAATCTGCCAAAAGGGGTGTTGAATGTGCATAGTCTTCGGCTGGCCGGGTCCAGTTGGATCTGCCAGAATCCTTTGGACGCATCCAATTTAGTGAATATGTTGGCTCGCGCCATCTCGCTGGTGAGGTCTTCTCGTTTTGGGATGGGATAGTGTTCCCGCATGATGTTGTTGTTCAGATCTTTTGGATCTATACATATACGGAGCTCGCCAGAGGGCTTCTTTACACAGACCATGGAGCTGACCCATGGCGTGGGCTCCGTGACCTTGGATAGGACCCCTTGGTCCTGAAGAATCTGCAGTTGTGCCTTGAGGCGGTCTTTGAGAGGCGCAGGAACCCTGCGAGGTGCGTGAACGACAGGGATGGCGTCCGGTCTGAGTCGAATCTTGTACGTGTGTGGCAATGTCCCCATGCCTTCAAAAACCTCCTGGTTGTGAGCGAGGAGGGAATGGAGATTCGCGTGGAACTCAGCATCCGGGAAGTCGGATATCTCATCTGGAGAGAGAGACATGATGCGCTGTACCAGGTGAAGGACCTTACACGCTTGTGCGCCCAGTAACGAGTCCTTTGATGAGCCCACAACTTCGAAGGGGAGTGTGGCCGTGTACCTCTTGTGAGTCACCTGTAGCTGGCAAGATCCTACGGACGGGATAACGTTCCCGTTATAGTCAACCATCTTAAGCCGGGATGGTGTGATGAGTGGTTTGACCTTCATGGCCTGGACTGCAGAGTAAGCAATCAGGTTGGCGGATGCGCCGGTGTCCAGACGGAAGGCGACGCGCGATCGGTTGACCGTCAGGGTGGCACACCACTCATCGTCTGGATTGATGGCATTGACCTTGTTGACATCAATGACGGCAACTCTGAAGTCATCCTGGTCATCTGCATCACTTAACTGGAAGTCTTGATGCGTGGGCTGGACGGTCCTGACTCGTGTGCGAGGTTGTCGAGGATGCGCCGGATCCATGGGTTGAGCCGCACGACAGCGGGCTGCGTAGTGGCCTATCATGGCACATCTGTTGCACTGTTGGTATTTTGCAGGACATTGCCCTTTTAAGTGTAGACCTCCACACTTGCTGCACGTCATGACGTCACGGCGTTCGTTGCGCCACTGCGCATGCGCAGTGCGATCTTGCGGTGGGCGCGCCTGCGCAGTGCGTCCCTCGTTGTGGCCGTTATTCTTGGCGCGCACCTGCGCGGGAGACCGCGAAAAGCGCGGGAAGCGGCCGCTGTCGTCCGGGCCGTGGGGCGGGAAGAAATCGACGGCCTGGATGCGTTCAACGTCGTGGGCGGCCTGGCTTGCCGATTCGACGGCTGGGGACCCCCTCCGTGCCAACTCGGACGCCTGGAATCGGGCAAAACGGCAGGTCGCATTTTCATGGAGGACACAGGCTTCCACAGCAGACGCTAAGGTGAGGCTCTTTATTTTAAGAAGCTGCTGGCGTAGGCCACTGGAGGCAACGCCAAAAACAATCTGGTCCCTGATCATGGACTCTGTGGTGGTGCCGTAACCGCAGGACTGCGCTAGAATCCGGAGGTGCGTCAAAAAGGGTTGAAAAAGCTCCTCCTTACCTTGCAGGCGTTGCTGAAAGATGTATCTTTCGAAAGTTTCGTTTACTTCAGTTTGAAAGTGCTGGTCCATTTTGAGGATGACCGTGTCATATTTGGCCTGGTTTTCGCCTTCCTCGAACACCAGTGAATTAAAGACATCATTTGGGTGGGGGCCTGCGTAGAAGAGGAGCATTGCAATCTTCGAATCATCCGAGACATTCTGTTTTTCGGTGGCACGGATGTACAGGTCAAATCGCTGCCTGTAGAGCTTCCAGTTGGTGCCTAGGTTCCCCGTGACTTGCATCGGCTGCGGTTTGCCGGTGTGGTCCATGTCCAGAATGGCAGGTTGGTAGGCAGGTATCGATCCACTCCTGTACCATGTGGTGTTGGGTGTTCTAACACACAGAAGAGCCAACACAGTTGCATATGGTACAACACTTGTTTATTTAAACTTGCTATTTACAACTTGGTCTTTGCACTCTGCACGTGGGGGGCTCCCTGCTTGTGGTGTTTCAACAGCTCTTTCATGCTTCCTTCTCCCCAGACCTACTGACCTCCAGGTGTCGTGCTCGTGCTTTTTATGTGGTTGGTGTTCTTGTCTGTGATTGGTTGTGGTGTTGTGTACTCTGATTTGCCTGTTAGTGTGTCCATCATGATGTGTGTGTTTGAATATCATGACAGTGATGGCCGGATGCGTCTCCACTTACATGGGTGTCTCTGGTCACATGACCGCATGGTGTGTCTGCACCGCCACCTGCTGGTTGGAGGTCGCACACCATCCATCTATGATATTGCTTACAGGTATATCACGACAGACAACACTGTCTCCAGCACCTTCCATCACTTTGTTGATGAATGAGGCCAGACTGATGGGGTAGTAATTGGCCAGGTTGGATTTGTCCTGCTTATCGTGTACAGGACATACCCGGGCTATTTTCCACATTGCCGGGCAGGTGTCGGAGTTGCAGATGCACTGGAACAGCTTGGCTAGGGACGTGGCAAGTTCTGGAGCACAGGTCTTCAGTACGATTGACGGAATATTGTCAGGGCCCGTAGCCCTTGCAGTGTCCAGTGCCTTCAGCCTTTGTGTGATATCACGTGGAGCGAATCGAATAGGCCGAAGACTGACAGCTGTGAAACTGGGACCTGGGGAGGAGGCTGAGATGGACCATCCCCTTGGCACGTCTGGCTGAAGGTGGCTGCAAAAATTGGCTTGGAGAGTCAGATTGTCACTCTTATTTTTTTTAGAAAATATTTTATTGAAGCATTTGTAATTTTCACAGTTTGCAATTTAACACTTTAACACTCCTTAAACAACCGTGTGGGCCGAGACACACAATAAACCTAAAAACAACATCCCCTACTACCCCCGCCCTCTTTCTTAATTATCCGTGTACTAAGTTCCCTGTCCTTATTTTGCACTGCCATGCCTCACATTTTCCTCCCCCCCCTTCCAATTTTCCTTCAAGAAGTCAATGAACGGCTGCCATCTCTGGGCAACCCCTGAATTGAACCTCTCAAGGCGAATTTAATCTTTTCCAGCCTGAGAAACCCCGCCATCTCGCTGACCCACGCTCCTGACGTTGGGAGTTCCGAGTCTCTCCACCCCACAACATCCATCTTCAGGCCAGGACATCGGCCTCCCTCCTCCCCTTGGCTCCCGATACCCCAAATATTGCCAATTCAGGAGTCGCAATCACCCTCCCTTCCAGGACCTGTGACATAACATCTGCAAATCCCCGCCAGAATTCCCTCAACTTCAGACACGCCCAGAACATCTGCACATGATTCACCGGGCTTCCCCCACAGCGTCCGCACCTACCCTCCACTTCCTCATCCGGGCTATCATCATGTGGGCCCTATGAACCACCTTGAACTGGATCAGGCCAAGTCTGGCACAAGACAAGGATGAATTAACTCACTTCAAAGCCTTTTGAGATTGTCACTCTCCACATCAAAACAGAGCGAGCACTTTGGATCGATTTGCCGGGCCAGAGGGAAAAGCTGGGCTGAATGGGACCAAATCACTTTCAGAGAGCACAGGAAAAATGGACCGATCTGTTTAGTGTTATCCTCCTCTTTAAGTTGCAAGGCGGTCCAAATGTATGCAGTGCCGGCCCCCTGCAGGTCAGCACTGGACCAATCATGAATGGACACTACCATTCGTGGGTCATGCTGAACTTCGTCGACCATACCGTGAGTGAATCTCCATCCCGACCTGCTGCTCCATTGCAAACATCTCATGGAGTCCTTGCCCAGTGCCCTGCTGGTCAATCAATAATAATAATAATAATAGCTTATTGTCACAAGTAAGCTTCAATGAAGTTACTGTGAAAAGCCCTTGGTTGCCACATTCCGGCACCTGTTCGGGGAGGCGGGTCCGGGAATTGAACCGTGCTGATGGACTTGTTCTGCATTACAAGCCAGCTGTTTAGCCCACTGTGCTAAACCAGCCCCCGGTGGAGGTCAAGGCTGCCCCACAGAGCCTTGTGCGTCCCGGAAGATGAGTTCCATTTGAACAGTGGACCGGATCAAGGGAGGTCCAGATAACTCAAAGAGGAATGTTGTGGCAGCGCTTGGTCTTCCAAACACACGCACCAACAGACCTCAAATTCCAAGACATTCTGCATCCTGTCCCCACCCACCGCATGATCAGATAAATGATGGCCTGACCCTTGCCTCGAAGGCACAGCAAAAATGTACTCACTTAATTCTTAATGAACAGCACTCAATGTGTAATTGAATAAATTATCCTGCCTGTGAAATCAAATTAACTTTAATGGGAGGAGAGCAACACCCCTTGTTTCATGATCTGCTGACTTTCAAGACGAGAATTTTTTTTCTGTCACTAGTCGCACCTTTTTCCAGGATGGCCGGAGGGGCTGGTCCAACTTTCCCCTCTCCTGGAAGTACTGCAGCTCCAGGGGTGCCCACTTGGCTGAGTGCTGCTCACAGCCGGTGCAAAATGACGACTTCACGGCGTTGAGATCGGGGAAGCCACAAGATGGAGCAGGAGAGGTTGCCCCATCTTACTCCGTCCAGGTACAGCGAACCAGCTGAATGTCACACCAATCAACTGAGCAGGCAGTCCTGGTTCTTTGTTTGAAGATTGGAGTTACCTGGGCCCATGTCCACTGGTTCAGCAACACCTCGATTTATCAAATTCTCATCTTTCTTTCCAAAACCCTCCCACTGGCTCACCCCTCCCGAGCTCCGTCACATCTCCAGCCTCCCTGAGATCTCTGCACTTATCCAGGGCTCGCAGCTCGTGTGATTGCTCGTTAAACCTCTCCGTCCCTCCATCTCCTTCAAGGTGTTTTATCTCCAAACCTACCTCTTTGACCAATGTGCCTCCTTCAAGATGTTCCTCGAAACCCACCTCTTCGCCCGAGGGCAGAATTGTGCAGCCCCGTCGCGGCGGGGGAAACGGGTCCGGAAAATTCGGCGAGCCATTCAACAGTCCACGATAGTTTGGCCCGACCGGAAAATCCCACCGGATTTAGCCCTAAAAACACCGCCCTTAATATCCCCCAATCTTGAAGCCCCCTGACTTTTTACTACCTCAATGATGTTGCGTAAATTGCTGTTATTGTTTTTTTTTTTAACCCATCGCTTTGGCAAATCTGCTTTGCTCTGAAACACAACTGATTTCCGAGTCACCAGCCGTGCTTGCTGTGGTTGCCCAGTAGGAGGTGCTGGAGGCCACCAATGTGCGACTGCTTTTCCCAAGACACAATCAAGTAATTAATTGGAGTGGGGAGGGGATGGTTGGAGAAAGGTGGTGAGAGTGGAGGGGAGAGATTAATTTCTCCATTAGCATTTGTTATCTGCACATCGTCACCATGTTGTGAAGGGCCCACTGGTTGTCGTTAATTAAAAAGTGGCTTTACTGCCAATTAACAAGCTCAATTAAAAAGAGATTTCCACGCGGCAGACTGATCCACCACGCTTATAAATCACCCAAAATGCTAATTAGCCGACTGAGAGAGGTAATAAGCCTTGCCTCGGTCGGGCTTTCCATTTTTCCTCCTGCCAGAAGGAATTAATGGGATTAACCTCACTGGATCCCAACCAAAGTGAAAGAAACATTCAAATTCCTGCCCACACCTCCCTCCACCAGCACAATCGAGCCTCCAGGATCTCGTTCAATGCCGTAAACAGATTTGCCCTCGCCTCCTTCTTAATGCTGTTCGGAAAGGAACGGAAAGTCAACCCCCCATTTGCCAAACCCCAGCTCAAAGCACAAACGAGACATCTTTGAGATGTAAAATGGGGCATTGGGCTGAAGAAATCCAACTTTGCATATATCTGCTCCCCTCCTCCCACCCTCCCTCCCTCCCAGTGTCCCTCAACACCCTCGCCCTCCAGAAATTCACCTTGATGTCCCCGGCTACTTCAATGACTTTTCACCTCGATTTCTTTTTGGTGACAAGTAATTTCCCAGGCGTCACAAAGCACCAAAACACTTGCTTGGCCCAGTCAGTCCACGTTGGTGTTAATGCTCCATCCAAGCCTCCTTCCGACACTCTTCACCTCACCCCATCAACATCTCCTCCTATTCCTTTCTCCCCCATATATGCACTTACCCAACTCCTCTTCAAATGCATCAACCCAGGCATATGCCTCGTGGATCGCTCACTGGCGGGTTCTGTTGGGGTGGAGGTCAGCTTCGCCACCCTGTGCCTTGTTGTGGCTTGGGGGGGGGGGCGTCTAATGGAGTTCTTGCACTGAGAAAGGTTGAAGTTCGCTCTCAGAGATGGCGCATGAGGGGTTCCATATTTAGGTTGTGGGGGTGAAACCCACACAGACAGGGGAGAGTGTGCAAACTCCACACGGACAGGACCACAACGCGCTTTGTATGATTAGGCTACCGGCAATGCACCAGTAAAGAAAGACTTGCATTCGTATGGCGCCTTCCCTGAGCTTGGGATGGCCCGAAGAACTCTACAGCGAATTGCGTCCCTTCTTGTGCAACATCGCCACTCTTGTCATCGCAGCTAATTTTTACAAACCACAAGCTCATCCCAACAGTAATGGCATGGTGACCATCTAATTCCTGATAAAGTTATGTTACGTGAGGAACATGTGATAGCCAGGACCCCTCGGAGAACTCCCCTTGCCCTACTTCGAGGGAGTGCCGTGGGAACCGGCCTTCCGTGTTCACCCGAGAAGGCAGGTAATAATAATAATAACAATAATAATCGCTTATTGTCACAAGTCGGCTTCAAATGAAGTTACTGTGAAAAGCCCCTAGTCGCCACATTCCGGCACCTGTTCGGGGAGGCCGGTACAGATATTGAACCCGCGCTGCTGGCCTTGTTCTGCATTACAACCCAGCTGTTTAGCCCGCTGTGCTAAGATGGTGCCTTGGTTCAACGTCTCACCCGTGTGTACTCAATGTTGATTCACGGTAACATCTGCACTGCACTGATTTCAATCATTTTCCTTCCCTTCATTCGTTCATGAGACGTGGGCGTGGCTGGCTGTTGTCCATCCCCAATGGCCCTTGAAAAGGTGGTGGCGAGTTGACTTATTGAACTGCTGCGGTCCGTCTGGTGTCGGGCGTGAGTTCCAGGACTTTGACCCAGCAACAGTTGACCCTCAAGTCTGCAGCTGGTTCCTCATCTCTCTTGTGGCACCTGAGATACAAGCCTCCAAGCAACTGTCAACATTCTGCTTCCCAGCCAATGTGTTAACATAGGCAACAGGATTGTGAACTGCGCCGTCAAGTTAGAACCATAGAATTCCTACAGTGCAGAAGGAGGCCATTCGGCCCATCGAGTCTGCACCGACCCTCTGAAAGAGCACTTCAGCCAAGCACCCCCCCCCCCCCGCCCTATCCCGCAAAACCCCACCTAACCTGCACATCTTTGGACGCTGAGGGGCAATTTAGCAGGGCCAATCCAGCTGACCTTGCACTTCTTTCGAATGTGGGAGGAAACCGGAGCACCCGGAGGAAACCCGCACAGACACGGGGAGAAAGTGCAGACTCCACACAGTCACCCAAGGCTGGAATTGAACCTGGGTCCCTGGCGCTGTGAGGCAGCAGCGTTACACACTGTGCTACCAACTCCCCGCCCCCCCCCCCATATCTACAGGAGAAGACCATTCAGCCCACTCTGCCTGTCGACAGCGCTTTGAGAGAGCTATCCGATCTGTCCCACACCCTCCCACTCCCTCTTCATCGTTCTACAAGCTATTCCTTTTCAAACGTCATTCAGCAATGCTGGTTTTAAATTTGTCCGAGTAAATTTCCTGTCGGACGGGCTTGGAGGATCAATCAGTCACACTCAATAGACTTACTGCTACCCCCTGAGGGTCTGCGGTGAGGAAGGGGGATTGGCAAACATTGATGTACATCGTGCCTCTGCCCTGTGGCCGGGCTGTGTGGAAGCAAGGATATTCCCGGAACAATGAGCACTTGTAATCTTGAGCTCTGGCAGTAAATAGCAATGATGTTGTGTGATGCCCTCTCCGCATCTTGCTGTAGACTACACCACCAGCAATCATTGCAGCGAGTCAGCCTTAACTCAGCCCTCACTCAGTCATTTGGCATTCTTCCACGTTCGGGGAAGATTTGAGACTTCTTTTTTTAAACAGAGCGATTGGAGCTGTAAATAAACCACAGTTTGAAATGTGACACGACGAAGAACGACAACAACAACAACCTGCATTTACATGGCACCTCTAATTTGGCAAAACGTCCCCGGGGGGGCCTTCCTTCACAAGGAACGACTATCAAACTAAGTAAAGATAAAGAGATACAAGCATCGGTGACAGAAACCTCAGCCAAAGTGGTGTTATTTATAGGGGCATTGTGAAAGAGAATGACGAGGCAGAGAGGTGGTGAGAGGGGATTCCAGCACTGAAGGCCCCCCCACCATCAGCGAGGCCGGGACTGCGCAAGGGACCGAAATGGGAGGAAGGCAGAGATCCCGGAGGGTTGGAGGTGTCATAATATCTACTCATGTATATAATGAAGTGCAGACAGGCAGTGATTGACATACAGGACGACCAATAAGCACTGAACACAGTGCAGCCAATCACCAGACAGGACACCACCACTATAAAGCCAGAGGGCACTAGGTTTCCCGCTCTCTTGGGACCCAGCCACTGAGACAGTCAGAGTCCATGAGCTAGCAAGCACAAACACCATGCGGTAGCTAGTAAGTCTGGTCAGGCTAGTACAAGGTCTCCAGTCAGTTCAGTATAGTGTCGACCCACAGCTGAACATGTATATCAGTTCTATCGTTGAATAAAACGGTGTTGGATTTTCTCCAGTGTTAGACGTCTGCTTCGAGCTTCCCTGCATCAAGTGCAGTCCACATCGAACCAGTCAGCCTAACACATCAGGAGGGACGATGGGGGTGGACAGAGGGATGGAGAAGGGCAACCAGGAATCAATGTAGATCAATATACAATCAATATGTGGGGGGACCAGGATCATCGTCAGCAGAGAGCTGAACGGGACTCGGCTCGAGTTGGAATACAGGCAAAGAGCTTTGGAGGGTGAAAAGCCAACTCTGAAAGTATTAGAATGGCTGAAAAGCCTGCCAGCACGATTCCTTACTCAAGGCTCTCCGAGACTTGCAGTGATGGACTTCGCTCGTAACCCTGGATTTAACTGAACAACAAGCACGCTGTCAGATGGACAGTCTGCCTCGCTCGCTCCATCACCACCGCCTCCACCACCATGGGCTGTTTAGCACAGGGCGAAATCGCTGGCTTTGAAAGCAGACCAAGGCAGGCCAGCAGCACGGTTCAATTCCCGTAACAGCCTCCCCGAACAGGCGCCGGAATGTGGCGACTAGGGGCTTTTCACAGTAACTTCATTTGAAGCCTACTTGTGACAATAAGCGATTTTCATTTTTCATTTCCTGTCTGTTTATTTCAATTAAACCTGCTCTCGTCGCTCTCGTTCAGCATCCTACCTCAACGACATGCACGACCATTCACTGTGACCGCCTGGTGACCACTCACTGCAAAAAAAACCCGAAAGCGGCAGGGAGGTCTGGAAACATTAAATCTGTTTCTCTCTCCACAGATGCTGCCAGACCTGCTGAGAGTTTCCAGCATTTTCAGTTGCGATTCCAGAATCGTGGCAACTCCAGCCCGTCAAGCTGGGAGAAGAACGAAGAAAGTTCAACCAGTTCACAAACCTCTCTTGCCTTGTGCCGCGATCAAAAGTCGATCAAAAAAACCACTGTGATTCCGCCCTCCGAGCGCCAGTCACTGCCACGATGAACGAGAGCTCCCGCTGCAACACAACAAAGTGCAAGGACATCATTTGCAGGCAAATGTTGATCTTCACCAGTCCCATCGGCTGGTTGGAGTCGGAATGCTGTGTCATTCCTTCGACTCTGTGAGGGTCCCAGTTCTGAATGAACACATTGTTGTGGGGTGATGGGGGACCTGTTTACCATTTGTGTACCTGATCAAAAGCAGAAATCTGAAATTAATGCAGAAAATACTGCAAATGCCCAGCAGGTCAGGCACAACCTGTGGAGAAGGAAACAGAGCTAACGTTTCCAGCCGTTCGCCTTTCATCCTTCTGCGTTTTCTTATTGTATGATTCGAAGAACAGATACTCCTACACGCAACAGACATTCAGATCAAACTCTGCCTTTTTTCCCCCAATTGTTGAATCAAATGAGTCTTTCAGAGTTTGACGGAGCTCAAAGCCAGCTGCTTCCCTTTGAGGTTGCGCGATTGGTAGAAAGTTTAAAAAAAAAATTTAGAGTACCAATCATATTTGCCAATTAAGGGCCAATTTAGTGTGTTCAATCCACCTACCTTGCACATCTTTGGGTTGTGGGGGCGAAACATGCAAACACGGGGAGAATGTGCAAACTCCACAAGGACAGTGACCCAGAGCCGGGATCGAACCTGGGACCTCGGCGCCGTGAGACAGCAGTGCTAACCACTGCGCCACCGTGCTGCCCCTGATTGGTAGAAAGTTGACGTACATTGTTACCATACCCATAGAGACCGATAGCTTTTGAAAAAGGGATCTCAATTCCCAACGAGCGACTCCAAGGATTGCTGGGCAAAGATTTGGGTCTTAAGACCTTTACTGTAGCAAAATAACTAAAATCGACATGACTAAACATTACTTAGGCGGCAACCAATACATGAAACGTCAGAAAAGAGACCTCCCCACCTTAATTTCCTATCATGGCCAAAAAACTCCATGCTACATTTGTACGTGACACCGAACTCTCTACAGAATTGTAGTCCTTACAGGAATCCGTCCACGGTCACTCCCCACTTCCAACAGACATGCATTTCCCTGTTCTGCTGAGTCATTACATCCAGTGTTTATCTTGGTCGTTCCTCCCAGTCCTGAGAGTCTGTCTGTTTGCCCAAGATCACACAGGTTTACCCCTGGATAGAATGAATGGGAAATCACATGTTCCTTCCATGCTACTCCATTTTACCTTGAATTAAAAGAGACAGTTTGAAACATAGCCCATGTATAATATCTAGCAGTCACAACGGTACAGACTGACTTAAATAAGGTTCAGATACGGAGTCTCACATTTACAATTCACAAACCTATGAACACGACCATCCACTTGGGTCCATTAGTCATGATGATATAGCTTTACTGCATCTGGGAGACACCAGTTCGAGGAAGAGGAGCCATTTTTCCAACATGTGAAGAGCGTTTGTGATCTGGGAACAGTATCAGGTGCACATCAGCGCTCGTAACAAACTGTGCTGGTTGAAGTGTACTTTCTGTCATCGTTTTACAGCAATTATATCAAGGATTTCAATCAGCACAAGTCAGATAAATCCATCTGGCACTGCTGCGCAGGGACCTTTCCCTTTACTTTCTGTGACTTATGTCAGTGTCGGGAACAACGCATCCCTGAACACTGACAATAATTGGGTGTTCTAAGTGATGCGGCAGCAAAATAGCTCTTGTGCATTTGCTGGAGGGGAGGCACAGCTCTCAGTAATGCAATACTTCTCTCCAGATTCAGCCCACCTCTTAATCCTGAAAGCATGGTTATGGAATCGCACAAACCTAGGGCACAGATCGAGGCCACCCGGCCCATCAAACCCATGGCGGCTCCTGCAAAGGGCTGCCCGGTGTAGTCCCACACTCCAGCTTCATCCCACCGTGACTGTCTGCGGGGTCAGACCCCTTCAAACACACGTCCTCTCGTCTTGCAGAGGTTCGCGTGGAATCTGCTTTCGCCACAGCTTTAGGCTGTGTTCCAAATCTTAACAAACCCGTCTTGAAAAAAACATCTTCTCATTTCTCCCCTCATTCTTTTGAGTAGAATTATGCAGCGTGTAAAGCTCAGAAACAGCCCATTTGGCCCATGCAGTTCACCCTGGAGGTCATGCTCCACACATAACGCCCTCCCATCTCTCTCCGTCTAATCCCGTCAACATCTCCTTCTATTCTTCCCGCTCCAGGTGCGTCCTCACCTTCCCCTTATGCGCACCTTTACACTGCAGAGATGACGGAAGTCTCCTCACGAACCCTGATGTTGACCCAGTCCCATAACCCCATCTCAATGACCCAGGCCCTTGCCCGACTGAACAAACTGCTTATGCCAACCCCCAGTGACTCAGCCTCCCACCCCCACTGACTCAACACAGCCCCTCCCCGCTGACCCAGACCTATCCCACAACCTAAACGGCCCAGCCCCTTGACAAGGCCAACCCCACCCCCAATGACCCTGTGCCCCACTCGTACTGACTCAGACTTCCCCTGTACCCCATTGACCCAGATTTAGCCCACCACCTCGCCGGCCCAGCCCCAAATCCTAAAACCCTCCATGAAAAAAGATAACGGCAATTCCGCACCCGCCCCCCTCCAGCTTGTTGGCCTATTATTTTCAATCCACCATCTCTGGGTAGCGGTTCGTCAGAGGAAGCAGTTTCTTGCTCCAGTGGCTGAATTCACTGCTGCACATTGGAGCAGGAATCGGTCGAACTTGCGCCTTCCCTCGGCGACCAGCGTGCGCGGTGATAACCAGAGTCTGGGGGCGAAGCAGAAAGAAATCAGCCAGGTAGCCTCACTGCTTCTCACTCACTGGTTAGCACGTGTGAAACGGTCCCCTCGGCCGCCCGGCGTTCAATGCCACTGCATCTTTGACAAACATTCCAACAAGTTTAAATGCCCCAGCCGCTTCGACAGGAGGGGAGCAGATTGTGTAAGTGACGTGGGCGAGGGAGTGGGGTGATCACCCTGAATACAATGATCGAAGTAAGTCCAGCAAAGAATTCAACAGCGTTTGAGAAAGACTGGGGTGTGGCGACTGATGCAGGGTTTACAGCACCAAAACAAGATACTCAGCACCCCATGGGTTGCATTTACCCACTGAGACACCAGATGATCTGTGCAAGTGTGTCCAACATTGAAGCTGGCCTTCAGCTGACCAGGCAGCTCATGGAGTAAAGGGACCAGCAGCAACATGGATGAAAAACTGGCTGAACAACGGGAAGCAGAGAGGAACGGTCAATGGACATTATCAGGCTGGACGAAGGTTTATCGTAGTGTTTCCAGGTGTCCGGTATTGGGACCCTTGCTTTTCCTGATATACGCTAATGATCTCGACCTTGGTGTGCAGGGGCCAGTTTCAAAGTTTGTGGGGCCCTGGATGACACAGAACCTGGAAGTATTGTATACTGCGACGAGAACTGTACAGAACCTGAAAAGACCACAGATATACAAGTTGATGGAGTGGGCAAATGAAGTTCAACGCGGAGAGATGTGAGGTGATGCAATTTGGTCGGAGGAACAGGGGGAGACGAAATAAAATAAGGGGTAAAATTCTTAAGGGGGCGCAGGTGCAGCGGGACCTGGGTGTTCATGTCAATAGATCACGGGAGGTGGCAGCACAGGTGGAGAGAACAGTTAAAAAGCAAATAATGTTCTGGGCTTTGTTAATAGGGGCACTGATTACAAGAGGAAGGAGGTTAACAAGCACTAGTTAGACCTCAGCTGGAGTATTGTGTACAGTTCTGGGCACCACACTTTCGGAAGGTTGTGAAGGGCAGCACGGTAGTGCAGTGGTTGGCACAGTTGCTTCACAGCTCCAGGGTCCCAGGTTCGATTCCCGGCTTGGGTCACTGTCTGTGCGGAGTCTGCATGTTCTCCCCGTGTCTGCGTGGGTTTCCTCCGGGTGCTCCGGTTTCCTCCCACATGTCCAAAGATGCGCGGGTTAGGCGGATTGGCCGCGCTAAATTGCCCTTAGTGTCCACAAAGGTTGGGTGGGGTTACTGGGTCATGGGGATAGGCTGGAGGGCTTAAGTGGGGTGCTCTTTCGAAAGGGCCGGAGCAGAAACAATGCGCGGGGGTAGGAGGGAAAAGGCCATCACCAAGGGCCGAATGGCCTTCTTCCGCACCGGAGTAATTGTGCGATTCTGCTAAATAGTTAATGCAGCAGAGGCAATACCTACTGCCATAAAAACAAGATCTATTTCTCCACTCACTCTCTTAGCTCCATGAGTGCTGAAAAGCTGCATATCTCAGCAGAGGCCTGGAGGCCTCAGAAGAAAATCATTGAGACTTCAGCAGTCACTTCTATTAATTTCGACCCTGATAAGCTTCAGCTGAACGCAAGGTTCCATTTGGGTTGGTTAGCTCGCTGGCAGCCTCACGGAGCTTTCCCAGAGCACTGAACTGCGACCCACAGTTCGTTTGGATCAAGGCTGTGATCCTCGAGAAAATTATAATCCACTGAGGGCTCTGCGGGCTCCGCACACACAACGCGGGCACAGCCTGGGAAATGGCCGTCCATTTGATCTGGGCGCTTGTCACAACACATCCTGCACGCAGTCAGGTACAAAACCACACTACACCTCAGCGGGCAAAAATCTGTCAGTCGAGAAGTTTAAAATGTCCCGCGTACAAATTCCCCAGCATTTCCCCGTCACGTGAGCAACGGGGCTCGGAATGTACACTGGCCGTTCCACCCGCTTTTGTTGCCATCTGGACGTCGCTTTTGAACGGGTTGAGGGAAGCAGGTTCAATTGCAACTTTCAAAAATGAAATTGCACGTATGTTTGAAGGGTGACAGCGTTCCCGGGAGATGGTGGAAAAAACGGGCAGAGGGATTTGTTCCGTAGCTGCGTCAAAGAAATGAGCTCAGACGCAATGGGCCAAATGTCCTCCCCCTGTGCTGTGCCGTTCTGGGCTGCGAGACCATTTGAGCGAGAGTGGGAGGTGGAGCTTAAAGCAGCGTTTTCCAAACTTTTTCCTGGGTCCCGCGCCGGCCGACCTTCGCGACCCACCATTGTCGCTTGCCTTTAATGCCTGCTTGGTCCTCGCGATCTCACTTGCTTTGTCATTCAATTGTACATTTCTGTGAAGGACTTCAGCTGACGATTTAAGTTCGCGCTGCATCCTTTGAAAAAAATCAAGAGGTTTGTCCTCAAACTCGCCATCCCTAGTCTTCAAATGACTTTTAAGTTTTGAGGGTTTTAAACTTTCATTTTCCAGTGCTTCCCGGCATGTAACACACATGGGCTTTGCATCCTGATTTGCATTGGCACAATTAACAAAGCCATACCTCAAGAAATCATCTTTAGCCTGCTTTGTTCCCGATTTGGTTTTTTTTCTTTGTTTAAAATGATCCACCTTCAGCTCTTCACAGTCCCGCTGCCTTGCTTGCTCACAGCGAGAAAATGGAAGTATCTCTCCTCCGTGAATTTGTGCCAAAATCGGATACACAGAGCACATGACGTCTGTGTACGTGCCGGGCCCGTGACCTGCTCTCTCCCGCCGCTTCTGGCTGGAAGACTGCATTGTTCCATTTGAAAGCCAGCATTCTCAATTGAAAAGTCGCATGCAGTCGATGAACACTTCGCCCGCTATCGAGAATGTGCGATTGCTCCATGACCCTCCCGCGACCCGCAGTTTGAAAAACCCTGGCGTAAAGGGTCAGTACAGACAGACAGTGATCTGTGATGTAAGAACACACGACAGTGTGCTGAGAGATAATTCCATGCGAAGTATCACGGTGAGCCGTAACCTCCAAGTAGTTCAAAGAAACTTTCATAAAAGTTGAAATTTACCAACAGTCTTGGCTCTAGAAGCTTCCATAGGTCCTGACCAAGGACAACCTCATCTACGTCCAGCAATGATGATAACAGAAGAGGCTGGGGTAACGTCGATGAGCGAGGAGGTGGCTCAGGGGTGTCGTCCCTGGACGGGTAAACCACAGACCAGGCGTAATGCTGTGGGGCCTTGGGCTCGAATCCCACCATGGCAGATAATAATATTTGAATCCAATAAAAGCTGGAATTAAAAGTCTGAAAGTTTGTTGTCAAACACCCCTCTGGTTCACTAATGCTCTTTAGGGAAGAAAATCTGCCGTTCTTGCCCAGTCTGGCCTACCTGTGACTCCAGACCCATAGTGAAACGGTCGACTCTTAAATGCCTGTGAAGTGGCCATTCAGCTGAAGGGTAACTCGGGACGGACAATCAATGCCAGCCAAGCCATTGCCACCCACATCTCATAGACGAATTTAAAAACAAAAGATTAGAATCCCGAGTGTGGTAACGGTGCTGAAGACTCGGGCGTGGGGTTCTGCAAACCCGAGAGAGAGAGAGAGAGAGAGGATTAGCATGAGCCATCAGGGCAGACAGGAGGGTCAGGCCCAGGAGTCAGATAGGCATTGCCCAGAATCAACCATGAACCGGTCACTACGACTGTCAGGGAGGGCTGGTGGAGGCAGATTGAGTGGAGCTGTGGGGGTGGTGCAAGGCAGTGGCATCAATTGGGTAGCTTGATCGAGTGGGCCAATTGGCCTCCATCTGTGATGCATGATTCTAGGGCCTGCGAAAACCCATTACCACCTTATCACACTGCCAATGGTCGCCATAGGGAAGCGATTACAGGATCCGTTGGTGACAATGACATTTGCCTGGGACACTGCAACTTTGCCATCACTGACCTGGGTTCAAACCAAAGGTCTAAGGCTGACAAGATACAGTCAATTCACATTCTGATTGATCTCACAGCTCGATGGTCCCACTCCTGACCACCTGTCCAGTCGTGAGCTGCTCCCCCACCTCATTTGCCCCCTCTGACCGGTGGGTTTAAAGTATCCCGCAGAAAATTCAGCAAACTCCACCCTGCTTTATCGAGCCCCGTGCCAACTTCCCCACCAGCGAAAGGGTCGCTCCAGAGCAGAGCAGAGGCTCTGGAGCGGATCCCAAAACAACTTGGCCTTGGTGACAGGAAAGTCAAAGTTAACAGCCCGTGGCATCGTAAAGCCGACAAAAATGAAAGTTGTCTTGCAACACAGCCTGGAAATTAACAATAAACCCGAGTGCAGCTGTCACCTTTGATCAACGAGAAGGACTCTGCAAGGAATGAAAGTGGACAGTCCGTACTCAAACTCAGTACAACACTAAGACATGTGAACACACACACACTTGAATACACTCAGACACACATCTGCACAAACACACATGAACACATACATACATACCGGGCGGGATTCTCCGGGGAGTGGGATCCGGCGGAGAATAGCTTCCAACAGCAGGCGCCGGTTTGCCGGCACTGGACGGGTAAAACAGATTTGATGGCAGATCTTCTTCCCGAAAGAACATGAGTGAACATTTTTGACAACAAACTTTCAGACTTCTTAATTCCATCTTTTATTGGATTCAGATTTTATTATCTGCCAGGGTGGGATTCGAACCCCAGAGCATTACGCCTGGTCTCTGGTTTACCCGTCCAGAGCCGGCAAATCGCGATTCTCCGTCACCTCGAAAACGGCACCAATGCGTTGCACTCCGCGCGTACTTTAAACACCGTTTGCATATTATTAACGGGCCCACCCGCGATTCTCCGCCGCCGATGGGCCGAGCTCCCGGCGGCGCGGTCCACGTCAAAAATCCTGTGCCTGGCGTGGAGGCTGCTGAGAGAGAGAGAGAGGGCGTACGCACAGTGCGATGCCGCTGGCTGGAGGGCTTCCCTCAGGACCGGGGAGAGTAGTGGGGGGGGGGGGCAGGAGGTGGGCTCTGGGGTCGGGGTAGACGGGTACGCAACACCATTACCGCAGCCGGCAAGGCAGCCATGCAGTTGCGCATGCGGCTGACACGCCGACAGCCCACTTTAAACCTGGTGCCACAGGTCGTATAGGCGACCCCCCCCCCACCACCACCCCAGGGTGCCCTCTGGCCCCAGCCGGCCCATCAGCTGTATGGGCGCCTCAGCACAACCTGTCCCACCTTTTTTGATAAGTGCGCGTGTGGGGAGTGCAATGCGTATGCCCGGCTGCAGCTTGTCAGCCTCCCGAGTGTCGATCACGGACCCGGAGAAACCCGCACCGTTTTGAATGGGAATTGATGGCACCAGTGCTAGCCCCTCACCGGAATAGGCACAGGTTTTTCTGTCGTAAATGTCCACGGATTCTGCGTTGGCGGGAAGACTTAGTTTCAGAAACGGAGAATACAGCCCACCATGCTTACAAATCGCACGCACACTGACACACCTTGCAGAATGCATGTGCGCTCCCGGTAGTTCCAGTGACATGAACGAATGTCTGCACACCAGCCCGCCCTGCTCCTTGTGCTCGACAGAACACGTTCAGAGGAGAGACGTTGCAATGCACATTGATAGTTGCCAACGCGATTGCTCAATCGATGGCACCTCCCCATGAGATTTCTCAGGAAGTTGCATTTCAAATGGCTTCACGAAGGCACAGCCTTTTGGTTTTGCGAGCCACCCTCCCAACTCGGAAGACGGAGACGCCCGAGCTGGGACTGTTTGCAGGAGCCACTTCTTCAGATAAACAAAGGCTTCAATCAATCAGGCCCCAAATTCATAACGCCTGCATTTTCTGCAAGTTAAACGATTGAACCAAAAGCCAAGGCACTGCCACCGAATGCAAACAAAACGGGAAGGAGGGTTCTCCTGATGAAATGACACATCTATCATTTCCCAGAGACACTGAAAGCCTGACATTGTTATGCAGCACAGGCACACACACACACACACACACACACACACACAGAGGCGTGATCAGAATTCAAGCAGGGCCGGCAAGCTTAAGCTTGTAGCTCACGTCTTTCCTTCTATAGAAGCTGCATTCTTTCACATTACCCTGTCTCACTTTCTTTCCTACTCCCAACATCAGCAGGGTTCCGCGCTGTGGGGATCCTATGATTCGATGTATTCTGGACCCAGACACCCAAAAACACGACCATTCTCAAATTGTCACCGCACTTTGCCTATTTTATGACGGAGTTGAGATAGTCGGCATAGTTTTTCTTGATAGTACCTACTCAGAACTATTTGCAAGCGCCTCGTGTTGAATACATCTATTGTGTGTATTACCCTCAGAGGGACTCTTGCCACCTGACTCCCTGATGTCATGCTTATCTCGTTGTTAACACTACTGTCTCATTAACGTGACAAATAACGCTTGGCTCTGCGACGGCCATCAATGAAGGACCCTCTGAAACAAGTGATGCTTCAGGGGCCTGAGTTGGTAGTGGTGCAGAGATCTCACAGGGGCTGGAGGGGGTTGCAGAGTTGGCGATGAACAGGGTCATGGAAGGATGATGGGGCTGTCCGAGGTATGGAAACAAATGCCCGATGTCATTTGGGCGTTCTGTCCACCATCCCTTCCTCCCTCCATGCCATTCCACAAAGACAGACTAAACTTTCGACCGTGCAGGACATCCTAAGGCACTTTACAGCCAAGGAAATATCTTTTTGAGGAATGGCTGCTGTCAAAACCTCGGGAAACGCAGGAGCCAATTTGTGCACAGCAAGCTCCCCCCCACAAACCGCGTGATAACGGCCAAATTACTGTTTCCAGTATCATAGAATTCCGACAGTGCAGGAGGACATTCGGCCCATCGAGTCTGCACCGACCCTCTGAAAGAGCAGCCTGCCGAGGCCCACTCCCCCGCCCTATCCCCGTGACCCCCACCGAACCTGCACATCTCTGGACACTAAGGGCAATTTAGCATGGCCAATCCACCTAACCTGCACATCTTTGGACTGTGGGAGGAAACCGGAGCCCCCGGAGGAAACCCGCGCGGACACGGGGAGAACGTTCAAACTCCGCGCGGAGTCACCCGAGGCCGGAATTGAACACAGGCCCCCGGGGCGGTGAGGCAGCAGTGCTAACCACTGCGCCACCATGCCGCCCGTATAATTGTGTCAGTTTCAGTGATTCCAGAGTTTATTGCCCTAAATGCCCTTCACCTTGATCAAAGCCCAAAGCCTGAGAATAAACAAGGAGAAATAAGCTGCTCCACCTTTGAAGAGCGCCCATGGGGGTCTTTCGGGGAGGTCCCTTCTGAGATGGCGGAAGGGGTCCTTGGCGGTTCCTAGGACAGCGACTTCCTTTGTCAGGTGCCGGTCGAGAGGACAGCCACAGTGGACATCTGAATGGAAACAAAGGCAGGGAAGGATACGGTCACAAGCTGGGCATTGGGCCCAGCTCAGCACCTCCACTGCACGAGCCTGCTTTGGACCCTGCGATGCGCCGTGATCGGAAAGCCGTCAGCAAGCAATGAGACAGGTCTAAACACGCGCTGTTATTTTTAATGCTGCTTGCAGAGAAGTGCTTCCCCCCCCCCTCCTCCTCCTCCACACCACCTATGAGTAACCTGACAGCTGCCATTGGGAAGATGCCAGTGAAATCACGGCTTCCGTTCAGGAGCTGTAGGTCCATCTGTCATCTGCTAGCCTTGTGGCTGTGCCAGGAACAGTGGCAAAGACTGGGGAGGGTTGGAAAAAAAAAAAAGGGGGGGGGTTCTTTCTCCTCCCTCAATCCCGCGCAGTCTGCCCGGTTCTGGGAGATGCTGAAGGCTCCAGCGAACATGTTTTGCACCAGGAACCCTCTCTGACGGTGAGTCCTCACCGCCTTCGCTTGGCAGTGCCCGATGCTGATCCCTGCGTTGCGAGGACGCCAAAGGGGCCAGGTTTCGCCGTGCGATGGCTCCCCCAAGAGGCTGTCACTTCAGGGCTCCGACACGACTGTGCCGCAGCCGAGGAACCGACAAGCAGAACGTCTGCAGAACATCTGAGGGCATCGAAGGTGCGTGATTCCTCCCCTGGTTACTGGGTGGAGTGTAGAGAAACAAATTGCTTACTCTGTACACTGCGATGTGCAGCAAGCAACAGTGATCAGATCATCTGTTTTCCACGTGTGTGTTGAGGGATAGATTTCGGAAGGAGCACCAACGGAGCTCATGTGCTCCCCTGACCATTGTGCCGCAGGAGCTTCGCGAGCTGATCTTTCAAAGGCAGTGTGGCACTCCCTCGGCGCTGCACCGATGTACCGGCCAAGAAAATGAGCTGGACTCTCCGTTCCTGAGCAGGACTATCACGACAGCAAAACCGGCGCCACACCTGGATCGATTCAGTGACTGTGGCGGGACAAACACCGGCGCCTCACCTGGATCGATTCAGCGACTGTGGCGGGGCAAACACCGGCGCCACACCTGGATCGATTCAGCGACTGTGGCGGGACAAACACCGGCGCCACACCTGGATCAATTCAGCGACTGTGGCGGGACAAACACCGGAGCCACACCTGGATCAATTCAGCGACTGTGGCGGGACAAACACCGGCGCCACACCTGGATCGATTCAGCGACTGTGGCGGGACAAACACCGGCGCCACACCTGGATCGATTCAGCGACTGTGGCGGGACAAACACCGGCACCACACCTGGACCGATTCAGCGACTGTAGCGGGGCAAACACCGGCGCCACACCTGGACCGATTCAGCGACTGTAGCGGGGCAAACACCGGCGCCACACCTGGACCGATTCAGCGACTGTGGCGGGGAAACAGCGGCACCACACCTGGATCGATTCAGCGACTGTGGCGGGGCAAACACCGGCGCCACACCTGGACCGATTCAGCGACTGTGGCGGGACAAACACCGGCGCCACACCTGGACCGATTCAGCGACTGTGGCGGGGAAACAGCGGCACCACACCTGGATCGATTCAGCGACTGTGGCGGGGCAAACACCGGCGCCACACCTGGACCGATTCAGCGACTGTGGCGGGACAAACACCGGCGCCACACCTGGATCGATTCAGCGACTGTGGCGGGGCAAACACCGGCGCCACACCTGGATCGATTCAGTGACTGTGGCGGGACAAACACCGGCGCCACACCTGGATCGATTCAGCGACTGTAGCGGGGCAAACACCGGAGCCACACCTGGACCGATTCAGCGACTGTGGCGGGGAAACAGCGGCACCACACCTGGATCGATTCAGCGACTGTGGCGGGGCAAACACCGGCGCCACACCTGGACCGATTCAGCGACTGTGGCGGGACAAACACCGGCGCCACACCTGGATCGATTCAGCGACTGTGGCGGGGCAAACACCGGCGCCACACCTGGATCGATTCAGTGACTGTGGCGGGACAAACACCGGCGCCACACCTGGATCGATTCAGCGACTGTGGCGGGGCAAACACCAGCGCCACACCTGGATCGATTCAGTGACTGTGGCGGGGCAAACACCGGCGCCACACCTGGATCGATTCTGCGACTGTGGCGGGGCAAACACCGGCGCCACACCTGGATCGATTCAGCGACTGTGGCGGGGCAAACACCGGCGCCACACCTGTATCAATTCAGTGACTGTGGCGGGGCAAACACCGGAGCCACACCTGGATCGATTCAGCGACTGTGGCGGGGCAAACACCGGCGCCACACCTGGATCGATTCAGCGACTGTGGCGGGGCAAACACCGGCGGCACACCTGGATCGATTCAGCGACTGTGGCGGGGCAAACACCGGCGCCACACCTGGATCGATTCAGTGACTGTAGCGGGGCAAACACCGGCGCCACACCTGGATCGATTCAGTGACTGTGGCGGGACAAACACCGGCGCCACACCTGGATCGATTCAGCGACTGTGGCGGGGCAAACACCAGCGCCACACCTGGATCGATTCAGTGACTGTGGCGGGGCAAACACCGGCGCCACACCTGGATCAATTCAGCGACTGTGGTGGGGCAAACACCGGAGCCACACCTGGATCGATTCTGCGACTGTGGCGGGGCAAACACCGGCGCCACACCTGGATCGATTCAGCGACTGTGGCGGGGCAAACACCGGCGCCACACCTGGATCGATTCAGTGACTGTGGCGGGGCAAACACCGGCGCCACACCTGGATCGATTCTGCGACTGTGGCGGGGCAAACACCGGCGCCACACCTGGATCGATTCAGCGACTGTGGCGGGGCAAACACCGGCGCCACACCTGGATCGATTCAGCGACTGTGGCGGGGAAACACCGGCGCCACACCTGGATCGATTCAGCGACTGTGGCGGGGAAACACCGGCGCCACACCTGTATCGATTCAGCGACTGTGGCGGGGCAAACACCGGCGCCACACCTGGATCGATTCAGCGACTGTGGCGGGGCAAACACCGGCGCCACACCTGGATCGATTCAGCGACTGTGGCGGGGCAAACACCGGCGCCACACCTGGATCGATTCAGCGACTGTGGCGGGACAAACACCAGCGCCACACCTGGATAGATTCAGCGACTGTGGCGGGGCAAACACCGGCGCCACACCTGGATCGATTCAGCGACTGTGGCGGGGCAAACACCGGCGCCACACCTGGATCGATTCTGCGACTGTGGCGGGGCAAACACCGGCGCCACACCTGGATCGATTCAGCGACTGTGGCGGGGCAAACACCGGCGCCACACCTGGATCGATTCAGTGACTGTGGCGGGGCAAACACCGGCGCCACACCTGGACCGATTCAGCGACTGTGGCGGGGCAAACACCGGCGCCACACCTGGATCGATTCAGTGACTGTGGCGGGGCAAACACCGGCGCCACACCTGGATCGATTCAGCGACTGTGGCGGGGCAAACACCGGCGCCACACCTGGATCGATTCAGCGACTGTGGCGGGGCAAACACCGGCGCCACACCTGGATCGATTCAGCGACTGTGGCGGGGCAAACACCGGCGCCACACCTGGATCGATTCAGCGACTGTGGCGGGACAAACACCGGCACCACACCTGGATCGATTCAGTGACTGTGGCGGGGAAACAGCGGCACCACACCTGGACCGATTCAGTGACTGTGGCGGGGCAAACACCGGCGCCACACCTGTATCGATTCAGCGACTGTGGCGGGACAAACACCGGCGCCACACCTGGATCGATTCAGCGACTGTGGCGGGACAAACACCGGCACCACGCCTGGACCGATTCAGCGACTGTGGCGGGACAAACACCGGCACCACACCTGGATCGATTCAGCGACTGTGGCGGGACAAACACCGGCGCCACACCTGGATCGATTCAGCGACTGTGGCGGGACAAACACCGGAGCCACACCTGGACCGATTCAGCGACTGTGGCGGGACAAACACCGGCGCCACACCTGGACCGATTCAGCGACTGTGGCGGGGCAAACACCGGCGCCACACCTGGATCGATTCAGCGACTGTGGCGGGGCAAACACCGGCGCCACACCTGGAGCGATTCAGCGACTGTGGCGGGGCAAACACCGGCGCCACACCTGGAGCGATTCAGCGACTGTGGCGGGGCAAACACCGGCGCCACACCTGGATCGATTCAGCGACTGTGGCGGGGCAAACACCGGCGCCACACCTGGATCGATTCAGCGACTGTGGCGGGGCAAACACCGGCGCCACACCTGGATCGATTCAGCGACTGTGGCGGGACAAACACCGGCGCCACACCTGGACCGATTCAGCGAATGTGGCGGGGAAACAGCGGCGCCACACCTGGATCAATTCAGCGACTGTGGCGGGGAAACACCGGCGCCACACCTGTATCGATTCAGAGACTATAGCGGGGCAAACACCGGCGCCACACCTGGATCGATTCAGAGACTGTGGCGGGGAAACACCGGCGCCACACCTGGAGCGATTCAGCGACTGTGGCGGGGCAAACACCGGAGCCACACCTGGATCGATTCAGCGACTGTGGCGAGACAAACACCGGCGCCACACCTGGATCGATTCAGCGACTGTGGCGAGACAAACACCGGAGCCACACCTGTATCGATTCAGAGACTATAGCGGGGCAAACACCGGCGCCACACCTGGATCGATTCAGAGACTGTGGCGGGACAAACACCGGAGCCACACCTGGATCGATTCAGCGACTGTGGCGGGGCAAACACCGGAGCCACACCTGGATCGATTCAGCGACTGTGGCGGGACAAACACCGGCGCCACACCTGGATCGATTCAGTGACTGTGGCGGGACAAACACCGGCGCCACACCTGGATCAATTCAGCGACTGTGGCGGGACAAACACCGGCGCCACACCTGGATCGATTCAGCGACTGTGGCGGGACAAACACCGGCGCCACACCTGGATCGATTCAGCGACTGTGGCGGGACAAACACCGGCACCACGCCTGGACCGATTCAGCGACTGTAGCGGGGCAAACACCGGCGCCACACCTGGACCGATTCAGCGACTGTAGCGGGGCAAACACCGGCGCCACACCTGGACCGATTCAGCGACTGTGGCGGGGAAACAGCGGCGCCACACCTGGATCGATTCAGCGACTGTGGCGGGGCAAACACCGGCGCCACACCTGGACCGATTCAGCGACTGTGGCGGGGCAAACACCGGCGCCACACCTGGATCGATTCAGCGACTGTGGCTGGACAAACACCAGCGCCACACCTGGATCGATTCAGCGACTGTGGCTGGACAAACACCGGCGCCACACCTGGATCGATTCAGCGACTGTGGCGGGGAAACACCGGCGCCACACCTGGATCAATTCAGCGACTGTGGCGGGACAAACACCAGCGCCACACCTGGACCGATTCAGCGAATGTGGCGGGGAAACAGCGGCGCCACACCTGGATCAATTCAGCGACTGTGGCGGGGAAACACCGGCGCCACACCTGTATCGATTCAGAGACTATAGCGGGGCAAACACCGGCGCCACACCTGGATCGATTCAGAGACTGTGGCGGGGAAACACCGGCGCCACACCTGGATCGATTCAGCGACTGTGGCGGGGAAAAACCGACGCCACACCTGGAACGATTCAGCGACTGTGGCGGGGCAAACACCGGAGCCACACCTGGATCGATTCAGCGACTGTGGTGGGGCAAACACCGGAGCCACACCTGGATCGATTCAGTGACTGTGGCGGGGCAAACACCGGAGCCACACCTGGACCGATTCAGCGACTGTGGCGGGACAAACACCGGAGCCACACCTGGATCGATTCAGTGACTGTGGCGGGGCAAACACCGGAGCCACACCTGGAAGATTCAGCGACTGTGGCGGGACAAACACCGGCGCCACACCTGGATCGATTCAGTTACTGTGGCGGGGCAAACACCGGCAGCACACCTGGATCGATTCAGCGACTGTGGCGGGGCAAACACCGGAGCCACACCTGGATCGATTCAGTGACTGTGGCGGGGCAAACACCGGAGCCACACCTGGACCGATTCAGCGACTGTGGCGGGACAAACACCGGAGCCACACCTGGATCGATTCAGTGACTGCGGCGGGGCAAACACCGGAGCCACACCTGGATCGATTCAGTGACTGTGGCGGGACAAACACCGGAGCCACACCTGGACCGATTCAGCGACTGTGGCGGGACAAACACCGGCGCCACACCTGGATCGATTCAGTGACTGTGGCGGGACAAACACCGACGCCACACCTGGATCAATTCAGTGACTGTGGCGGGGCAAACACCGGTGCCACACCTGGATCGATTCAGCGACTGTGGCGGGACAAACACCGGCGCCACACCTGGATCGATTCAGTGACTGTGGCGGGACAAACACCGGAGCCACACCTGGATCAATTCAGCGACTGTGGCTGGACAAACACCGGAGCGACACCTGGACCGATTCAGCGACTGTGGCGGGACAAACACCGGCGCCACAACTGGATCGATTCAGTTACTGTGGCGGGGCAAACACCGGCAGCACACCTGGATCGATTCAGCGACTGTGGCGGGGCAAACACCGGAGCCACACCTGGATCGATTCAGTGACTGTGGCGGGGAAAACACCGGAGCCACACCTGGACCGATTCAGCGACTGTGGCGGGACAAACACCGGAGCCACACCTGGATCGATTCAGTGACTGTGGCGGGGCAAACACCGGAGCCACACCTGGACCGATTCAGCGACTGTGGCTGGACAAACACCGGCGCCACACCTGGACCGATTCAGCGACTGTGGCGGGGAAAAATCGACGCCACCTGGAACACAATCGTTTCCAATGAAAAACGGTGCGAGATTCGCCGGGTCCGTGATTGACACTCGGGAAGCTGACAAGCTGCAGCCGCACATACACATTACAATCCCCCCACACACTCATACCGCCAACAAGGTGGCACTGGTTGTGCTGGAGCGCGCCCATACAGCTGACGGGTCGGCTGGGGTCAGGGGGGCACCTATACGACCCATAGCCCGAAGGTCACAGTGGTCAGTCAGCGGCGTGCTCAGCTGCATGGCTGCCTTTCCGGCTGCGGCAATGGCGTTCCGTGCCTCTCCGCCCCGACCCCACAGCCCACCTCCTGGCCACGCCCCCCGCTACTCCCCACGGCCCTGGCAGAAGCCCCCCGGCCAGCGGCACCACTGTCAGCGAACTATGGCGATGTTGGACACTTTCCGTCCCCCCTCTGTCTCCCGCAGCAGCCACGGGGCCGGTTTCACGATATTTACAAGCACATGTGAACGCGCCGTCGGGAACGCGGCCCATCGGAGGCGGAGAATCGCGGAGGGTCCGGAGAATACCGGGTCAGGCCCACTAATGGTATGCAAACAGTGTTTACGATACGTGCGTTACGGACTGCAATAATGCCACTATCGAGGTAATGGAGAATTGGGCATCAAATGAGGGCCCGCCGTGACGTTGGCGTCCGAACCGATTCTCCGCCCAATCACCTTTCGAGATTTCAGCGTCAGCAAAGAATCCCACCCAATGAGTTTGACTGGCCGTTGTGGGAGTTGAACCCACAACCCGCAGAGGAAAGCGTTTTTACTGAGCCATCGGTGACAGCTGAAGGTATCGAGGAGATGGGGCCGGTTGCATTTTCACGCCACAGATGGCTCACCGCGCCGAGAATAACATCCAGCTCATTATTCTGAGACCAACATTTCACAGACAGAACAAAGAACTGATGAAAAGCTGCTACCAGTCAGTCAGTCGATGGAATGGACGTGAGGCAACTCTCCCCTTTTCAGCAACGTGTGAGGGAGGAATTAAAAGGGTTCAGAGTGGAGCAAAAAATCAAAAGGCAACAGATGCAGGAGAGAACGGGAGGACCAGCAGAGCAGGCAAGACCCCGAATATGTCAACAACATGGGTGGGATTTTCCAGCTCTGACGGGCAGGACGGGCAATTTGGAGAGCGGCTAAAAATCAACGGCTCTCCACATTTTCCCCGCGGCAATGCCCGTTTGTGGGCGGATGGAAAATCATCCAAGCCCGCGCCTCGTTGAGCCAAGTTCTCGCCAGCGTTCATTTCCAACCACGCTGACGAATGCTCAACTGAGACAGGGGCCGGAATGCTCCCGACGCTGCGATCCAATCTCCCCATCGGCAGTGCGGACCCCCCCAGCGGGTTTCGGGGCAGCGCGGGGTGGTTACAATGGGAAATCGCACTGACGCTGGGCGCAGTGGAGAACCCCGCGGCTGGCGGATCGGGGAATCCCGCCCACAGACCCGCCATCAGGCAATCAGTTAGATTGGCAGCAGGGTGCTAAGTTATGCCGCGCCCCACACACTCTGCTTTGGTCCCCGATGTGCGGGCTTCTTTCGTTTTTCGATTTGACCCATTTGTTCGGCTTTGTTGTCTCACGAGATGACCGCACCACAAACAATACGAGCTTTAAACATTCCCATTGGCTTGTCCGAGCTTCACAGGCAACGCGCGGAATGTCTGGTTGTGTACAGACATATCTGCGAACCCAACCAAGGGACTGGAATAGTCACCTTTACCAGGTCATTCAGAACGAACGGGTCCAATCCCGATCTGTTGGACCTGAATTGAGCGACGGGTTGCGACAACCGGTTCTCTGAGCAGGTTTTTGCACAGTGAAGGATTCCTTCGCCTTTGCGAAGATCATACAGGACTTGCATGCCGACAGCATGGCAGTGTCTATGTGCTTGTTCAACATCCCCAGCCTATTCACCGCTTGAGGAAGCCGTAGACATTTGGCACCGCGTCGCGATATCAAAGCGATCTTGACGCACCACCATTGTCCGAAGCTGGAGTCACTGAACTTATTGAGCTCAGCAATTCGCACAGTTGAGTTCAGTCTGGTTGACACCAATTATGCCCAAAATTGGATGATGGTGCCACGGGGTCCCCTCTGGGGCCGGCTCTCACAAATATCTTGCTACTCCTCTCTCTGAAACCGACTTTTTGACCAAGTTTATTCAAAAGTGGTGTCAAGTTTTGTTGGATATGTTCCGGTGCAGCGCCTTGGGATTCTGTTATGTTAAAGGCACCGTACAAACCTCAGTTTCTATGGATGGTGAACTCTCCCAGTGTTGCTCACTGGGTGCTTACAGAACAGAGAAGCTTGGGACAGCTTCACTTGCAACCAAAGCAAAGGATTCATCTAGAACCTTCTGACCTCCTCAGAAATGTCCCCAGCTCCTTCGCGAATGACTGTTGCATTGGCAAAAGAGAAAAACAGGAGCCCTCTAGTCGTGAGCAAGATCCTGCCGAACAGGAGACACCGAGGACAGGGAAAGTGAGCAGAACAGCTCGCCATGCAAATTAACCCACTTGATCCGCGTCAATTCAAAGGACCTGCTCTCCGACCCTCTCGCTCAACTGTCCCGGGAGGAAATCTGGGATCATATTGACCTGGAATGCTGAGGGAAGACCAGGGATATTGTGAAATGGTACGAGTTCAGGGACCCTGAGGCTATCGGTGATAATTCCAGCTAATTTATCCCAATCCGCCTGATTGATCAACACTGCAACTTGGTACATTTACTCAAGAGCTTTTGTGAGAGCCACGGGGGTGAAGGTACCATATTCTCAGCACCACCAGTTTGGACTCGGGCCCCTCGACAGTTTTGCCGTTCGACCCAAACATTGAGTGTACTGTGCTTTGGTCAACTTGCTGAAATACGGACGCCACTGCTCAAAAATGCCGAATGAGGCAAACCTGGCATTTTTTTCAAATGGTGTTTGCATGGTTTCGGTATTGCCCACGAGGAAGGATTGGGGGTGGTATGGTAACACAGTGGTTAGCACCGTTGCTGCACAGCGCCAGAGTTCCAGGTTCGATTCCCAGCTTGGGTGATTGTCTGTGCGGAGTCTGCACGTTCTCCCCGTGTCTGCGTGGGTTTTCCCCCACAAGTCCTGAAAGACGTTCTTGTGAGGTGAATTGGACATTTTGAATTCTCCCTCTGTGTACCCGAACAGGCGCCGGAATGTGGCGACCAGGGGATTTTCACAGTAACCTTCATTGCAGTGCGAATGTGAGCCGACTTGTGACAATAAAGATTATTATCATTGAATAGGGGGTAAGGATCTCTTAGCATCTCTAGGCGTGGTGTGTGTGTTTGATTGGGTGTGGATGGGTGTAGTTCAGGGTGTGTGTTTGTGAGTGCGTGTGTGTGTTTAGGAGTGGGGAAAACCTTTCAGGTCCCATCCCTATTGATGTGAAGTGACTCCGGCCGATATCTATGTACACGAGGCCGTCAGCATTAGGTCTTGTGTGAAGCTCCTGCAGTTTGGCCACATCTTCAGACTGGGTCGTTACACTAGACCTCAGCACCCCTGGTGGGCTGGAAAAGGTTAGCCAGGGATGTGGATCACCACAGACGACCAAACAGCTCAAAGGCCTGATGCCCATGGCAGGTGTCCGGTCACCATCAGCACCTGTAGGGAAAGAGGGAGGGAGGATGTGGGTGAAAAATAAGTGATCAATTTTACCATCAAACGCACCGTGGCCAAATTGGCATGATAAAACTGCCACCCTGCATTGTACCTGCCACCTGTTTGACGCGAAGAGGAGTGAGCGAATGGCAGTATTATAACAGTCAGTGAATAATTGAAAACCAATTGACCCTTTCATTTTCCATCATCATTGACTCTCTTCCCTCTGGGCTTCTATCTGACTCTGCTGCCTGTGACTGGATCTGTGCTCATTTCAAACCTATTCTTTTGTGCCTTGTTTCAGTCAATCAGCGATTTAAGGTTTTGACTCCTCGACCTGCTCGCTGAGACTCTGTGATTATGCCAAAAAGAATTGTTTCTTATGCTTGACTGCTCAATGCACAGCGTCAAGGTCCTGCACCTCATCCATTCTCGGGAATTACAGAGCTGTTAAGATCGAGCCCAATGATTTAATTCTGATCCCACCACAAACCACGTGAGATGGTTCTATGCCTTTAACACTGGCTGGAGTAGTGGGTGATGGACCTGCTGTGGGAGTGTTTGATGGGGACAGTGGAGAGGGAGCTTTACTCTGTATCTAACCCCGTGCTGTATCAGCCCTGGGAGTATTTGATGAGGACAGTGTAGAGGGAGCTTTACGTTGTCAGGTACCCTCAATAATGATGCTTAGAGATTAAATTGTAAAGAAGGCTTTATTAGGCTAATAACTATGCTACAGATTTGGACGAGAGCTGACTGCTATACAGACCATGAGGCAGGCCTTTATGTATGGCTCCCAGATGGGCGGAGCCAGAGGCGGAGTCCCCAGGGTTCCAAGCCTGGTCTTAAAGGGGACATCACCTTACATGATGATAAGGCAGTAACCGTTCATCACATTCAACCCCTGTTTAAAAAGGAGTCTGGCGGGGGTGAAGTGCCATCATAGGTCCATCCGTCTCGGCGGCCGGATCGTCCTCCTCGATCTCCTCAGTTCGGGCGGTGGTGCGGCGGGCACGGACGTCCCGGTTGAGGGCACATCCGCGAGCACAGCGGTCGGAGCTTCGGTCCGGGTCGGGGCAGAGGAACTAGGCAGGGCCGGGGGTAGCGGAGCCAGCGCCGGCGGGGTGTGTAAAGGGGGGGCGCAAGGTAGGAGCTCACCAACGGGTGGTAGGGCCGGAAGGGGGTGTGTTGTAGGGGGCGACGGGTCCTGCAGGGGAGCGGCGCGGGAAGGGGCGTCTGTGGTGGAGGATCCAGCGGGCGCCAGATCCCGGAGGGAAACCGTATCTTGCCTGCCGTCGGAGTACTCCACGTAGGCGTAACTGGGGTTGGCGTGGAGCAGTCGGACCTTTTCAACTAGGGGGTCCATTTTATGGCTCCTCGCGTGCCTCCGGAGAAGAACAGGTCCCGGAGCCGTCAGCCAAGGTGGAAGCGAGACCCCGGAGGTAGACTTCCTGGGGAAGAGAAACAATCGCTCATGAGGGGTCTCATTTGTGGCCGTGCAGAGGAGTGACCTAATGGAGTGTAGGGCATCGGGTAGGACCTCCTGCCAGTGGATGGTTGGGAGATTTCTCGACCGCAGGGCCAGAAGGACAGCCTTCCACACGGTCGCGTTCTCCCTCTCCACCTGCCCGTTTCCCCGTGGGTTATAGCTGGTCGTTCTGCTCGAGGCGATGCCTTTGCTGAGCAGATACTGACGCAGTTCATCGCTCATGAACGATGTACCCCGGTCGCTGTGGATATAAGCAGGGAAACCGAACAGGGTGAAGATGCTGTGCAGTGCCTTAATCACCGTGGCTGAGGTCATGTCGGTGCAGGGAATGGCGAATGGGAAACGGGAGAACTCATCGATCACGGTGAGGAAATATGCATAACGGTTGGTGGACGGGAGGGGCCCCTTGAAGTCCACGCTCAGTCGCTCAAAGGGGTCTGAGGCCTTCACGAGCCGAACCTTGTCTGGCCGATAGAAGTGCGGTTAGCACTCCGCACAGACCTGGCAGGCCCTGACCATGGCCTTGACCTCCTTGGTTGAGTAAGGTAGGTTGCGGGACTTGATGAAATGGACGAGCCGGGTAACCCCCGGGTGGCAGAGGTCATTGTGGATGGCTTGCAGGCGGTCCTCCTGCGCGTTGGCGCATGTGCCGCGGGACAGGGCATCTGGGGGCTCGTTGAGCTCCCCTGGACGATACTTGATATCGTACGAGCAGGTGGAGAGTTCGATCCTCCACCTCAAAATTTTATCATTTTTTATTTTGCCCCGTTGCGTGTTATCGAACATATAGGCGACCGACCGTTGGTCGGTGACGAGGGTAAACCTCCTACCGGTGAGGTAGTGTCTCCAGCGCCGCACAGCCTCCACAATGGCTTGTGCCTCCTTTTCGACTGCAGAGTGTCGAATCTCGGAGGCGGTGAGGGTTCGGGAGAAGAACGCTACAGGTCTGCCTCCTTGATTGAGGGTAGCAGCCAGGGCGATGTCTGATGCATCGCTCTCTACCTGGAAAGGGATGGTTTCGTCCACCGCGTGCATGGCGGCCTTGATGATGTCGGCCTTGATGCGGTTGAAGGCCAATTGAGCCTCAGCCGAGAGGGGAAAAGTGGTGGTCTTTAGGAGTGGGCGGGCTTTGTCCGCATACTTGGGGACCCACTGGGCGTAATAGGAGAAAAGCCCCAAGCACCGTTTGAGGGCCTTGAGGCTGCGGGGGAGAGGGAGTTCCTTAAGGGGGCGCATGCGGTCGGGGTCGGGACCTAGGACCCCGTCTTCCACGACATAGCCGAGGATGGCCAGCCGGGTGGTGTGGAAAACGCATTTGCCCTCGTTATAGGTCAGGTTAAGGGCTCGGGCGGTCTGGAGGAATTTTTGAGGTTAGCGTCATGGTCCTGCTGATCATGGCCGCAGATGGTGACATTGTCCAAGTACGGGTATGTAGCCCGCAAACTGTACTGGTCCACCATTTGGTCCATCGCCCTTTGAAAGACGGAGACCCCATTTGTGACACCAAAGGGGACCCTGAGCAAGTGGAAGAGCCGGCCGGCTGCTTCGAAGGCAGTATAGGGGCGGTATTTTGGTCGGATGGGGAGCTGGTGGTAGGCAGATTTGAGGTCGACCGTGGAAAAGACTCGGTATTGGACGATCCGATTTACCATTTCCGCGATGCGAGGAAGGGGGTACGCATCAAGCTGCGTGAATCGGTTTATGGTCTGGCTATAATCCACGACCATCCGTTTCTTCTCCCCGGACCGGACTACCACCACTTGCGCTCTCCAAGGGCTGTTGCTAGCCTCGATGACCCCCTCTCCCAGTAAACGCTGGACCTCTGACTTGATAAAAGCCATATCTTGGGCACTGTAGCGCCGGCTCCTGGTGGCAACGGGCTTACAGTCGGGAGTGAGGTTAGCGAATAGCGAGGGGGGTGCGACTTTCAGTGTCGCAAGGCAGCACACCGTGAGGGGGGGCAAGGGTCCGCCGAACTTCAGTGTCAGGCTTCGGTGGCTGCACTGGAAATCCAGTCCGAGCAGCAGGGGGGCACAGAGGTGAGGGAGGATATAAAATTTGAAATGGGTGTATTTGGCACCCTGGATCGAGACATCCGCAATACAGTACCCCGTGATTTGTACAGAGTGGGACCCAGATGCGAGGGCTATGGTTTGTGATGTGGGATGGGTGCGTAGGGAGCAGCGCCTTACCGTTTCAGGGTGGATAAAGCTCTCCGTGCTCCCGGAGTCGAAGAGGCATGCAGTGTCGTGCCCGTTGACCTGGACCTGCATCATGGAGTTCTGCAGGTGTTTTGGCCGAGTTTGATCGAGGGTGATCGCACCCAGTCGCGGGTAGTCGGAGTCGTAAAATGGCCGCTGCCGTTGGTCGCACGTGTCGGGTCGAGAAGATGGCCACCGACCAGATGGCCGCTCCCATGATTCGCACGAGGCTGATGACGCGTCAGAAGAGGACGTGTCGGGTCGGTGCGCAGCAGCATTGCGAGGCCTGCGGGCCTGAGAGCCTGATTTTCGGGCCGGCTGTTCTTGGTTTTTCTGGACCCTGGGTCTGGCCAGGCAGACCCTCGCAAAGTGCCCTTTCTTCCCGCAGTCGCTGCAGATCGCGGAGCGGGCTGGGCAGCGTGGGCGTGGGTGCTGGCCCTGCCCGCAGAAGTAGCAAGGTGTGCCCCCATGGTGAGCGGGTCGCCGCGTGGCGCAGGCCTGTAATACGGGCGAGCCTGAGGAAGTCCGGGGGGGGCTGGCAGAGTCCGCGGGGTACGTACCCAAGTTATGTCGGGCCACCTCCAGCGAGGAGGCGAGCGTTAGCGTCTACTGGAGGTCTTTTGCCCCATTTTCGAGCAGTCGCTGCCGGATGTAGGTCGAGCAGATGCCGGACGCGAAAGAATCTCTGATGTGCAGGTTCATATGGACTTCCCCTGTCACATCCTGATGGTCACAGTCCCTGGCCAGCGCAGTGAGTTTCTCAACAAACTCGTCGAGCGATTCCCCCGAGCGCTGCCGGCAGGTAGAGAGCAGATGCCGGGCGTGCACCTCATTGACGGGTTTGACAAACCGCTTGCGGAGCAACTCAATCGCTTCCTCATAAATCGTCGCCTTTTCGAGCGTGGCGGAGATTCTGTGACTCACCCGGGCGTGGAGTAGACGCAGCTTGCGTGGCCCCAGGATGGGAGTCTCTGCGGAGTCCAGGTAGGCCTCGAAGCACCGCAGCCAGTATTAAAAAATTTCCTTTGCCTCCGGCGTTCGTGCTTCCAGATTGAGCTTCTCTGGTTTTAGGCCTGCGTCCATCCTGAATCTAGTTTAGCCTAATAAATTGAGGTACCCTCAATAATGATGCTTAGAGATTAAACTGTAAAGAAGGCTTTATTAGGCTAATAACTATGCTACAGATTTGGACGAGAGCTGACTGCTATACAGACCATGAGGCAGGCCTTTATGTATGGCTCCCAGATGGGCGGAGCCAGAGGCGGAGTCCCCAGGGTTCCAAGCCTGGTCTTAAAGGGGACATCACCTTACATGATGATAAGGCAGTAACCGTTCATCACACGTTGTATCTAACCCCGTGCTGTATCAGTCCTGGGAGTGTTTGATGGGGACAGTGTAGAGGGAGCTTTACTCTGTATCTAACCCCGTGCTGTATCAGTCCTGGGAGTGTTTGATGGGGACAGTGTAGAGGGAGCTTTACTCTGTATCTAACCCCGTGCTGTATCAGCCCTGGGAGTGTTTGATGGGGACAGTGTAGGGGGAGCTTTACTCTGTATCTAACCCCGTGCTGTATCAGTCCTGGGAGTGTTTGATGGGGACAGTGTAGAGGGAGCTTTACTCTGTATCTAACCCCGTGCTGTATCAGTCCTGGGAGTGTTTGATGGGGACAGTGTAGAGGGAGCTTTACTCTGTATCTAACCCCGTGCTGTACCTGTCCTGGGAGTGTTTGATGGGGACAGTGTAGAGGGAGCTTTACTCTGTATCTAACCCCGTGCTGTATCAGTCCTGGGAGTGTTTGATGGGGACAGTGTAGAGGGAGCTTTACTCTGTATCTAACCCCGTGCTGTATCAGTCCTGGGAGTGTTTGATGGGGACAGTGTAGAGGGAGCTTTACTCTGTATCTAACCCTGTGCTGTATCAGTCCTGGGAGTGTTTGATGGGGACAGTGTAGAGGGAGCTTTACTCTGTATCTAACCCCGTGCTGTATCAGTCCTGGGAGTGTTTGATGGGGACAGTGTAGAGGGAGCTTTACTCTGTATCTAACCCCGTGCTGTATCAGCCCTGGGAGTGTTTGATGGGGACAGTGTAGAGGGAGCTTTACTCTGTATCTAACCCCGTGCTGTATCAGTCCTGGGAGTGTTTGATGGGGACAGTGTAGAGGGAGCTTTACTCTGTATCTAACCCCGTGCTGTATCAGTCCTGGGAGTGTTTGATGGGGACAGTGTAGAGGGAGCTTTACTCTGTATCTAACCCTGTGCTGTATCAGTCCTGGGAGTGTTTGATGGGGACAGTGTAGAGGGAGCTTTACTCTGTATCTAACCCCGTGCTGTATCAGTCCTGGGAGTGTTTGATGGGGACAGTGTAGAGGGAGCTTTACTCTGTATCTAACCCCGTGCTGTACCTGTCCTGGGAGTGTTTGATGGGGACAGTGTAGAGGAAGCTTTACTCTGTATCTAACCCCGTGCTGTATCAGTCCTGGGAGTGTTTGATGGGGACAGTGTAGAGGGAGCTTTACTCTGTATCTAACCCCGTGCTGTATCAGTCCTGGGAGTGTTTGATAGGGACAGTGTAGATGGAGTTTGCTGAAAAGAAAGTGACTGATTTTTCTGCGAAGTGAAACATTTCCTGAAAACTGAGCTACAATATTTATTTTTGGCTATTATGAAGAATTAAAATTACAAAGCAGTTGGCTTAAGTACTGCAGTAAACAATCCTGTTCCCACTGTGGGTAAATTTGAATATAATATTTGGTCGGTGAATTTTAATTAAGCTGAGAGTCAGGAGCTGGAAGCTATTTGATATGTAGAAATCTGACAACTTAGGGAGTTCACAAACATTATTAGCACCCTAATTAAAACAGAATTTAGTTGTCAGCTCACATCTGCTGTTGCAAGAGCGTAATCCTGATCTGAACTGGCAGTCGGAAAACTGGAACAGACGGCAAAGGAGTGGTGGGCACCGACATCCCGAGGGGGTTGTCACACGGCGGTTTGGGAATTGTGACTACTCGGGATTTACTCAGCCGTAGAGGAAGAGATGGACATCGCTTTCATCCTCTTCATGACAAGGGTGCCTTGCAGGAGGGATCACTGACCGGTGATCGGGAGTGCCAAATGAATCCCCCTCCCTCCAGAAGGCCCTGTTCAGCCTCCTTGTTGAACCACCGCAGTGCGGGTCGGGGAAGGGCAGAGCACTGTTGCCACAACCGAATGGCTTGCTGGGCCGTTTCGGAGTCAACCATGAAGCAATGGCTCCGGAGTCGCACAGTGGCCAGGCCGGGCAAGGGCTGCAGATGGCCTTCCCCGAAGGAAATCCCCGAATCGGGTTGTTTCCTTGTTCATGAGTTCAGGAGCTGCAGGAGCAGAATTAGGCCATTCGGCCCATCGAGTTTGCTCCGCCATGCCATCATGGCTGTTATGTTCCAAATCTGTTACATACAATGTTATCGACCCAGTGCTGGATTGCAAGAATCAGCCGCAGCATCGCCTCCCTAGAACACATGACCTCGCAGCGGCAGTCGGCAATTTAGCCTCCCGAGCCTAAACGCTCGCAATATGATCATGGCTGACCCCATCATGGCCTCAACTCCACCACCCTGCCCATTCTCCATAACCCTTTGTGGTGAACGCATTGCTGCTACAATTCACCACTGTATAGTATTGTATGATGTTGATGCCCTTGTGGGCTCCGCCTGTGGCTCCGCCCCCTCAGTTACCCAAGTCACAGCGTACTTGGGGGAAATAAAACCCATACAATGTAAGCTGGATCTGATATGTCAGGCTCTCCGCTTCCATTATGCACTGAGCAATAAGTTAGCGAGGCACAGCGATCAGGAAGCATCAAGGGTCAGAGAAGAAAACTGGATCTTTCAACAAGAAAACAAAAAAAAAATCACGTTCGTATGCAAGTGCGGGCACGCACGCACAGTGTGCAAAGGGAGAGGGTTCCAGGATTTCCACCCAGCGACAGTGAAGGGACGGCGATACCATTCCAAGTCCAGGTGTTGAGTGGCTGGGAGGGGACCCTCCCAGTGTCTGCTTTCCCAGGTATCTGCTGCCCTTGTCCTCCTGGCTGGTAGCCAGTCTTACCTGTGCTGCACTCATCCTGCGAGCGTTTGATGGGACAGCGTAGAGGGAACCTCACTCTGCCTATCCGGCAACGACTTCCCTTGCACAGGCCCGTGCAAACGTTTCCTCAAAGGATGTGAAAAGGACGCGTCAGCATGTTGAAGGTTCACTGCACACGTCACAAAGGTTTCCAATGCCCCCCCCCCCGCCGGCGAAGCCAAAGCATCAACCATTTTCTACTTTGGAACCCACCTTGCTGACTTCCCGGTCAGCTATTTTCCCGGGACAGACACCACTATTGAGCTGCCCCCTTGTCCCCAGCCAGGCTCACCCAGAAGCACCTTCTTAGCTCCTCATCCCCCCACATCCAAGCACGTCGCCCTGCTGCTGTGCCAGGCTGTGGAGGACGGGGCAGACCACCACAAAGCGGGCGGCCCACCGGGCAGGGCACCACCCGGAGAGGTCGAGGCATCAGAACTGCATTTTGAGCAGTCTGATGCACCGCTCAATGACAGCCCGGGTGGCCACATGGGCCTCATTGCGCCGGGTCTCCGCTTTGGTCTCCGGCCTTCCGCACTGGCGTCATTAGCCAGGTCTTCAGCGGATACCCCTTATCCCCCAAGTGCCAACCGGCCAGCCTAGGGTGGTGCTCAAAGAGACCGGGTGATGTCCGGCTGCCCAGGATGTAGTTGTCGTGCACACTCCCTGGCAAGCGTGGGGTGGTCACACACAGGCTGGATATTCAGGGAGTGGAAACCCCTCCCTGTTAACGGAGGATACTCCCAGCTGGCCCAGCGCGCACAAGGCGACAGGCGCGCAGTCTACCAGCCGCTGGACCTGGGGCATCCCAGCGTTGGCGGAGAATCCTGCTGCCTGGGCACCTTGTTGGGCTTGGGTCCGTGTCCAGTTTGTGGCTTCAAGTCCCAATCCAGAGGCCTGCGCACTAGGTGCACCACAATGCGGCACTCAGGGAGGGCTGCATCGCCAGAAGTGCCATCCTTCGGGTGAAATGTTGAGCCGAGCCCTCATTTCCTCCCCCCCGTCCAGCCCCACCGAGGTCGGGGGAGGGAATCGTACAAATGGAAGAAGGGACAGGGCTGCTTCTCCCTGGTTCCCTGGGTAATATTTATTGCTCAACCTCTATGGCCGAAATAGTCGATCTGGTCCCTCATCCAATTGCTGTGCGTGGGATCTTGCCATGCGCAATGTGGCTGCTGCGTTTCCTGCACTTCAATCTCGACCTCAGTCTGAATTTGCTGCCTCCCTTTGACCAAGGAGGTACAGTCAGCGGTGACTCTGCAACTAGCAGCCCAGGTGACCTGCACCATCCCAGTCGTCTCGCACTCAGAACGTACAGCTGGTTAACCTCCAAACCGAGTCTGGGGCGGAGCGTCCACAACAACAACAACTCGCATTCACAGATCGCCTGTCAGGCAGATAAAGGCCCGTAAAATTGCTTCGCAGCTGCGTCATCGACCAAAACCGACCATCGAACCATTTCTCAGGCGGCATTGGGTTTGTGAGGTGATCCGTTTCAAATCTTCGTGTGTCTCAAATTCCTGGGGGTGCACATCTCCAAAACATCTGTCCTGGTCCACCCATGTCATTGCTACCACCAAGAAAGCACAACAGCGCCTGTACTTCCTGAGGAAACTAAGGAAATTCGGCATGTCCACATTGACTCTTACCAACTTTTACAGATGCACCATAGAAAGCATCCTATCGGGCTGCATCACTGCCTGGTATGGCAACTGCTTGGCCCAGGACCGCAAGAAACTTCAGAGAGTCGTGAACACCGCCCAGTCCATCACACAAACCTGCCTCCCAACCATTGACTCCATCTACACCTCCCGCTGCCGGGGAAAGTGGGCAGCATAATCAAAGATCCCTCCCACCCGGCTTACTCGCTCTTCCAACTTCTTCCGTCGGGCAGGAGATACAGAAGTCTGAGAACGCGCACGAACAGACTCAAAAACAGCTTCTTCCCCGCTGTTACCAGACTCTACACTACACCCCTGTGCTTCACCCGATGCCGGTGTTTATGTAGTTACATTGTGGACCTTGTGTTGCCCTTTCATGTATTTTCTTTTACTTCCTTTTCTTGTCGTGTACTCAATGATCTTTTTTTGAATGACATAGAACATACAGTGCAGAAGGAGGCCATTCGGCCCATCGAGTCTGCACCGACCCACTTAAGCCCTCACTTCCACCCTATCCCCGTAACCCAATAACCCCTCCTAACCTTTATCATGGCCAATCCACCTAACCTGCACGTCTTTGGACTGTGGGAGGAAACCGGAGCACCCGGAGGAAACCCACGCACACACGGGGAGGATGTGCAGACTCCGCACAGACAGTGACCCAAGCCGGGAATCGAACCAGGGACCCTGGCGCTGTGAAACCACAGTGCTGCCGTGCTGCCCTGTTGGAGCTGCTCACAAAAGAATACTTTCCACTGTCCCTCGCGACAATAAACAAAATCCAATCCAATCGGAGAGAGAGGGAGAGGGAGCACCAGAGGGGTTCACAGAGGGAATCTCAGAGCTCAGGGCCTGACACATCCGCCAAAAGTGCCGTGACTTAAAAGCAGGATGGGCATAGGACCGGAACTGGACGCCCAAAGCAGGCCGCAGGTCTGGGGGGGTCGGCTGAGGCAAGGCCTCGGAGGGATTTGAGAAGAAGGCCATGCACAACCAGGACCTCCTGTCGATCCGCGGACACAGAGGCGTTGGGTGAACGGGACCTGGTGCGTATTTATGAAGGATGGATGATTGGAGGGTGATACCAAAGCCTGAGAATAGTCAAGTCTCGAGGCAACAAAGGTGACGGGTAAGGGTTTCATCAGCTGGCAAGCTGAGGCGGGGTCAAGGTCGGTCAAGCCACCAGGGGTGCAAGGAGTGGTCAGAAGCTCGTCTCGGAGTCAAAGTTGCGAACCAGTCTGGTTCAGCCTGAAACGGTTGTCTGGGAGAGGGCCAAAACCCATCTCTTGTACCGGTCCTTCCAGCTAGGCCTGCAGACTCACATTCTACCTGGCCGGCCAATTCGGATCCGTCAACGTTCTGGAGGGCGGCTGGCCGAGAAGAACACACCTGTCTCCAGCCGGGTTTTTGAAGTCTAAAGGGGCAGAGGTGGACAAAGACAAGTGGGAGGCAAATTTTAAAAGAAAAAGAGCCCTGAAGGACAAAGCGATCTCTGACAGCACTGTGGGTGTACCTGCACGAGATGGACTTCAGGGGTTCGTGAAAGCGGCTCGCAACCACCTTCTGGAGGGCAATTGTGGAGGGGCAGCTAATGTGGGCCCAGCCAACAAAGCCCACATCCCAGGAATGAATCAAAACCTTGGCACGAAAAAGGCAGAGAGGGAGAGACAGAGAAAGCCAGATGTTCACATTTAGACTGGAGTGCCTGCATCCCTCTTCGGCCAAATTGCAAGCCGTCAAAAATAAAAACGGAGCGAAACTAAACAAGTGCGAACAGCGTGAAGAGGAGAGGTGTGGATGCCTTCAGATCTCAATAACCAAGGTGCTAATTTCACACGGTCCGCACCATTAGAAAAACTAAAAATCATTCAGCGTACGCCGTGACAGTTCTTTACTGCAGCACCAGGACACCTGTCGATGTGTCAGAAAAACTCCGCCAGCTCCAAAGGAGAAATCAGCGGCCACATTTCGCATGCCTTCCGAGGGGGAGAACGCAGCACTGATGAGTGTGTGGCAGAGATTGCCAGCCCTCCCTCACGCAAGGTGTTTGACGCGGAATCAACTCTGGTGCAAGCCACAGTAAAAACATCGAAAGACGGCAAGCAGGACTGCACCCCAGGACAGGACACAAAACCATTGAATTCTCTACAGTCCATGATGGAGGCCATTCGGCCCATCCAGTCTGCACTGACCCTCTGAAAGAGCGCCCTACCGAAGCTCATCCCGCCCTCCCACCCTATCCCCGTAACCCCACCTAACCTGCACGTATTTGGACTGTGGGAGGAAACCGGAGCACCCAGAGGAAACCCACACAGACACGGGGAGAACGTGCAGACTCCGCACAGACAGCCACCCGAGGCTGGAATTGATCCCGGGTTCCTGGTCACTGTGCCGCCCTCTGGAGAGTCAATACCCCAGGATTTCAGTTCACTAAAAAAAAGCTACCAATTGCTTCTCCATTTCACTATTTTGGAATGGGCTAATTAAAGATGGGAGCAGTCATCCTCGAAAAAAATGACATGCCGGAAACCTGGAACCTGTAAATAATTCAGAAGTCCTGTGTGGTGATTGTCCCTTTAAGGGCAACACAGCAGAGTCAGGGTCACATGGACTGTGTGACCAATTGGTATCGCCCCATGGCGAGAAAGGCTCCGAGGAAGAGAGAGAGATTTTGGAAGGAGGCTACAACCCTTGCAGCAGCCGTACAATTCTTATCAGTAAATACGTTTTGTGTTTGCTGATGAAGTCCGTGAAAGTGGATCATTACGCCCTGCCCCAATAATAAGTAGACAAATAAATTAAAAGGCGATGAGTCTTTCAATCCTCATGGAATCCGAAACCAGACGAGGAGGTCTTTTCTTGCCTATCGTGCTCTGAGCAAGGAGCTGTCTAATTCATCCCCCGCACCTCTTTCCACACAAAATGCAGAGTTCAGGTGAGAGCTTTTGTGTTCTTTGGTTGCGGACCCTTCTGCCGGTGGGCACAGTTTGTCCTCATATACCAGCATCAAGTGGCTTCGCCCACAATTGGCTATTTCACATATTTAATCCATATATAATCCTGAGTTAGCATTTGGAGAAAACTCTCCAAACTGTGTTGAAGGTGCTGATTGAGAACTCTTTTTACTCATATCCCAAGGTCTTATCGTTCAGCCAAGATTACCCAAACGGGCCACGATCTGGCTTAACGGCTCACCCAAAGCAAGGAATGCTGACAATGCTGCCCTCCCACGGTGCTCAGCGTCGCAGGGTGTTAGTTAACGTTTGGCCAGTCTGAATGAAGCCTCTTTATGTGCCAGACCAAGACACTCCACTCAGATTAGCTGTGCATTTTAGCTTGGGGCTTGAGTAATGCCGCATGTAGACCACACAGACAAGTCGCCCACCCAATCGCTCGAGCCTTGTATTTATGGTCCATGAGAGCCTCTTCTTACCCCTCTCCTGATGACTCTAGATCGGCAGAGCCTGCTATTCCTTCCTTCCTTGTACATTTATCTAACCTCTCCTCAAATGCATCTATGATCCACGACTTCTGGACCCTTGTATCGCTTTTCCCCTCAAAAGGTTCTGAAGGTCGAGACAAAGATTTTCAACTCCATGAGCATCTCAGATGGACCGGCGTGCGGAGAGAACACTCAGGGGGGGGGCGCACCTACCCCCTCCACACTGCTTCCACGCAAGGTTATTAAAATCACGAGGCTCTCCCTTGAATCTTTTCCCTGCCCGGGTGATGACCATGCTGAGGAAAATAAATCTTTTCCTGGAGAGCCTCCACCTCACTCAGGAGACTTCGGGGCAATCCGCGCCCAACAACCTGCCCTCAAAACTCTGCTCACATTTTGACAGCTGGGAGGATTTGCATCACAGCAGCTGTGAGAAATACAAAGCATTCTGAAACAGAGTCGATTTCTGCCCTCCCCTCCACATGTTGACGCGTCCGTTAAAATAAACTCCGCAAGCCAGATCTGAATCTGCCTTTTTGCCGCAAATGAATAAGTTCTTCCCTGAGCTGCACCCCACGTGCGTATCAAGTCTCGTTGAAATCCATCCATTAGTTTTTTTAGATATATTTTTCACAGTCAACAAGGGTTTGATGCATGTGTACTTGGGAAGAAGGCAGGTCTTAAACTGCTGTCAGTCACTCCCACCTCGACACAGGATGTGATGTATTCACACCTTGATTTGTATTCAGTCTCCAAGCAGCAGCTGCCCAGATCTGGGCCGGGATTCTCCCCTACCCGGCGGGGCGGGGGGTCCCGGCGTGATGGAGTGGCGGGAACCACTCCGGCGTCGGGCCGCCCCAAAGGTGCGGAATTCCCCCCACCTTTAGGGGCCAAGCCTTCACCTTGAGGGGCTAGGCCCGCGCCGGAGTGATTTCCGCTCCGCCGGCTGGCGGGAAAGGCCTTTGGTGCCCCGCCACCGAAAGGACTTTGCCGGGCGACGCATGCGCGGGAGCGTCAGCGGCCGCTCACGGCATCCCCGCGCATGCGCAGTGGAGGGTGTTGCTAACTTTGCCTCAGCTTAATTGCTCTGTTTTATCACCTTTGCTCTTGAGTCGCCAGGTACCTTTATGATACCGCCACGTGGTTCAAGTCCGAGTAATGATCAATAATCCAATACACCGCTTAGTAAAAGTTAAATCAAAGCACGTTTATTATACACAGTAATCACTGCTCATGCACAAATTCTACGTCTAAGCTACTTCTACAGCTAACAGGCCAATACTTAACTTGGAACTGGCCCACCAGGTCAGGGAAACGAATGGCCTTTCGTTCGGGTTCTGAGCCTGCGGGATTCGAAGTTGGTACAGATTGGTAGCTAGGAGCACCTATCTCGTAGCGAGCGTTGAAGTAAGACTTACAGTTTTGAGCGGCTGTTGAAGAGCCGGAAGCGAGCTGGAAGAGAGCTGGAAGAGGTTGAAGAGTGCGCCTTGAACTTGGGGCTCAATTCTTATTGTCCCCAGGGGCTTCCCGCCTTTCGGGGCGGACCCTGTACCTGGCTCCAAGTGATTGGACTTTGATCCAATCGCTTGGTTCGATTTTCTCCAATGCTGGAGCGGTTCCCTGATCGATGGGCGGTCTTGAGGTGCTCGTTCACCTCCCATTGTGTAGGCTTCATCTCGCGCCAAAGAGTCTGGGTTTGCTTTATGTGTCTAAATGTTGCTTATTGGTCCCGGGCATTGCTCATTAGTATGCAGATGGCTGGTGTTTTGTTATGCTGATGGTTGCTGGTATCGATCTTGTCTGGCCTTTCCAGAGGTAAATACACACTCAACCCGCAGCTGCTCGTTTTTGTCCTGTTGGCTGACTTTCCCATCAGCCTTTGCCGTTCGCCATTTTAAATCAGGGGTTGGCCATTTTAAGTGGCTACAAGGGGGTCTCTTCCGCCTCCGCCATAGTGAAGACCACGGCGAAGGTGGAAGGAAAAGAGTGCCCCCCACGGCACAGGCCCGCCCGCCGATCGGTGGGCCCCGATCACGGGCCATGTCACCGGGTCGGAGAATCGCACCCCTGATGTGTACACTTAGCCTCCTCGTTGACATAATTTGCATGTCGCCTTGCGTTCAGATAAAGAGCCCACATCATTGCTTCACCGATCCTTGCCATGGTGGTTGGCATGTTTGCATCAAGTGGTGAAGAATGCAAAAGGACCTGGCCAACAGCGAAGACCACGGACTGCAAGGATCACTATTGGGATTCCCAGGCGTACACTGAGGAATGTATCGGCTAATTCTGCCATGCAAATCATCAACCAGCAGGCTACACCGTGAACTGAATGCGTGCCCCCCATGCCGAACGCGAGTGCTCCATCGCACCGCGGGACCAATGCAGAATTATGATTCAGGACACAACCCTTCCCCGCAGTCACGCGTCCATGCCCCCAGGAAGGTGAGGTGCGTCCCCCGGCAGACAGGGGAAGAGGATGAGAAATGCCCGTGACCTGCGCGCATGCCGCCAATGCATTTCCAAACCTGAGCACTGGACGGAACTTTCCAGCGTAACACCCAACTTTCGGCACCTGGAATCCGTCAGAAACCGTCAGCGTCTGCTCGGAACCAGGAACGTAACGAACAGGGGCACCGAAATGGCACCACAGCGCCAAAAAACAGACACCAAATCGGAACAACAGCACAAGCAGAAACACGGAGCAGTCCCATTGCTAAGAGAACACAGTTTAACACACAGAACGAGCATTCTGATAACCTCCCGCAGCCTCGAGCGAAGACATCCTCACCAATCTGAGCACATAGCAAAAGGCTGATGCATTCCTGAGGTCTATAAATTTACTGCTTAACATAATGGTTTATTCAAATCAACATTATTTTCTTTTGCTGTCACGTGCGTGGTTTGGTTCCCTCAAGGTAAACTTTCAAGTTTAGGAAGTAGGAGGATAGTGTGTGCAAGTGCCTTTCACACCTCGACACAGGACGTGACTTATTGTCCCATGGCTTGTACCCAGTCTACTCTCAGCAGCAGCCAGGGTCAGACATGAAACTTAGCCTCCTTGCTGACGCTGCTTGCCTATTGCCTCATTTTCAAATCATGGGCGCGATTTTCCCACCGCGTTGCAGCCGCGCCGATCTGGGCGCGCCAAGTGCCTCGCGTGAGAGGCCCAAATCGGGTTTCACGCCAGGCGCAAAACCGCGGGCGCGCGTCACCTGACCCGCAGCACCTGCCGCGATCTGGAACACGCCTCCGCCTGGTGTGTTGCAGACAATGATATTTAAATGAGCCATTCAGCTTGCCCACCCACGGGAATCCGCTTGGGTTGTGTGAAGGGCTCACTTAACCATGATTGACTTCTCCCGATTAGCAATAGCCTTCAGCCGCGCAGCCAGAGGGCTCAGCAGTCGGTGGGGCAGACGGGCAGGGCAAGGGGTGCCCCCGGAATGGGTGCACGCGACCCATGGGTTGGCATGGTGGTGTTGCGAGCGCTTGTCCCCCCCACCCTCCCGTGGCATCCCACTCCTGCAGATGTTCCCCCCCCTCCTGCTGAGGGACCCCCATCACCACTGAGCACTGGGGTGGCAGGCCCAGCATCCCGGATCTTTGCCTGTCAGCAAAGATGGCTACTCCCCTCCTCGACTCCCCACTGAAGCCCTTCCGCCAGGTTCACGTTTTTAACAATGAAATGAAAATCGCTTATTGTTACAAGTAGGCTTCAAATGAAGTTACTGTGAGAAGCCCCTAGTCGCCACATTCCGGCACCTCTTCGGAAGGAGTTCTAATCGGTGCCAGTGCGACCACTGGCTGGGGAGGCCGCTGAATGACGGGAGACTTTTGGATATGGGGTGGCTCCTATTAATTGTATGGAAATCGGGCTGAAGTGGTGAAAATTGGTTTCTCGCCACATAACGGCGAGATCCCGATTTTGCCTGTGGTGGCAGGCCGGTTACATCGTAAACTGTTTGGCGCCCCGCGCGGTTCTCGTTCTTGGCCTCTCCCGCTATTCGCCGGCCTCGTTTCGCTCGAGCAAGAACGCCACGAGGCCGGAGAATCGCGCCCTCAGTCATTTTTTGGGAAAATCCCGCACCATATTGCTTCATCTATGTCCGACTGGTACATTTATGCTAAATGTAACAGTGATCGCCCACTAAACAGAGCATCATTGAAAACTGGAAACTCTGGCTCCAGGTGGCTGTGTGAGGAGCTGGTTCGCTGTTACACACAGACCCTTTTACATAGAAAGGTAAAGTCGCCAGAGTCCCAGATGACCATAGGCTGCTTTCCCCTTTATGCGGGAGAGTTGACTCGTGGTGATTTAACCTGGGGATCACCACACCTCAGGCGAGGTGCAAAGTTGAGAAGGTGGGGCCGGTACGGGAATTGAACCCACGCTGCTGGCGTTGCTCTGCGTCACGAACCAGCCGTCTAGCCAAGGAGCCAAACCAGCCTTCCCACAGAAAACCGGCCCCCCCGTAGTGATCTCTATATGTGCATGTACACAAGGGGTTAATGTGTAATCAGTAGTACCACATGATCACCAGTGGGCCGGACCAACAGGGGTATAAAAGACAACAACATTGGGTCTCTGGCTCTCTCTCGGGGGGTGCACTGTCACCAGGGCAATAGCAGAGTAGTTCAGATGGCTAGTGGAGTAATGTATAGTTACTGTAGTTAGATCTTGTCACTAGTATCGAAGTTAAAGTAAAGAACTCACGCAATTATTGTTATAGTTACTCAATAAACCTTTTGTTATTACTGGACGAGTTCGAGTCTTCTTCATCGAAATTCAGAAGACCTCATCATTAACCAAGGATTGAGTAACATATGTTACCTACCACGCAGGTCACAAAACACCCCCTTTACATATATATATAATTTGAAGATAATACAATCATCTATTTATGCGTTGTCCGACTAGAAGCTGTTCAGGTCAGTTTATTGGAGCAAATTGAAAGCTTTATTGAGTTCAGCAGTCAGCTTCTCCGAAGAAAGAAATCAAGAACAACTTAGCCGTGTAGGATTTATTTGAAAATCAATGTTCACCCGAAAGTGTTGATCCATGACTGAAGTTCTGTTCTATTGCCTGTGTTTGACATCTCACCCAAAGGAGCCAGGAGTAAGAACTGGATCAGGACGAGGAGCTGGAACAGGGACAGGAGGGAGACCAGGTCCTGGAGCAGGAACATCACGGCATGGTTGAAGCACAGAAGGAGACCATTCGGCCGATTGTGTCCATGCCGGCTCTCCGCAACACAACTCACTGACTCCCCGTCCTTGCTCCATCAACCTCAAAATCTTCTCTCCTCATCCAATTCACTTGAAGATCCAGACCCAATGTATCAGCCTCAGGCCCACACACCCAGGCAGCGCACTGCATATTCTGCATAAAGTGATTCTTCTCCAGGTCACCCTTGCCTATTACGCCATCCATTTTAAATCGGTGTCCTCTGGTTCTCAATCCTTCCATTAACTGGAAGGGCTTCTTTCTCCATCTACTCTGTCTAGATCCCCCCATGATTTTGAATCTCCCCATCCTCTCTCAGCCTTCGCTTGTTCAAAGAGCCAAGCCTCCAACTTCTTCACCTTATCTACCTGACTGGAGTTCGCCATCCCTGAACCAATTCTTGTGAATCTTTGCTGCTCCCTCTCTGTTGCCTCCACAACCTCCCCAGGGTGTGGTGTCCAGAATTGAGACATGACTCTCCCGTTGAGGCTCCACCAGTGTTCCATCGAGTTTCGTCCTAACTTGCCGGCTTTGCGTTCCATAAATCCCAGGGTAGATCCTGCCTGTCATTTTCACCGCTTTCTCAACCTGCCCCGCCGCTTTCAATGGATTGTGCAAACATACACCCAACGTCTCTCTGGACCCACCTTAGAATTGGCCACCTTCGTTCTATCAGGCCGCTCCTCGTTCTTCCGACTGAAAACATTTGCCAAATGTTTGCCCGTTCCGACAGGCTGTCCCTGTCCAATCGGAGTTCATCATTATCCTCCTCACCATTCACAAGACCTCAGAGTTTTCCGTCATCTGAAAATGTTTAGGTTTGTGCCCTGTCCACCCAAGTGGAGGTTCATGGATATCGATCGGGAATAACAGAAAGAGGAAGAGGCCAGGAATGCTGGCTAACCTGTTTACAGTTCATAGCCTCCTTTCACCCAAAAGAATCGAGTCAGGGAGTCTGGTAAAGAGGAAATGCCACCTCTGCTGACGTCAGCTCTGGTCACACACTGGCAATGGATTCTCTGGGCTTGCTTAGTTCAGTCGCAACTCGGGACTCTGTCAGCCCATGATACAAAGCTTGTGTGGGCAACGGCTCTCTTTCCTTTGTCACCTTACAGCGCAATCCAGAAAGAAAAACACCAACATAACAAATGTATCTGCACAAACTGATTTGTATGCAGCAAGAGTGGCCACAAGGCAGCCTCCACAATTAGCCTTTTTACAGAGATCAGCACCGAGCTGGGAATGACATGAATCTATTAATGCTGGGGTAAACTGACTTCGGAATATTAATAACAATGATGGATACCAGCAAAATGTAAATAAAAGAAAACCACAGTTGCCTCCACTGCAAGCCTCCCCGTCCTGGGTGAAAACAACATTTTTTATTCATTAATATTATTCATCATAGTTGATGTTCCTTCTGTATTAAGGTGACGGTTTAATCAAGTGTCTCACCACTATGGATCAATCCATTAGACAACACGATAGGACTGAGCATTTCTCATTAGCTGAGAAGGTGAAGGACGGGGAGCTGTGTGTTCCAGCTCGTTTTGAGAGAGTCGCCGTTCCTGCTTTGCCATTCTCGGAGTGGTGACTCATCAGGACAGGGCCCCCGACTCAAAGAACAAAGAACAAAGAAATGTACAGCACAGGAACCATGCTGCCCGACTAAACTACAATCTTCTACACTTCCTAGGTCCGTATCCCTCTATTCCCATCCTATTCATGTATTTGTCAAGATGCCCCTTAAATGTCACTATCGTCCCTGCTTCCACCACCTCCTCCGGTAGCGGGTTCCAGGCACACACTACCCTCTACGTAAAAAACTTGCCTCGTACATCTACTCTAAACCTTGCCCCTCGCACCTTAAACCCCTAGTAATTGACCCCTCTACCCCGGGGAAAAGCCTCTGACTATCCACTCTGTCTATGCCCCTCATAATTTTGTAGACCTCTATCAGGTCGCCCCTCAACCTCCTCATTGGGACAGGGACAGCCCCCCCCCCACCCTGCCCCGGAAATCATGAGAATCTTCTCCCACATACTCGAGGGAGTATGATGCATGTGAATGTTGAACGGTCTCAGTGGGGAATCGAACCACACAGACGAGGACGCATTCACAGATAAACCAGTGTGTACTTAGCGCTCAGGAAGGTCGTGCCCTGGTATCCTGCTGGAGAGAGGGGCGCATTGCCAAAATTCCTGTTGTCAAGACTGCCTCATTCCAATCGGTCGGCAGGTCGACTCCGATTGGTCAAGACCTTGCCCAGGACAAAGCATGGAGGAAATGATAGACTCCCCAAGCTCCTGGGTAATTTAAAAATGGCTCAAGGTTTGAATATATTCCTTTTGTTTGTGGAGAACTGGTCCCATGGGCCGGTTTAGCTCAGTGGGCTAGGCAGCTGGTTTGCAATGCAGAAAAAGGCCAGCAGCGTGGGTTCAATTCCAGTACCAGCTTCCATGAGCAGGTGCCAGAATGTGGTGACTAGGGGCTTTTCACAGTAACTTCATACTTCTGACAATAAAATATTATTATTATTATTATTACCTATGAACTGATGTCACTTATAGCACACGTAAAGTATGAGTTCAGCTGATTATCTCAGACGGGTTGTTAGTGTAGCTATTAGAGTACCTGGGATGCCTTTCCTACTGAGGAGAACGGTAGTTCTCTCTCCACATGAAGTATGACACTGACTGAGATCACGTATGAAGAGCATGTTAGTATGGTGGTTATATGACTGAACTGGTCAATGAGAGGTCTGGACTAATGGCAATCATTAAGGAGGAGATGACTGAACATTTGGAAAGAAAAAGCTCAATCCACCATTGTCAGCATCATTCTGTGGAGGGTAAGTCATGCTTGACAAACTTGCTTGAGTTCTTTGAGGACAAAACCAGCAAGGTGGACAATGGGGAACCTATGGATGTGATATATCTAGACTTCCAGAAGGCTTTTGAAAAGGTGCCGCAAAAAAGACTGATCCAGAAGGTGAGATTGCAGGGGATTGAAGGTAGAGTGCTAGATTTGATTGAGGATTGGCTGATTGACAGAAAGCAGAGGGTCGGGATAAATAGGTCCTTCCCTGGTTGGCGAACTGTAACTAGTGGGGTGCCGCAGGTGTCAGTCCTCGGATCTCAACTGTTTACAATTTATATAAATGATCTGAAAGCAGGGACAGAATGTAACATCGCAAAATTTGCGGATGCTACTTAAATAGATGGAACTCACTGCCCCGTAGTGCGTGGTTTCAAGAAAGGTATGGATACATTTCTGATTTTTTAAAAATGGGTTAAAGGGACATGGGGAACGGGTGGGGAGGTGGATTTGAGACCAGGAAGAGATCAGCCATGATCTGATTGAATGACGGAGCAGGCTCGAAGGGCTGACTTGCCTACTTCTGCTCCTAATTCCTATATTCCTATGATCCCGAGATACAACTTCAATTCTCGCCCTGGCAGCCGGGGAAGTTGAAATTCGATTCATTGAATAAAATTGTGGTATTTTCAGAATGCCGGGATCAGCAAGGGTGGACGGGTACCCGCGTGGGCACAGAAACCCTCCTGCGGAATAGCTTTTCCCGCCCTCGCCCAGCGTGGCCCCATGACGGGACTCCGGATGCCGACTCAAGAAGCAACCGCTGGGTTAATCTTTCTATCGGTGCACACACGTACCACGTCAATAGGCAGCTTGAACTGCTCGGGGATGCTCTTGTTTCTGGGTTCGAAGACTGTGTGGGTTTAAGCTCTGCAAGACCAGGGTGCATCGTTTGGCTTGCACCCTCCAATGTGTTCATCAGGTCTTCAGGTGAGATTTCGTTTTCCCTTTCTGGCACCTTTCACACCTCTACAGGCTGTCTGTTGAACCAAGGGACCGTGTGTATGTTCGAGAGAGAACCCTGGGCACCATTTGGAGAAGAGCCGGGGGGGGGTTCCCTGATCTTCTGCCCATAACCTCTCCCTCAATCAAGACCACCGAGACACAATATTTATCTCACATCCTGGTTGTCTGCAGGGTCTGTTGTTGCACAACCTCTTCTACCACGTTAGCCTACATGGCAACAGCCAAAATCACAACCGTGAATGGTGTGAGAAGTAGAGACGTTTGAGAAGCTTCTGAATTAATCTAAGTCTGACATTCAATGACTCAAATCCAAAAAGTCACCTTTCCTCCGATCAGCTGAACTAAACGGCAATGGGACAATAAACCTGGCCAGCTCTCTGTCACAACTTGTGAGCTGGGCCCTGGCCCCACATCACAATACAGACACACACTTCCCTCGCTCACCCCCATCCGTGGGGCCTGCCCGCACACAAGCCTCGAATCATGGAGGCGTCTGGCGGCACACGTTGTCCGTCCCCACCACAGGTGCCAGCCTGCTGGCGGGATAACATGCAGCCCACCCAGTGAGGAGACCCACAGTAGACCCCCTTCCCCCGAACTGGGGGAAAGAGGACAGGGAAACCGCAGAGCCTATCGCTGACGCGGGTTGCCGCAGCCAATGGTCTCCCTGGTTGTGTGGGTTCCATGAATGGTTACTGCCCAATCTTTGGGAGATAAGCTTCGCAATGCCCTGCTCCTGCACAAATCCCCTTTAATCAGCAGGCGAGATGCTGTTCTGACTCACCGAGGCTCCACCTGGCCCGCAGCCTCCCCCACTTCAATTCAGCCTTCAATCCAATTCCTGCAAACAACCGCACTTTGCATAAGCTCAGTTTGCAGCTGTCTCCGAAAATTAAATAAGGATGTTCCTTTGTCTAATTATACGACAGTATGTCAAAATGTCTCAGTCGACCCTGACAAACACACATTTATTAAATGCATAAGCCCATCAGTGCTGAGGTTCCATGATGAGCATACTTCATCTCACAGATGGCATTCGCTTTTCATATCAACATCAAACAAGTTGACTTTAAAGTAACGTTGATGTTGATGGCAATTCAAACATTGACTCTAAATTACTTGCAAAGGATTCGACGAGTCCTACCAGCCAAGAAAGAACATGGGACTTTTTTTTTATATAGAAGCGGTGCGCAGTGCTCCAATGGCTGGTGGTACTGAGGCGTATGGATCAGGAAGATCCCAATTTATTGCCTGAAGCGGTCTCAGCTGCTACATCGCCGTGAATGCCGTAACGTCACCAGGGTGCGAGCTGTGGCTCGGAAGGTCCCGGCTTCCTCCAGGCCAACATTCCAAAGCGAAACAATGCTCTGCACTATTTTGAAGAAGAGTGGGGAGGGGCTGGCTAATGCCCCTCCCTCAATCCGTGGCACAAGAGCACGTTTGATTGGCTTTTACTGCACTGGGTCTGAAAGGTTGCTGTACAATATCTGGGTGCTGCGTTTTTGACACTTACTGCACTGGCGAAGCTTTGAGAAAACCCCGTCGGCTCTGAAGCAGTTTGTGAAGTCAGGACGGCACAGTAAAAATAAATTAAAAATGAAATAAATGATTGCCGACAGGGATAAATCAATCCCCCTGGGGGGAGAGTCTATGAGGAGGTGTTGAGGGGTCAGATGGGGGGGGGGGGGGCGTTGGAATATGGTGTTGAGATACAGGATCAGCCATGACCACGTTGAATAACGGAGCACCCTCCGAGTGCCGAATGGCCTGATACTGCTCCTATTTGTTTTCTACAACAAGACGTCTCAGTCTCGGAAAAAAGGGGTCGGCCATTTAGGACTGGGATGAGGAGAGATTGCTTCCCACAGTGTTGTGAATTTTCCCAGATCAGTTGTTGGGCATATCCCAGTTTCCAAGGGTGATGGATGCTGCCGATACCAAGGGAAATTGAGATCCGATGGGGATAATATCTGCCACATTGGGAGTTCCTGGCACAAAACCAGATATTCTTTTCCCAATCCAGGAAGACCAGGTGAGTCAGCAGACTCAGTGGCAGACCGAAAAGGATAAATTCCAGGCGGTATAAGAAAACCACAATGCCACCTCTGTATAGACTCGAAATGCGATACGTCCACGCTGAGCTACCAGGTGAGCACATCTCTCGTGTACAGACTATTGAATCTGCTCAACTGAGTCTGTAGCACATGGGTGCTGACGTCACCGTGATACACCGCTATCTCATTACCAGAACGATTCACCCTTTATGCTGCAATCTCGGGGCTATGGAAGGGGCATGTTGGGGGTGGGGTGTTGTTGGCAAGACATTTGGTCACGAGTCAGTTGAAGGGGGCAGTAAACAGGCACTTCACTCAACAACCTGCACTTACAGAGCAGCTATGGTGGAGAAAAATGACTTAATCGAAGAGTAATCAGCTGATAATTGACATCGAGCCCAAGGTGGAGATGTCAGGTGGGTCTGCTAAAAACTTGGTCAAGAGGAGAGAGAGTGATGGAGAGGGAGAAACATTTCTGAATGGGGATGAAGGCACAGCCACCGCCAGTGAGACGGATGGAGCAAGGGGGGCACAAGAGGCCCCAGGAAGAGGAAGGTGGAGTTTCAGGAAGGCTGCAACACTGGAGGAGGTTATAAAGACGAGGATGAGAATTTTACATTGGAGGTCCTGGGGGTCAAGGAGACAACCGAGGTGACTGGAGACTGGGGTGTGGGAAACGGTCCCCGCAGGAGTGCTGATGAAGGTGGGAGAATGCACGGCCCTCCAGGAAAACACTGGACTGGACGGGTCTGAGCTGTGTTGCCAGGCAGATGGGCAATGGTGGAGATGGATGATGTTGCGGAGGTAGGGGTAGGCAGACTCCGTGATGGCGAAGGCATGGAAGAGCAGCTTGGAGCAAGAGAAGTTGGTGAGGCTGCAAACAGTACTATTCAAGCTGAGGCAGAACCGCCGACTGGGTTTTGGAATTTGTCGCAGGAATTTGACCACCATGACGTCAGTCTTCCTTGCGTTGAACCAAAGGGTTCATTGGGGACCCGGGCGGCAGGTCAGCAGTCTGAAAATGCAGAGGCAGGACAGGGGTCAAGAGAAGTGGTGGGGAGGCAAAGCAATCATTGATGGCACCCATGTTTTTAATCTGTGCTGCACCTGACTCTGCTTTTAGCTGCCTGGGCCGATGGAGTACATTGTGGTAAAAACAAGACGAGAGAGAGCGAGGCAATGGCTCTGGAAAGACAAAAGGCTGCTTCGCGAGAAAGGAATCCAATTTGATGTGGTTAAAGGTAGTCCTCAGTGATAAAATGGTTCACTTCATTGCCGTCGATATATTGATTTAGCAGCTGCAATTAAACCGGGTAGTGAAGTTAAATTTAAATAACTCTCAAATGAAAATCACTGCATGGAAAATAAGGCATATGAAGATGTACAGAGGGATCATGAGAATAATGTGCAGCCAATTTCTGCCCTCATTTCCAGAAGTCACTGATACATTTCAATACTGAAGCATCTCCGTTGCCCTGGCCATTCCTTTAGTGGTCGCACATCACTGATTTCAATCACCATGTGGCGGCCACACTGTAAGGCGTCCCTGATCCAATATTCCTACCCCAGCCTTCACCACCAAAATTGGATCAACTGCTCATTCATTCATTCACTGTCCTCGTTACGTCCATCTTCACCGCTCTTCCCTCCTCCATAAACTTATCAGCCAAAACCCATCTGCCCGCAACCTAAGATCCCGCCAATTCCTCTTCACCCATCACTCCAGTCCTCCCTGACCTAGGCCAGTGAAACAACATCTTGTTTAAGAGATTCGGCATTGTTTTCAAATCCTGACTCCGTGGGAATTGCCCGGAAATGTGAACTTACAATGAGCGGTTTTCCTGTTTCCCAGACCCTCTGAAAAGTTCTCCGACCCCGATTGAGAGTGGGAGAATTTGGATAGCCCTGCGCTACTTAGCTGGGTGGATACCCAGGAAATATTAGAGAGAAAAATGCTCGTCGACCTCCTGGATAACTACACAACTGGCAGCCTCAGCCCATTCCCCCACTCCCTTGCCAACCACTCACAGTGATGCCCGAACTGCCCCCCGAACCCCCAACCCATCTCTCCCCCTCACCACCTACTACCCTGCCTACGCACCTACCCACATGGCTCACCCACACCACCCATTTACCTCACCCACCTCTCTACCCATCCTACCCACTCACTCATCCATCACTGACATTCACACTGGACAATTAAACTTACCTTCCGGCAGCAAGGATCTCTTCTGCATCACGGAACTTATCCAGGTAGGTGGGTGACCTGTCTGAACAGTGTCGGAGGCAGGGGTTCCAACTCTGAGCAAGAAGACTTGGCCGGTGCCTTGTCTTGGATGGTTCAACAGTGCCCAGCGCCACACGAGAAACCGACACTCTATCAACCAACTGAGGCAGCAGAGTCACACATTTCGGATGCACCACTTACTGGAAGCTAATTTTCACTTTTAATTCGACAGCCGTCAAGTGGGTGTCAAGTGCCGTGCTCCCGACGTCATATAACCGCAGGTTAATGCCAACCACACCGTTGTCTCTCTCTCTCTCTCATTTTCAGGAGCACTTGCCCCTTCCTTTATTCCAGACACCGAGGTGTCGGAACATCTTCTGAATGGTTTCCAAATTTTTCTTGCCCCCAACCTGACTTTGCGTTTTAAATGGTCCCACCTGTTTAAATTTGACAGGTGCCATTTACCTCTTGTGCCCCTCTGCCCTATCTCAGACTGTGCACGGTGCTGCGAATAATTCTGCACATACTCTCACACTGAGAACTGAAAGCTGTCTACACTTGACCTTTCAGGCAGGCTTCGTGACTGGTTCTTAACCATCCAGAGTTGCAAATGGAAATTGGCCAAGTTGGATATGCTGTAAAGTCTGCTGCCGGCGACCATCTGCGAAGCAAATCGGGGGTGGGCGGTGGTGATATCATAGAACATACAGTGCAGAAGGAGGCCATTCGGCCCATCGAGTCTGCACCGACCCACTTAGGCCCTCACTTCCACCCTATTCCCGTAACCCAATAACCCCTCCGAACCTTCATGGTCACTCAGGGCAATTTATCACGGCCAATCCACCTAACCTGCACATCTTTGGACTGCGGGAGGAAACCGGAGCACCCGGAGGAAACCCACGCAGACGCGGGAGAACGTGCAGACTCCGCACAGACAGTGACCAAGCGGGGAATCAAACCTGGGACCCTGGCGCTGTGAAGCCATAGTGCTAGCCACTTGTGCTGTGATGATTCGATGTTGCAAGGTATTAACGGCTCAGTAATAGGCCATTCGGCCCAGCTGAACCAGGCTCGCTTGTGATCCACACAAGCTCCGCTCCACCCTTGTTCCGCAAACTCCGTCAGCAGGCCCCGCGATTCGCTTCTCCTTCATTTGCTTACCTACACAGCTTGGCGCTCCAGGCACGGCTACCACATTCTCACACTGCAGGTTTCTCCTGAATCCCCCCACTGCATTGATTGGTTTCTGTCACATATTATGGCCCCCGAATTCTGTTCTCAGCTGCAAGAGGAAACACCTTCTCAATGTCAGCCCTGTCAAAAACCCTTCCTTAATCTTAAAGATCTCCCTCAGGTCGTCGTCGTCGTTCCCCCCCCCCCCCCCCCCCCCCCCCCCCCCCCCCCCCCCGTCTTCTGGGCCAAAAATAAAAAGTCCTGGTCTTTCCTTATAATTATAATCTCACATTCCTGGTGTATGCTTACGAAAAGTGTTTCCTGGTGGCGGGAATCTGGAACTCACTGGGGGCTGGGGGGGGGGACCCTCACAACATTTAAGAAACATTTAGATGAGCGATTGAAATGCCGCAACGCACGGGGCTACGGGAGAAGCGCTGGAAAATGGGATTCGAACAAAGCTTGATGGCTGGCACGGGCAGGATGGAGCGAAGGGCCTCTTTCTGTGCTGTAAAACCTACGACTCTGTGGCATACGGGTTTGGAGCAGGAAGGAAGGCTATCCGATCCCTCGTGACTGCTCCATCATTCAATAAGATCATGGCTGACCCCCCCCTCCCCCCCGCCTCATCAACTCCCGATGGAACATCATCCACTCCCATCCCACCCCAACACGCCGCGACATGCCGCCAATTTCACCGGGCAGGCTGCCAAACTCATCTCGACCTCTTGCGTCCACCTGCCCTCCGCCTCAGCCCTGCCGACTGCTTCGGAGCTGCTCCAGCCTGCTCTGTCACCGCGCCCGGTCACTCCCAACGCGACTGCCCGTTTCATCCTTGGAGCGGGGAGTACGGAGGGAGGGAGGGGGCGGAAAGAGGATTCGACCCGATGATGCTCCGAAATCGCAACCCTTGAACTCAGAGGAAGGGGGATCCGGGAGGCTCGCGAGGCGCTCAGCGGCGCCGAACACGCTGCTTGAATCGGTTGAGCCCACTTTCAGCAAAAAGCGTTAAGGCAACAGAAGGGCATTGGCCATAAAAATTCTTTCATCCGCTGTCTCACTGCAGGACGGAAAAACCTCAGGTGGTGCAAACTCATTTCATGACAGGCTGCCTTGCAATGATTAAACCCAGGATTTCCAGTGATTGAAGTGCACAACAGTGGGACGCTTAACACCTTTGACCTTCAGGAGTTGTCCAGTCCTGCCTGACTGATCCCCTTGCTATCCCAGCTACTGTCTCCTTATTGCCATGTGATGTATGTGTGAAAATGTTACACATGTTGTATTGCGTTGCTGTTGATGTAATGTTATTAAGAGTGCAGATCAAAGTATCCAAATTGTGGGCTCAATTTAATGATTTAAAAAAAAGAGTCCCATACTGAGCGGGTTTCGAGGGGTTGTCCCCCACGCTACCGCTATCGAAGGGGACTCTGTTATTTTTTTTCAAGCCTCGGCCGGGAACGCCCTCCGAGGCCGCACTTAGCATCATAATGGCACCATGATTTCTTGGCTCCCCGACGGTGCCCCGGACCACCTAACCCACCTGTTGTGGGGTTCTAGAGCCCTCCCCCCCCCCCCCCCCTCACCCCATCACATAGAGGGCGGGGCACCTCAGAGCCCCGAGTCCCAGCATGGGCAAAATGCCACCTAGACACCTAGGCAGTGTCAGCCCGGCACCCTGGCCGTGCCAACGTGGCACCCAGGTGTCACTGGTAGGTCGATCAAGTGGCACTGCCAAGGTGCCAGGCTGACAGTGCCAAGGTGCCACCCTGCACAGTGGCCAACCACCCGGGGCCTCCGACTGCCGGGGAGACCACCCCCCCCCGGCCAAGTGCCGTTCCGGGGAGACCACCCCCCACACCCCCCCCCCCAGCCAAGTGCCGTTCCGCCTGGTCCCCGGTGGAGACCAGTGCCAAACGGCGCCCGACTGGGGTCTTCCAACTGCACACTTAACTCTGTAAATCTGGATCCAGCCCATTGTGGCATTAGACCTCACGGGGCGTGACGAGCGTCCCGAATCCCGGAAGAGGCCTGTCGCCGGATTTACCGGGCGTGTCCCGCTCCGATTCCGATGGGACGCAGCCGGTAAATCAGGGGTATGTCCGCTGTAGCTGTGGTTAAGGGGTAAGCAGCCAGGTAGGCTGTGCTGTCACTCACGGGAGGGGTCGGTTCTGTTTTAATTTAGTTTTCCAGCCCTGCTCCGTGTCTGATGTTTTTAGTTTCATTTTTCAAGTTTTGCTCTGCATTCGGAGGAAAAGAGTTGTGTTTCTCAGAATGACTTCTGAAAGCTTCTCTCCCAAGGACTTTGTGCATAAATCAGTCAGTCACTGAGCGGCATCTGTATTAATAAGCGGCATTTGCTTTGTTTTTCCTTTTTTATTTTTAGAAATTTAGAGTGCCCAATTATTTTTTTCCCAATTAAGGGCCAATCCATCTATTCTAACCTGCACATCTTTGGGTTGGGGTGAGACCCACGCAAACACGGGGAGAATGTGCAAACTCCACACGGACAGTGACCCGGGGCCGGGATCGAACCCGGGTCCTCAGCGCCGCGAGGCAGCAGTGCTAAACACTGCGTCACCGTGTCGCCCGTGTGGATTTTGCTCAATTGAAAGTTTTAGGAGCAGATGGGAAAATGAGCTCAAAGACCTTTCTGTAATTTTTTTTCGAGCTGCTTAACTGTCCATCGATAAGCTGTTTGTTCCTTCGCTGCTCATCTGGCCAATCATGTCTGACGAAGAAAGTTTGTTTCAATATAGAAAATAGGCAGGGAGATGACTGATCCCGATCATAAAAGGGTCGAGAACGAGAGAGAGAGGGGGGGGGGGCACAGGTTTAAAAGTGACTTGCAAAAGAAGCAAATGTGATGGGAGAAAAAAAAAAACAAGGTGCGGACCTGGACTGCACTGCCTGGAAGTGTGGCGGTGTCGGGGTCAGTCGAGGCATTCAGGTGGGCATTAGGTGATTACTTGGATAGAAACAGTGTGCAGGGGTTCAGGGGAAAAGGCAGGGCAATGGCACTGAGTCACGGAGCGGAAACAAGTCGTGCAAAACCAGCTTCAGATGTAGAATCGAGCCCCCCCCCCCCCCCCCCCCCCCCCCCACCCCCTACACCAGTCCGTGAAACGCTCCCATGTCCGGACACAAGATGGGTTTTGACAAGACACTGAAGCTTCCTTCCATCCGTCCCGAAATTATTCTCCAAACTCAGAAGGGTACCCCCGACTGTAGCAGTTTGGGATTTCCAATTTCCCACCTCAGGTCCATATGGAATTGACACAATCTAGTGTCAGATGAGGAACAGTTTTCCGCTGCGGACGTGTGCCCAAGGGCAACTGAATTGAAACTCCTTCCAGTTTCCTCCATTTCGGGGCCCGTACCCCAAACGGAAACTTTTATTGTCTTCCATCCGGGCTTGATCGGAACAGAAGTAGCAAGTCCAGCAGCTAACCAGCAGGAACAGACCATAAACATCTCAGAGGCTCATCTCCGGCGCTCTCAACTGCTTACAGACCGGAGGAGTTGGTTGGACAACATCAGCCTGATCTGTAGGGCCTGCTTTGGCGCCAATCCCAGGCGACTGGGATTGTAGCCACCTGTTCCCTGATACAAGGGTGCAAAATAGTCTCAAGCTCATTGAAAGTGGCCACCCATCCACAGCGTAACACTGCACATCGGGCAGCAAGCACTGGCAGGCACTAATCAGAGACAACTGAACTTCCTTCTGTAAGCAAGGCAGCATGCAGAGCTCAAACACCATTCAATCCTGCAAGACCAATGATTGAATCTTCGACGCCCCGTGGAGCCAATCAGCCAGGCCCTGGG